>NW_027411644.1:8353529-8798529 GCF_047663935.1 Musca autumnalis | reverse complement strand
GCACCACTACGGTACAGCAGCCAGTAAATGATTTATGACCGAGGCGAGGATTTGTTGAAATTTAATGTTTCTTGTGGTTTACCACAATTTCTCTTCCAGGTGGATTACGAAACCACTTTTAACTGCCGCATTATAGAAACAAATAATTTTGGCTTTTAAGGTATTTTAAATTATTGTCTTTTTTGGTGTTGGCTGATTGTAATCTCCGCCTTTGTACTGGAGGTGTAGATAGGATGTGTAAGTAATTTACTAACTTTTGTCATCTATTACCATTTGTTACAAAACACAGAACAGATATGGAAAATTTATTTAGCAAAACGTTAAATACAATTAAATATTCTTTAGAATAAACTAAGGATATTTGTGATATTGTAAGGACAATGGAAAAACAAAATATTACTTTAGCAGTCGTGAGTAAAATCATCAGGACAATCACACTTATTTGATCTTTGTTGGCTTGCCGGCGAACAGGACAGCGATGCCCACATTACACAGAAAAAAAAAATAGTTACTGCAATTCAGGAATAGTGTTCATAAAGTCTTGCCAAAGTTCAAATTTCTGCATTTCATGAACGCCTTTCATAAAGCAAATACAAACACTGGTTTTTTCTGAGAGATTGAAAAAATTTTTTGGCGAGTTGTTGTTTTTGTTCTTGTTGGGTTAACAACCGCCACACACCACCAACCAAAGCAGAGACAAATTTTGCTACTTTTATTAATTCCTTTCTTTTGTATTATTGTAACTTACCGTTTCTTCTAATGATTTTCACTGTAGTTGTTATTGTCTTGAGAACATAGCAGAACAATACTAACCATATGTACATACATGTTGATTCTATCAGCACTAGGTTGAGATATTAGATGTTGCCTTTATATTAAAGAAATTAAGAATTTGTAGTTGCGAACTATACAGCCAAATACTTTGTTTTTTCGACACCAAGCGCACCGTAGTTTTTTAGTTTGTCAGTTAACTAACAACAAAATTGTTGCGACCTACAGGTATGTTGTTGTGGTGTGAATGTGTGTCGTCCCTGCCAGCAATTGGAAGTGAGTTTCGCACTCCCTCGCCTAGGAAGTCACTCCGGAGACACGCCAAGGAAGATCATTGGTGTATTACACAAACAATTTCTATAGCCTTATTGTGATTGCCCTTTATCGCGTATGCCGACACTTCGGAGTGACTTCTGAGTGACTTCCAAGGCGATTGTTTACATTTATTTATGATTCAACACATTTGAACTAATATGGGACATTTTTCTATCTGATGATTAAATGAGATGGTGGTGCAGTGGTAAGCATACTCGCTTTGCACTCTGAAGCTCCGGGTTCGCTTCCCAAGTCAGGCAACAAAATATCACATTTTTACAATGACAAAATTAATGTAGGCGGAAATTCCAAAGAATAATTTCTCTAAAAGAGCGTACTTAAAAAAAAATAAAATAAATAAAAATATTAAAAAAATAAATAAATAAATAAATAAAAATAAAAAAATATTTTTTTTTAAATCCAGAACTATCGCGGAAATGATCTTCCAGAAGTGTCGCTGGAGTGACTTCCAAGACGACACGCCGGCGTGGTTCATTTCTTCACAACGGAGGTCACTCAAGGGTGACTTCTGCGACTATCGCCGCGACTGTTTTCATCGCCCTGGGCGACACGCCTAAGTCACTTCCGCGATAGTTTTTGCTTGCTGGGGTGAGGTTTGTTCATATAGTGTCAATGTGATGGTGAGACGATGGTTGGGCTTGCGTTGTGGTTTGTTGATACATTGTCAATACGATGGTGAGAAGACGAGACCATTCAAAAGAAAACGAGAACAAAGTTGAGAGCATTTGCCAACCAAGAGAGGAAATATGAGAGAAAATGATTGTGTATCTCAAGAAAATCTTACATATTTTTGAAAAAATAGTGGCTTTTGGATGGAAATAAGAAACTGCACATGTATCTTATGTGAGGTACCTGTACAGTATGAAAAAACTACATCACGAACGAAAATATATAAAAATTCTTGAAATATTTTTTTCTGTGTAGGTTGTGTTCTGCAGTCTACGATAAGAGAGAGACAGAGTACTGGTACACTGTAATGTTATGCAGAATTTTCTGTTGATATGAAGGTTTTTGTAACTAGAATAACCTTTGGTAAAAATGTCCAAAGGATCCTCGAACAGACCCTTAACCACACAAAAATGTTGAACATTTGTGTGGGTGGTAGCACAAGGATTGGACAGATAGGACCTAAATTTAAACGTAAACTAAGTTTTGACAATATTTAGAGATTTAAAGTTTGGACCAAATCGGTTGTAAAGTCTATGATTCATCACGCGTACCATTTTAGCGAATATTTTCGAACTTTTGTGGGGTAGGTACAGGAAGGAGGTGACCTATTAGCACCACCTTCGAATTTCATCTAATATTCAAAGAAATATTACAATATCCAAAGTGTGGAAGAACGCAGTATTCGGTTCGAGCTCTCCAGCCACTACATATGGTGACATAGGGGTTTTTTACAACTTTCGGGCTATTTTCTCAAGAAGTATAGACTTGCCCCCCAAAAAACTTTTACCATCGTAATTGAGGCAAAGAATACAAGTTGCTGCAACAAAAATCAAAGTGATTCGTGAGCAGTTCTTAAAGTGAATTTATCCAAAAGTTTGTGTGGGAGGTACCCGAAGGAGTGAGCAAATATAGTCCATATTCGAAACTGATCTATACCTGGTAGATTTATTAGGATGTGTAAACTATGGACCAAATCGGTCACTCCCATCAAGAGTTATCGTGCGCACAAATTTTCCGTACATTTTTGAACACTTGTGGGGGAGGTACCTGAAGGAGTGGACCGATATGGCTCATCTTCGAACTTAAGCTAAGTTTGCACAAAATACACAAATTATCTATCTCCAATTGGTTATATAAATGAAGTCCCACCTAATTTTGATATCAATGCCAATATACGGCACCCTTTTTATGAAAAAGTCATGTCTGGTACGAACAGAGGCTGATACGTATGCTGATTTATTAGATCAATTTACTTTTCCCTTTTTTTATTTTTTAGTTTTTTATTTTTTTAGTTTTTTTCTTTAGTTTGTAAGTTTATACGAGTTTTTAACACTCACAAAATTGTATTCCCGGGAGCAAGGAATTATATTCCACATTATTATTATAACTCTATTATTTTTCAAACTTACATATATTAAAGCATGGTGCTGTATGCATATCCACACTTATTGTAAATTTTGATAACACGTTATAATCTTAAGTATCACTTTTACTATTGGCGCTCTGTAAAATTGTAACGTTTCCAAAAGGGCTCAATAAATTAAACCTTAACCTTAACCTTTGCACAAAATATTAAGAAGGCCACATTTTGGACCGAATCTGCAGATTCGTTCGAGAGTTATCTTGCGCTCCAACCACTACAACCGGTGTCTAAGGGGTTTTTTGTACCTTTCAGGTTACTTTCTTAGGTAGTATGGACTTGCCCCTGATGAGACTTGTACCGTCGTATGGGGGCAGTGAATACAAGTTGCTGCAAAAAAATTAAAGTGATTCGATAGCAGGTCCTAAACTGAACTTTTCCGAACTTTTGGGTGGGTGGTACCCGAAGGAGTGGACCGATTGAGTCCATATTGGAACCTCATCTAAAGCTAGGGTCACACTAGGCAAATATTTGCACCAGCGACAGGCAGTGTGTGTTTACTGAGAGCAAGTGAGCACAATTTCAATGCATCATTTACGCTCATTTGCTCGCTAGAGCAAATATTTGCCTAAAAATTAAGATTGCCAAAGTTTGAGCTCAATCGGAATATGTTAACACGTGCCACTGGGGCCTCAAAGTTTCCATGGGCTAATATTAAAATCTGACCCGATTTTTAAATTTTTTGTAGGATTTCTTGTTTAGCCACAGAAATATAATATATACTAAATGTGATCTGTAGAGTGATTTTGTGAAAATTCGCCTTTGGTCTACAGACCACATTTATTGTCCACTCGATGAAAACAGTTTCCCAGTTCTTTGTAGTGGCTAAACAAGTAATCCTACAAACAATTTTGGAATTTGGGTCAGATTTTTGACAGCTGCCATTGAAATCGGATCCGCATCAAAACCGTAGGCGTGTTGCGCGACTTTTACCCACTTTGAAACTTTTTGCATTGTATGATGCAACCGACGGCACATTTTGGCTGCAGAGTACTGAAAGATATTGATTTTCTGTATCCAAAAGTGAATGCGCATTAACTGATATTTGCAAAATCGCCAATAACAAGTTTTCTTTAATTTTCATATTTTTTGAATTATTGTAAGTTGAATATTACTCCTAATTTCCTATCAGTAGGCATTTAAGCTTTCGCGTTGTTAAACCATGTTTCTTCATGAAGGTTTAGCAGATACATTAATTATTGTACGGGATTTTAGCGAAATATTTGGAGAACTCCCAAATATATTTTTCTAATTCTTCTAATCAAACCAACAAATATGTTTGGAATAATATTTTAACAAATGTTTTTTTCCCTCCTTTGTTGTTGCTATTATATGCAATTTATGTACCCAGTCTCTATAAATTTGGTTTCATATTTTTCTATCCGTTGTCTAATTTCTGTAAATATTTTTAATTAGGATTTTGTTTTTCAAAAAAGACAGGCTTAATCCTATAGTCTTTTTTTAATATTTTATTTGGCTTTGTTTGCCAGTGCAGTTGCTCGAGTTTAGGTCGTGCCAAAGAAATTCTCGATCAGAGTGTTTCTTTGAACACGTATCTATTTGAGCGAGCAATTGGCAGTTGGGTATAAAATGTTTCTTATTGAAAAACAAGAAACAAGGGAACTGATGAGGATCTGTGGCGAGATCCGAAACTAAAGTTTTCCCTGCCTTACCCTTGGTAAACATCGCCAATTTCTTCCACTAATAAATTAAAGTTGTTTTAATAACATTTTAAAACAACGAATATGGGATTGAGGCTGACTATTTTGAAAAGCAAAATATTTTTAGTTTATTTTTTAGAGGTTTGTACGGACCCTGGGGCAGTATAATTTGGATTTACTTCAATATTTTTTATTATTTTTTGGGTTTTCGCGAAAATGAATTTATTAAATATTTAAACATCTACCAATAGATATGGAATACTGTTACCGATTTATGCATACATTTTTTTTATAAAAATAAATAAGGCACTTTTAAATATTTTTTCTTTAAATAAGAATAAAAAAGGCTATACATTTTGCGCGCATCGGCCAATTTTGTGAGCGCGAACGGATTTGAAACCAACATTTTTTTCTTAACCTCTATACGAAAAATCGGAGATGTGCTCCCAAAAAAAATGTTAAAATTTTTTTCAGATGGAATTGCAAAAGAATTTTGTTTTTTACCATATATATTTCAAAGGCTGTATTACATATGTGATTATAGTAACATTATTTTCTAAGAATTCCTTTCATACAAGTACATTTTATTTTTGTTTTCTGTTATTAATGAAATCTTCATGTTGAAACAGCCGACAGTTTTTTATAACAACTCGTAGGCTTTCGGTAATGGATATTTAATAAACAGGCTTCAGCGGTATATTGTGTAATGTGAAATAAATACGATTTGATTACGACGAAACAAAATTCCTTCTTTGATGCAGGTTTACAAAAAACATTGTGTACCATCATTATTATCACATCATCATCTTCTGCTTTTTCTTCATCATCATTCCAATGAACAGTTTTACCTTTGAAAACATAAATCTGTGTTTTGTGCGCATTGAATTAAAAAGTCGTCATTTAATGTAGTTGTGTATGTAAGTACGTACATACGTACATGTCTATGTATATTCTTAAAGCCAAACGACTATATCATTGGTTTAATTACATTCATATTAATAAAATGAGTTGTAATTTATTCGAAAATTTTATATCTTTATTTTAGGCATAGCTTAAATTGATGACATTTATTATCTCACAGATTTAGGAAATATTGGCAAAGATTTTCCAAGAAAATCAATGACTTTGAAATCTTAATGAATGCAGATAGATTTGTGATAGAAGATTTATTGGATAATTTTTTTAGAAGAAAGCTTAGTTATGGAAAAAATTGGGTGGGAAAGTAGAGTCAAGGATTTTTTAATTTAAAATGGTGTAGCATTGCTTAACTGTACTCTTACTTTACAATTAAAATTTTCGTTAAAATTTAATGAAAATAGTTGTAATTTGCACGTGTAAATTACCGTCAAATATTGTTTAAATTTTCTTTGTAACTAAATTCAGAAAAATAAAACTCTTTTATTCCGGAAAAGATGAAGAAATGTAAGTTATTGAAGTAAATTATTTAAGAAAATTTTAAAGAACAACTTTTCCTGGTTTTCTGTTAAAAGTTTGTGTTACACATTAAGAAAGAAAATTTAAATGCAATTCAATTATATATTGTTATAGTCAAAACTCAATGTGAAATATCAGAAACATTATTAAAACAAAATTTTTTTATATAAATATTTTATACAATACATTGTACTAGATGTACATTTGTGTGTGTAAATATTTCTAATTTAGCTTAGTAAAACTCATAAAGACATCATCAAAGATCTTTAAAGAAAATAGAAATGATGTACTTCATGAAAATCCACATCAATTTATATAAGAAAATAACCAAAAACACAAAATTTAGCCATTTCTATATTTCATATTGCCTTAGTAATGTTTGTGTGTGTGTTTAGATACATGTGTTCATGTATTTTATGTCCTTCTTAATATTCTGTTGTTGTTGCTTTTTCTATCTTTGTATTACAAAACAAAGATCGATTTGTGTTTATCTTTAGTAACATATTTCATATGATTTAACATCTTTCGCATTATTGGCACTTATTCAAGTTGTTTGTTTGTTTGTTGGATGATATTGATGTTGGTATGTTTGTGTGTATGTGTGTGTTATGGCTGTTTACTGCAGTAGCATTAAATTAAACAACAAACACATTCTTATCGTGATGTTCGTATAATAGCAATAGCCGAATTGATAACTTCATAGGCAGAGAAGAGGGAGATAGAAAAAGCAAAGAGAAAAGATGAATGACGACAACAACAGAAACAACACAGATATGATAATGATACACTACTACGGAAGTTGACTGCTGCTGTTAGTTGCTGTTGTTGTTGTTTGCTCACTTTTCTTCTGTTCCGGTGAGGCTTTTAAAGAAAAACAAGTTTCTTCGTTTTCCTTTTCTTTTATCATTGCAGGTTTTTTTCTTCTCCGTTTTCATCGTGATTGTTGCCTTTAGAGTATAGTACATCTGTACATACATGCGTATGTATGTACGTGTGTGATATTTTTTGTTTGTACCTTTTGTCTTGTATGCTTTTGGCCCAAATACGCACCAAACCAAGAAATAATTTTCATTTCCTTGAAAGCATAAAACCAACGAAACAACCGACCAACACCAAACACATTTGTATAAAATTCTACGCAAACATGTATGTATGTATGTAAGGGTGTTGCATATGTGGAAGATGCATTTTTTAGTGTGGTTTTGTGTATAATTTGCAGAATTTAAAGAAATAGTGTATTTGCAAACTTTTAAATTGTATTCCCCCCACCGTAAATGGGTGACGTAGGGTTTGAAAGATACCAAACAATGGTCCTGACGAACTTTAACATGGCAAGTCCACGGCCTTCTTGACTCCTCTTTCATTTCAAGTGAACACTGAACTCTCCGTCGTGTTTCCTTGGAAACTGCCTTTTACACCAGTTTAAGATAGTCAGCTAATATGGGCAGCGGGTTCTCCTATAAAAAGTTGGTTTGGGCTACTACTATGAAAAAACAAAGATATGACAAAAACGTTATGGAAAAGGCGGCGCAAAATACTAAAACGTGACGCACTTTATTATACTGTCATTTGCCGTTATCGCTAAAAAACGGTAAGAACGCAAAAAACGGTAAAAATGAAATGCAAAACGTTAAGGGAAAAGCTGACGACACTTTCAGATTCGGTTCCAATTAGCGACAACTTTATTTTGGTCGATATCATACAGAACATTTTCTTTAATTACTGAAATTAAAAGTAAATAAAATTTTCCGGTTTTAGATAATTGTCGGTAATTCGATCGTTATAATAGCCCTACGGGAGTATCGGTGAGAAGAATGCGGCATTAAGGCCTAATCTGCAATCAGTAGTTAGACGTAGTGCACAAGTGAAGCATCTAGAGAAAAGGAAGGAGGAGAAACATCTTTTCCACAGGAAAAATACAGAAACGGAAGAGCGGAAATGAGAAATATCGAGATGTACAGGAGCCTGAATAAAGTCCGAAAATTCTACTTAATAGTCAAACATTAAGCTGGTTGCTTTGGTACATGCAAATCCTCCTCCTAACAGTGGCAACAGCGACAGACAGTGTACTTTTGTTGTGGAGAGAGACCACCCAAAATAAAGTAAATGCAGCAATAAGCCCGTCGAACTGTTCAAGAGGCGACACGTTAACATTATCTGGCGATAATTGGAAAGTGAATATTCAATGTCCCGTCCTCAAAAACATGAGATAAGACGACAAAAGCCAATGGTGCCATATCGGTGAGGCTTTTGATTTGCCAAACATTAAAAAGCAGATTTCTACAGCGCTATACGTTCAAATGTATACCAAGCCATTACTATATTTTTTATTCCCGCAAAGCTCATTCAACTTTGTAACAATCCTTTGGTTAAAATAGGAAAGTATCTCTAAACTGTTTAGTACCAAAGAGGTTTCAGACAAGGAGGCAGACATCTTGCAGGAAATGTTTATGTTAAAAGAAATGACACAATATATATAAATAGTCCCATTGATATTACGGCTGATACGATAAAAGAAGAACTGATACCTTCGAAATATCAAAATGAAATGATCTATATGACAATAGGAAAAAAAAAACAAATAAAAGACATTAAGTTGCGCCGGTCTGAACTTTTTATACTCTCCACCATAAAATATTTTCAACTAAAAGAGAATAATTAGTTTCATGTTAGGTGCAAAAATTGTTCGACCATGGATATCCCAAATGCTTAAATTATGTCAAAAAAGTATCTAAAAATGTCTTCACTCTGTTGGTACCTTTATATAGGGGATATAACAAAACATGGCACTATATGGACGATTTTTGGGGGAGGAGTTTCGAGATCTCTGATAAATTCAAATAACAGTTTGGTTAGATTGGTTAAATATTGTAGCTTAAATCCTCAAAATACCGAAAATTACGAGGTAACGTTCTAAAGTGACTATACCAAAAAATGGACCAATATGGACAACTTTTGGTCGATAAGTTTCGGGACCACTGAGAACTTCAAATGTAAAGTTTCAGCTAGTTAGGTCAAAAATTGTACCTAAATCCTCAACATTTCAAAAATCGAGGATACCGTTATATGGAGGCTATACCAAAACTTGGCCCTATGTTGACGATCTTTGGTGTAGAAGTTTCGTGACTACTGAAAACTTTAATTCTAAAATTATAGATAGTTCGTTTAAAAATTTAGCTAAAATGATCGGAATACCGAAAAGTGTGTCGTAACGTTCTATAGGGGCTATAAAAAATGGACTTGTATGGACGATTTTTGTTGGAGAAGTTCCGTGATCACTTAGAACCTAAAATGTAATATTACAGCTAGTTCGGTCAATCGGGACCGTACCGTTATATGGGGGCCAATTCAAAACGTGGACTTATTTTTGGCTTTTTTAGTTCGGCCAAAAAATATACCAAAAATCCTAAAAATACAGGGGGCTATACCAAAATGTGTACCTATATAGCCCATCTTCAACTTTGTCCTTCCTATGGAAAAAAGACACTCGGGTGCAAAATTTTAGCGTTCTATCTCAATTGTTGCGGACGCTAAAGTTATTACAACAGACCGACATTTGCATTTTATCCTGATCAAGAATATATACTTTATATGGTCGCAAATGATTAGTTCCATGTGTTGCGAACAGAAAAACAAAGTTAATATATTGATTGATTGAATCTTCAACAATAAACAAAACAAACAAAAAACAGCCGAGGCACGGGCGAATGGAGCTTTGTTAAAAACAAAATTCCAATAAAAACCCCACAGGCAACTGTGGTGATGTTATTTTCAACTCACAGAATTCGACGAATTCTTAGTTGATACGTGCTGACATCTTGCAAAATATTTTGATTTTGGTGTTTCTTTGGAAAAGCCGAAAAGTGAGTGTGATTCTCATTCATTTGGGAATACTAGACACTTAAAGAGTTCGGTTTTTCACTAAAAAGGCATCATTTCAAAAACTGAGAAGCCAATTGATAATTCCCTTCGCCGGGATGAAATCATGATATTGGTAGCGATCAGTAAAATTTTGCAACACTGTCAGTTCGTTTTGAAAAACATTACTCTCTGTAATAGAGGGTAATAAATGAAGTTGAGCCAATGGGGGAATACTCCACTCAAGCAATCAAACTTAATATATTTAAATGTTTCGGGGTAAATAAATGTGAGGCCCATTTTTTATAAATTCTTCAATAACAAGTAAATAAGTGTCAGTCGGCTTTGCCGACAGATATATACCCTCACCCAATGTGAAGTGAAACTTTCATCTAGGGACAGATCGAATTTATTTAAGGTCTCTTCAGGATTTTGTGGTCCATTTTGGACATTTGAACTTGTCGGCAAAAATGTGGATTAGGAATAAACTGCACTAAGACACAAATGTTGAACTTTTGTGGGGGAGGTACCCTTAGGGAGGACCGATATGGGCCACTTTAGAAGTTAAACTAAGTTTTGATAAAATATTAGGAGATCCAAATTTTTACCAAATTGGTTGACTCATTCAAGTAATATCGTCCTAGCATTTTAGTGACATTTTTTAAATATTGGGGAGAAGTACCGGAAGTTGTGGACCGGTATTGCCACATGAAACTATGCTTGAATATAATATGACGAAAACCAAATGTTAGACCAACTCGGTTGAACAGTTCGAGAGTTATCGTGCTCTCCGACCGCCACATATGGTGACATAGGGGTTTTTTAAACCTTTCAGGCTGTTTTCCCAAGAAATATGGACTTGCCCCTGAACAACTTTTACTGTCGCAATGGAGGTAACGGATGCAAATCGCTTCAACAAAAATCAAAGTGATTCGAGAGCAGGTCTTAAAGTAAACTTATCCGAAATTTTGTGTGAGAGGAACCCGAAGGAGTATTTGTCTACTCCATATTCGAACCTGATCTATATCTGGTAGATATATTAGGATGTGCAAACTATGGATTACATCGGTCACACCCTTCAAGAGTTACCGTACGAAAAAATTTTCCGAACATTTTTGAACTTTTTTGGGGGAGGTACCTAAAGGAATGGACCGATATGGCTTATCTTCGAACTTAAACTATGTTTGGACAAAATATTACTAAGGCCAAATTTTGGACCGTATCGGCAGATCGGTTCTAGAGTTATGTTGCGCTCCAACCACCTCACACGGTGTCTTAGGGGTTTTTTGCAACTTTCAGGCTATTTTCTCAGGAAGTATATACTTGCCCCTAATAAGACTTTTACCGTCATATGACGGGCAGTGAATACAAGTTGCTAAAACAAAACTCAGAGCGATTCGAGAGATGGCCCTAAACTGAACTTTTCCGAAATTTTGTGGGGGAGGTACCCGAGGGAATGGTCCGATTGAGTCCATATTGAAACCTTATTTAAGTCTGGTACACATTTCACGGTGGGCAAAGTATGGACCAAATCAGTTGCTCCCTTCAAGAGTTATCGTGCGCACAAATTTTCCGAACATTTTCGAACTTTTGTGGGGGAGGTACCGGAAGGAATAGACCGATATAGCCTATCTTCGAACTTAAACTAAGTTTGGGTAAAATATTTCGAAAGCTAAAATTTGAACCGAATCGGTTTATCCGTTCGAGAGATATCGTGCGCTCCAGCCAGCCAGACAGACGGACGGACATTGCTCAATCGACTCCAAATTGTCTGAAACACATTTCGTCCAAACATACTTGGGGTCTAAAACCATTATTTCGATGAGGCACATTTTGCCCGTAGGAAAGTCGTTAGCATAAATGCTGAGGGTATAAAAATGAAGTAAAATTGCCAATCAAAAGCTATTCTTATAATAATTATGGATAAACATACAATAAAACATCGACTTTTATTTTCTGCACGCTAGGTCTGCATTTTTTCCCACTGTGCGCCGTAGGATGAGCTGTATCGGTTATACAACGACATCAGCATAAATGCGTTGTGTTACAAAATTATGTTGGATAGGCATTGTCATGGGACCATGCGAAGATGAACCTTATAAATAAGGGCCGCATGGAAAACTAGGGCTTCGATCCTGAAAGTGCGAAGTGAAAGAAAGAATGTGAAAGTCTTTGGCCTAATAACGAAAACGCGAATATTTATCATCAAAATAATTTAGTCATGATACCAATTAACTAATTTTATTAAATAAATATTTTTTCCTATTTCCCTTTTAAGCAGTATTTCAAAGCTGGGAACAAACAGTTCGAACATAGGTTTTGCCTATTGATATTTTTTACTATGGATTAGATTACTTAATAAACAAAAACTATCCATTGACATATTAAATTTCAATACAGTTATATTTGTTCAAGTCCATGTGAAGTACCCTTAAATATTTTGTTTAATTTAAATACATCTTCTGCCTGCTACTTGTAATGGAAACAATGAAATTTGATTAAAAATAGAGTTTGTAATATTGTTTGTTGTTATTTATTCAACTTACTATTCATGTGAAAAAGATAAAACACTTCAAGGATGCAAAGATAATTAATTGCACTTGAAAGAACAATTTCATTTTTCGAAGAAAAAAAACAATAGGAATTTTATCATAGAAGCAGGAAATACCGTTACAAAAACAAGGATATGCTAAAGGCATTGGATAGGAAAACATATGTCATACATATGGATAAGCAATATATAGATAAGACACATGTTCTATTTAGTCAATTTGTTTAAATGACGCACAACATATTTCTTAAATTTAAATGCAAAGTTAATAAATGGGGAATAATTCTTTTGATTATTACAAAAGAGTAAGAAGTAAATTAGTTATCTTATATTGAAACTGAACCTTGTATTAAATTGGATTAAAAAGATGGCATATGCACAATTCCCTTGCCTCAAACTCATATACATACATACTAATGACTACGACTTATGTGAAACTGAACACTTTTGCCTGCCTTATAATATTAACTCCCAATTATATACTTTTTTGATTAACTTGTGCATTTCCTTTACGATCCTTAAAAGCTAAATTGAAAAATTACCATCATTAAACGCATACACATTTGTCATTTTCCGCTTCATAATTATTGCTTCAATTTTTAAGTGAATCTGCCATAAGGCAATATGTCTGCTGCGACTGTAGGAACAACAACAGCTGCGACATCGGCAAGTAAGTTTCCGCATAACATTTCGACATTTGAGTCGACATCAAATTAAGCTGAAAATATAATCAAGTGAGCGTATAAAGGAAATTGCAAATTATAATGCAGCATGAAAATTACACTTAATTCGATGTTAAAAATGAAAATACTGCCGTTGGATTTAGCGACATAAAAGGCATATTTCCCTCTCGTTCATCCTTTTTTAGTATAATTATGGTTGGTAATGAGTTTTTCTGGTCTTTAATTTTCAGATATTATCAATAAGAGATAGGAATAAAATTAAAAAAAAAAATGTTGCAAGAAAACATGCATTGAGAGGTATTAATGTGTCGTTAGTTATTGGCCTTGGGTGACGTAAGGGATGGAAGATACCAAGCAACGGTCCTGACCGGTTTTAACATGGCAAAGCCCAGGATTTATCTTGGTCCCTCTTTCATCCCAAGTGGACACTGACCTCCCCGTGGTGTCACCTGTGGAACTGACTTTAACACCCGTTAAAGGTAGTGAGCTAACATGTTCCGCGCGTTCACCCATAAGAATGTTAAAAACTTGGGTTTGGGCGTCGGGTTAGTAACCCTCCCCTAGAAAAAAACAGCCTACTATAAAAAAACGAAAGAAAAGAAAAACAAACCCCTCTAAAGTTGACGAACCCCGCAAACGTTTTAAGGACCATGATCTGCGAATCTGCACCTGGAATGTTCTCACTCTTTATAGAGAAGATGCAGTCTTCGCATTGGCAGACGTACTTGAAAAGTACAAGGCCGATATTACTGCCATACAGGAAATACGATGGATTGGGAAAGGCGTCACAACAAAACTAAAGGTGACGCACTGTATTATAGCTGCCATGACGTAAAGCATGAGTTTGGTTGCGGATTCGTAGTTAGTCGGAGACTAAAACATCTTGTATCCAGCTTCACCCCAGTGAATGAAAGACTTGCTGCAATTCGAATAAAAGCAAAATTCTTCAACATTAGCTTTATTTGCGCTCATGCTCCCACCGAAGAAAAGGACGAACAGACCAAAGATATATTTTAAGAGCGCTTAGAAGAAACATATGACCGTTGTCCTGCCCATGACATTAAAATCATTCTAGGCGATTTTAATGCCAAAATTGGAAAGGAGAATATCTTTGGCCCAACAGTCGGGAAATTCAGTCTCCACAGTGAAACATCTGACAATGGTATGAGGCTGATAGACTTTGCATCTGCAAAAAACATGGTAGTTAGCAGTACCAGATTTAATCATCTCGATATTCATAAGGTCACCTGGCTGTCTCCAGATCAGAAAACGAGAAATCAAATTGATCATGTTGTGATAGATGGAAGACATTCATCGATCGTTCCGAGGAGCAAACATTGATTCGGACCACTACCTTGTTGCAGCAAAGGTACGCACCCGCTTAAACGTAGCAAACAAAGTACGAACAGACACAACACGAAAGTTAGACATCGGTAAGCTGCAATCACAACAGATAGCCACAGCATATTCCACTCAACTAGCCCAATTGCTTAATCAAAGCACTCCTCATCCCGATAACATATCAGCGCAATGGCAAAGCATTGCCCACTCCATGCAAACAGCCGCAAAATCCATACTTGGATACCTGAGACCACCACCAAGGAATCCATGGTATGATCGGGAGTGTCGTTCTGCCACCGAAGAGAAAAATGTGGCATATAGGGCTACTTTACAATCCGTAGCAACGCGTAGCGCACGAGAGAGATACAGGGAGAAAAGGAGAGAGGAGAAACGCCTTTTCCGCAGGAAAAAGAGAGAGATGGAGAAGCGGGAGTGTGAAAAAATCGAGATGTACAGGAGCCAGAATGAAGTCCGAAAATTCTACCAAAGAGTGAAGCATCAGTAAGGTAATTTGGTAACTGTACTCAGGATATGGAAAGAACATTTTTCAAATCTGTTGGTATCCAATAGCAGCGAAGACGACGAAGATACCACAGTCCCAATCCCAGAAGATGGTATTGAATGTATATCGCCCAGCCAAGATGAGGTAAAGACAGCAATAAATCGGCTAAAGAATAATAAGGCAGCAGGGGCCGATGGCTTACCAGCCGAGCTGTTCAAAACCTGAGGCGACACGCTGATAAGGTGTATTCATCAGCTAGTTAGCACCATCTGGCAGGAAGAACGAGTACCCGAAGATTGGAACCTGATTATACTGTGCCCCGTCCACAAGAAGGGAGATAAGCCTGTATGCTCTAACTATAGGGGCATAAGTCTACTCCCTATTGCCTACAAGATCGTGTCAGTGACTTTAACTGACAGAGGACCTCAGTTAAAATAGGAAAGAACCTCTCCGAAGAGTTTTGTACCAAAAGAGGTTTCAGACAAGGAGACAGCCTTTCGTGTGATCTCTTCAACATCCTGCTGGAAAAGGTTATACGAGAGGCAAACGTCAAAAGAAGTGGCACAATCTACACCAATAGTCACATGTTACTTGCTTATGCTGATGATATAGACATCATGGGCCGATCAGTAAAAGAAGTAACTGCTACATTTATAAAGGTCGAAGGAGAATCTGCTAAAGTGGGTCTGGCGGTAAACGGTGAGAAGACCAAGTTGATGGTGTCGACGCGCAATGCGTCCATAGAGATCGGACCGACTGTGGAAGTTGGTTCCTATAATATTGAGGTAGTAAAAGACTTCGTCTACCTCGGCACCTCCGTAAACACAACAAGCGACATCAGTTGTGAAATAGAAAGAAGAATTGTATTGGCCAACAGATGCTACTTTGGTTTAAGTAAGCAGTTTAAAAACAAAGCCTCATCTCGTCAAACAAAAATAACGCTCTACAAAAAACTGATACTACCCGTGCTGATTTATGGCTCCGAAGCCTGGGTACTTGCGCAAGCAGACATGGCAGTGCTTGGTGTGTTTGAGAGAAAATTTCTTCGAAAGATCTACGGACCAATCTGCGTTGACGGTGAATATTGACGTCGCATGAACCACGAGCTGTATCTGCTATACAACGACATCAATATTGTTAAACGCATCGAGATGCAGCGATTGCGTTGGCTAGGCCATATCATAAGAATGAGCGATGATGAACCCGCTAAAAAGGCGTATAAATACGGACCGCCTGGCGGTACACGCAGAATTGGCAGGCCAAGGAATAGATGGCGCAAACAAGTGGATGATGAGATGAAAAGGCGCGGTATTCCAGAGTGCGAAGCAACAAATAGAGAGGAATGGAGCTCTTTTCTTAGTTCGGCTTATGGAACAAATGTTCTGTAATGGGCCAGCTAAGTAAGTAAGTAAGCCCTAAAGGCCCTGTTTACAGCGCTATTATGTTTTTCGTAGGTAAGTATATAATGGTCAAAAAGCTCCAAATTATATGGTGACCAAATGAAATGACAGGTTGGAACGATATCTATCGAGAAGGGTGACTCCCAAAATAAGACCGACTTCTAAAATGGACTATGTCGGTCCGTTCTCTTAGGTTCCTTCATCATATGTCCAAAATTTTGAGACCCCCTGAATACACAAGTTTCTTTGGGAAAAAATTGTTTCAATTCACACAGACTGAAGGTATATCTCTGTCGGCAAAGTCGATTAATAACTTTAACTTGTTTCTGTAGAAAATGAAATTATTTCAAAAAATTCTCTTACAAGTACACTAGTCGGGTTCATTTGTATATGAGTTATATATATATATTCCCAATACCGCCCTGCTAAACTGAAACATTTTTGTGTTCATCAAAAACCCTTTAAATACTTACATACCTGTGTTTAAGCATTATTCTCAATTTTCTAGTAATTATGCAGTTTACATATATTTACCCCCAAAAATTATCAATATTTTCCGAACTTACAAAAAAGGTTGAAAATGTTTAAAAGAAAAACACATTTTCTAATTTTTATTTTGTTGTTTTCCAATACTACTTGCCAATGAATGTGTTGAGGTCGCACGGTTATGGGTTGCGAATGATTTATGACGAAAAACTCAATCGGCATACCACATACGCCGCGATGTACAGTCAGAAAAAAAGAAACTTTTCTTACAACCAAACATCTCTCTTAAATCATCATCAAATTTACATTAGGATGATTAATATTAAATACAACAATTGCATTACCCCACACATAAATAAATATTCATGACATATATTCACACATACAAACATATAATATTTTTCCAACACTTTCATAACTATACAATGGCTGGTGTGTGTGTTTAAATGGCTGCGGGATAAAGAAGATTGTGTGTTTTTTTCAATTTCTATTCAAATAACAAAAACATCCTTAGGGTTGTCCTGCACATGTGTGAGTGTGGAAACATATTCCATTATAATAAAAAACAACAACAACACACAACAACTTTCACACGAAATTTCAATATGTATGTAAATGCCAGTAGCAGTTGCCTAATCCATGCGTTTTGTTTGAATGGTATGAATGTAATGGATTTTTTATCTGTATGCTTATGAATTTGGCCAAAGCGAAAAAAGTTAATAATGCGGTAGAAACGGGGTTGGGGGATATTTCTAGCCCACTATATGAATTCGTTTTTAATGAAATTGCCAACAAACAAATGAAAAGTTTTTTTCCCACCGCTTTCGCACATCGAAAATACAATCTAGAAAATCTTCTGCAATGTATTACGGGGATTTGTTAACAGCTCCAATTGGAAAAAAATAGAAAATGTTTTTGTTGTTGTTTTTTTCTGTTTTCGTTACGGAAATTTTGTTTTCTCCTTGAAATGGCCATTATTTGTATTTTTTTTTTCTTTTATACATTACTGGGGTGGGAAGAAAATTTATGCAAATGAAATTATAACAAACAACACTAAAGTATATCTGTTGTAAATAGCCCTTGGATTTGTTCGGTGTTGTTGTTGTTTTTATGTCACTCCATTATGTACTGATGTTGTTGTTGTTCTCTTTCAATATAGACACTTTTATTACACTTTGACCAAATTTTACTTTTTTTATAAATTTTGTTATTGAGTACCAACCAAAGTTGGTCAGTGATGGTCTGTTTGTGTGTTTCTTATCGTAATGTATTTATCAGTATTCTCACAGAATGACGACGCCATCGTTTGTTGAGGGGCTCTTACGAATTTTCAAATCAAATAAAAAAATAAAAATAAATTACAAATAAACAAAGCCATCAATTTTCAAGAGGACAACTAATAAAAAACCCAACAACAACAACATAACAACTATTAAAGCAATACAAATAATATCAAGGAAATTCCTTTGAACCATTTTAGCCCCAAAAAAAAAACGGGTCAAAAAAGTACACAAAAGTGGTGTTTAATGGAGCAACAACAAAATAAATAAAGAGAAATATTTAAAGCTTTTAGTTGTGTGGGAAAATTACTGTAATGTTCGATGTAGAAATAAAAATTACAGATTTTTTTCAAATGTTGTACAAATTGCATTGTTTTTTTTTGTTGTTTGTTTTATAATATTCCGAAATAATAATTATAATACCAATTGACTTCTTTCTTTCTTTCTCTCTACAATTTCTGACACACTTCCACAGATGCTTAGGTATCGCTCACCAATTCCGGGAGTTACACATTTACGAAACTAGAATTGAGTGCTAAGATCCTGGATCCGTAGTGGGGCTAAAATTGGTTCGCCGCTTTGGACTTGTTCTATGCCTGCAAAGATTGCTTCATTGATTTTGGTCTGGTGTCTTCCTCTTAGTGTTGCGAGTTGGCATATTTTGTTCATAATTTGGTTTTGTTGAGTTTTCTTATCAAAATTTGATTAAGACTATAAGAATGATCTCTGTGAGATTGTAGAATGTTAATGTCTTCACCCAGCAAAAATTCCGATCCGTTAGTCATTATGTTACCCATTACAAAGTAATGTATACAAAAATAACTACTTATCTTATTTTTTATTAATCCAAGGGTTGTGTGTTCAACGCTCACCGTCGGCCGGGTACTTTTTTTTAATTAAATAACAGTTGCTGGTGCGCATGTAAGCATATGTACACGTTGAAACAACCCTTAATGTTCGTGTGCGTGGCCGAGTGTGTAGCGTGTTAGGCTACAAAGCAGAAGTTCGTGCATTCAAATCCAGCAGATGGCGAAATAAAAAAAAATAAAATAAAAAATATTAAGTTTGTTGAAATTTAAAACAAATTCTACCTCAACTGTTCTAAAAATAGAAAATATAATTTTTTAACTTATAGCTTATTTTTTTCAACTTCCAGTGGCCATAAAATAACTAGTTATTCTAGTGGTTATATTGGTCATAGAATAACTAGTTATACTGTGCGACATGCCCTTGTTAAAATAATGGGTCAGTATGGGGTTTTGTAAGTAGTTACGACTACCAAAATTTACTATAAAAACCCATTATTTTGGTAGGATTTTTTTGCTGGATATCTTCTGCTCAAGTCACTTGTTGGTAAGGCATATTTCTTCTGAGAAAAATCCAAAAATAGCATAAAAAACATTAAAAATTTACCTTTGACTACGGATAATAGTTTTTGCACATATTGTATTAATGGGAACTTTAAGAACCCTTGGTCTTTGGGCTAACGAGGACATATACACTTGGATACGACCAAAAATATGCCCCATCAAAATAGCGGTTTTAAACCCCAAGTATGTTTGGACAAAATTCGTTTCAGACAATTTGGAGTCAGATTTGTCTGATTGGTGCGCACTATCCAAAGTATTAATCGACTCGAACAAAATTGTGCACTTTTGTAATATTTAACACAAACATATTTTATGTTAAACGATGTGCCATATCGGCCCACTCCTTCGGGTACTTCCCCCACAAAAGTTCAAAATTTTCTATAAAGTGATGTGTACGATAACTCTCGAAGGGAATAATCGATTTGGTCGAAACTTGGCACATCATTTTATTGCTTCCAGATATAGATCGGGGCTCGAATATGGACTATATCGATCACTCCTTTGAGTACCTCCAACACAAAATTCAAATGTTGTATATCGTATTATTTCTTACAGCCTCGAATTGTGTTCGAATATTGAATATATTGGACCACAATTTCGAATACCAACCATACAACAAAGTTTGGAAAGAGTGATTTTAAGAACTCGTCTTGGATCGTTTTAAATTGTTGGCAACATGTTGTGTATGCGGCCTTAGTTAAGGCGTACAAAAATAAAATAAAAAACTTCTATAGACGTCAGAAGTATTGCGCTTGTTCCTTTTCTTTAGGTCCGAGACTGAGGGTTTTTTCTCTTTCGGCAAAGGTGGCTGCTACTTTCTTACTTGTTTTAAAAATATTTTGGTAATAAAATTTTCGTAGATGTTCTTTGTATTTAAACGGAGTTCCGGGTATCAGTTTATGTCATTTTACAGACGCATGGCCGTATTATTTGAGCACACATTCTTATCTCATTTCTTGTGGATGGTACTTGAGATGCTTACGTTTATCCTGCTAGAGTTCCAGTATCATCTTCTGAAATTGTATTTGTAGAATCTTCGTCTTCCTCGTTGGTATTGGATACCAACTGTTTGGAAAAAATGTTCTTTGCATAACCTGAGCACTACCTACATATTTCTTTTACCATGTTTCTCTTCTCTACAGCAGGATGTTCCTGTACCGAATCCATAATTTTGACGTTTGTTACAATTTCCGGACTTCATTGTGACTGATGTGTCTCCTGCAGAAAATACGCTTCTCATAATTTTTCCCCCGATACATCTATCGTGTGCTACTCGTTACTACTGATTGTAGTAGGCAATACCACGGCAGCGGGTTGTTTGTACCGAATTGACCCGGAACTGCAAAACATCATTGTTCCAGCCAGCGGCTGCCACCTCAGTGTACATATGTTTGTATTTGTTTCGTTTTTCTGTGTTGGGAGCAGCATATCCCGGAATGCCTGCTCCGAATCTTTTTGATCCGTGCCGGGACGGAAGAAAACCCAGGACCAATATATTTGTGCTCGGTTTGTCACATCCGCATCTTAACCCACATCCAGCCTTCGGTGAGATGCAATAGATGTCAGGAGTGGGTGCATCTAAGGGGTTGCTCAGGACTTGTCCACGTGAGGGACTACGACAGGGACTATGTTACTGTATGCTGTGTGAATACAGTCCCCAGTGAGTCGTCATCGGATTAAGAAACTCCCTCGTCGTGTGATTATGAGACTCCCCCGCAGTCCCCTCGACAACAACCGCACATGCAGCCTTTAACACCAGCCGTTGTTGTTCCAATCCCGGAAAATGCATCCTTTTTGCAATTTAATTACAATGGACTCCGAGGTAAGATCGAGGAAATACTAGATTTCATGAGTCGGAGGAATATCAAGGTCGCTGCTGTGCAAGAAACCAAGCTCAACAACAACTGTAGCCTACAACGTTGTGATGGTTAAGGAAGGATCGCACCAGAAGTGGAGGTGGGGGATTAGCTTTCCAATTGCACCAGTGTGTCCAATACAGACCTATCTCGCTTGAGCAGGTCTCTAATGACCCGCACATACATGGAATGTATGGGGGTAGCAGTCAGGTGTGGAACTGCCCAGACAGAGTTGCTGAACGTATACATCCCGCCGAGAAATAGCTGTATCTCGATTACGTGCCTAACATTAGCCCGCTTTTGGAAGGTTATAATCGTCTGGTCCTGGGGGACTTTAATGCGCATCATGAGATGTGGCATTCGGCTCTCGGAAACGACCAGAGAGGTGCAGCACTGGCTGAGCAGATTGACAGCTCTGCGTTTTGCACGGTCAATGAGGACGCCCCTACCAGAATTAGAGGAGAGTGCCACAGCTCGCCAGACATAACCATCGTGTCACCTGGTCTGGACCATCTCCCCATCATTGTCTCCATTAGCAGACCACCCGATTTCATTACCTCTGAGCGCCGCACATTCGTCAATCAGAGAGTTCACCAATCACCGCTTCAGAGAACTGCCCAATCCTTCTGATGTTCGGGTAGCGGAAAGGACGTTCCGATACATCATCACTGCTGCAGCCGCTCGCCATATCCCTGTTGGTCGAATACCCGAAGTAAGACCAAACTTGCCAGCAGAAGCGAAGGGATTAGCAAATGAGCGTGATGAGCTTCGCCGAACCAACCCCAATGACCCCAGAGTGAGGGAGCTGACACTGGAAGTAAACAGGCTGGTCGCCGAGCATAAACGGAACAATTGGTTAAATCATCTAAAGAGTTGCAACATTGGAGCCGGTATAGGAATTGTAGGCAACGGTTAAGTCACTCTCGAGCCCTGGAAGAAGGGAAGATAGGACCACAGTCACGTTTGGCGACGTTACGTTGTTGAGCACACCGAGAGTGACAGGGTAAAGAGAAGAGTATTACGTCGCATCAGATCTTTTCCTTCCGAGGAGGAACTACCACAGTTTACAATGGATGATGTTGCCAATGCCATCAGGAACGCTAAATCATCCAAAGCGTTAGGCCCTGATGGAATCTCCATGGTAATGCTGAAGCAGCTGGATTAGCCGGGAATGTAGTATCTCACTAAAGTTCCCAACTTGTCGCTATCCACCCCCATTGTTCCCGAAGTCTGGAAAATGGGCAGGGAGGTCCCACTACGGAAGCCCGGCAAGGATGCCAGCAAAAGTGAATCGTACAGGCCGATCTCGCTTTTGTCGCCCGTAGCAAAGACCCTTGAGGCCTTAGTCCTCCCCAGTATCAGAAATAGATATCAAGTTGCCGATCATCAGCATGGATTCCGTAAGCAGCACAGCACGACAACTGCGGTGCATGCCATTACCACACATATTTGTCAAGGACTCAACCAGAGACGGCCTTGCGATAGAACAGTGATGGTGGCGCTTGACTTATAAAAAGCCTTTGATACAGTCAGGCACTCCACGCTGTTTGAGGACATTGAGCAGACAACCCTCCGGTCAAGCTTGAAACGTTGGATAGTCAATTATATGTGTGGACGCCAGTCGTACGTGGAATTCAGGAACAAGAAGTCTAAACGCCGTAGAGTCAAACAGGGAGTTCCCCAAGATGGGGTGATATCTCAGGAACTATTTAACCTCTACCTCTCCTGTATTCCGCCCCCTCCAGACGGCATCGAGATCGTAACGTATGCGGATGCTTGCACGATCCTGGCGACATATGTGAGAGACTTAACAACTATTTAACCGATCTTAACACCTTTTTCCAATCGAGGAATATGTAGATTTCCGCCACAAAATCAACAGCCACTCTGTTCACCACATGGACAGCGCAGTTTAGAAGAAAATTGAATGTCGTGGTCGACGGTAGCAGAATTCCGACAACAAACTGCCCCAACATTTTAGGGGTCACATTCGACACAACTTTCACGTCGTGCGCGCACGCCACAAGGTCCTCAAGTCCCTAGCCGGCAGCACTTTGGGTGCAGATAAATAAACCTTGTTGACCACATATAACGCGATAGGTCGGTCTGTGGTAAGCTATGCGGAGCCAGTCTGGTCCCCGAGATTATGTGATACGAATTGGAAAAACATTCAAACTTGCCAGAATGCCGCCCTGAGAACAGCAACAGGGTGCCTCCTCAAATCTTCAGTGGACCATCTACATGAGGAGGCAAAGTTTCTTCCAGTAAAGCAACACAATGAGATGCTCTCGTTGCAGTACCTGCTTGGATGTTACCATGTGAGCCATCCCAATCACCATCTTGTGGTTAGGCCCGACACATTCAGGCAGATCAGGAAGGATATCCATGCTCTAGAGGGAGAGGTCCAACGATACAGGAGAGAACCCCTAGATCAACAAGCATATCAAGCAGGTTCAAATAGTATTCACACGGATGCAGTTGCCAAGGCCTTAAGCAATTATAGTATGAATAAAGTCCTCGAAATACATCCCCCATCTATTGCAGCTAAGGACCGTCAGCTGCCACGACAAACTAGAGTAGTTTTGGATATTGCAGTCGCCTAAATTCTTATTGGGCGGAAATCGACCGCGCCGTGCAAGACATCTGCCCGCACGACACAAAACACCTTTTCAACTGCCCAGCCAAACCTATTCATCTAACTCCAGTGGATCTGTGGTTACATCCCAGCCACTTTCCTGGAACTGGATATAGATCCAGAGCCAGATTGAACAGAAGAACGAACATACAAACATAATTACAAACACTGTTACAACAACAACAACTGATTGCAGAGTACGTCGCATTATTTAATGCGGTAACATTGCAATAATCCTGGTAACCAAGTATGCTGTGGCTATCTGTTCCAATTAATGTCGGGGGTGCTTAAATCTGGTGCTGCTAACTACCATGTTTTTGTCGCTGCGAAGTCTCACAGTCTCATTACGCTGTCAGATGTTTCATTGTGAACACCGAATTTACCGACTGTTGGTCTAATAATATTTTATTTAAAATCTGTCTGTCTGAAATCTGTGGTCTGTCCATCCTTGTCTTCGGGTAAGGGTGGAAATCAGTGTATCATGACATCTATAATAAAGTGTTCACTTGATATGAAAGAGTGACCACTTTAAATTATGGGCTTGTTAAAACCAGTTTGCACGTTCCTTGACATCTTTCGTTCCCCTGAGATAGGAACATACTATTTTATTTTTAATTGTGGATTGACTATTAAATTCTTAAGTTTAAATTATCGTATTACTGACTCCCAGACTGATATGAATTCGCAGATTATAGTCCACAAAACATTTACGGAATTGTTGTTGTTAATTTGTTTTTCTTATAGTCGTTTTCGTGTCCACTGATGATAACGATGTCATCATATAGCTCATTCACTCAAATAGTGACATAACTTGAAAAATGTTTTTTATTGAGTTAGCAATTTCAATTTCTTTACGACTTCTAATTTATCTTGTGTCAAATTTTTATGTCAATATCTCTAAAACTCATCGAGTTACTACTTATTTTCGAGGACTTTGACATAAGTCAACAAAAATAGTTTTTTAAGTTTATTAAACACTAAATTTCTGTACAAGACCAAGCATGATTTGAAGACTTGATCTTGCAAAGAAATTTAGCACTGATATCTGGCTAGCCCTTTGCAAAAGATCATCCAAGTTATTTTATTTTTTGTGTAATAATATTTTTAAGTTGGGAAGTCAACTTTCAAACGGCTGTTTCTCGAAACTGCATTTTGAGATGTGACACTCTTTGAGTAAATGAGCTATAACGTCGGTGTCATGCTTAAGTGTTCCATACGCCATTTTTGACATTTTGAGATAAACAAGGTTTTGAACCGTGCTCTTTCAGATTTTTTGGTTTTTCTCTATCTCTTATAGTTTCTGAGATATTCAGATTCCAGTATGTTCCATATCCGCTTTGTGACCCAAAAAATCTTGTCGTTTTGTTCCATATCCATAAGGCCTGGCGTATGGAACAAAACAACCTTGAAGTTATTAGTTCCATATCCATTTCGTTTGGCGTATGGAACAAAAAGAGACAAAAACGAATTGTTCCGCACCAAAAATGATGGTGTTTGGAACAAAAAATTGCCCATTTTTCGCCAAGTTACGAATAATGTGGCGTATGGAACAAATTGTTTTAAAGAACTTGGTTTAAAAACTGAAGAGTAATAGTTTATAAATCCAAATATTTTTGAATATTGTATTGTTATATGAAAACGAAATTTTATCAATCGTTTAAACAAAAAAAATCCCTAGTTTAAAGACAAAATTTTGATGTAAGTCCACAAAAATATACGCAAAAACGTTCATTCGATTTGAAGCTAGTGTGTACGATTAAAAAAAAATTGTATTATAAGAAAAACGCGTTAAATATTTTATGTTATCTTAGAAATGCAAAATACGATTAAATTTAAATGCAAAATCGTATTAATTTGTTTTGTCCGATTTTACCACAAAAAATAGTGATAAGTGGAGGCAATCCCTTAAATAAATGTTAATGAAATATATAATAATGGTCCTTATTGTGTTTATATGAAAAAAATAAATGTTTCATTTAAAGTCCTGATTTTTCAATTCAACAGTAACACTTCATATAAGGGAGGTGGAACACGATTGATAAAAAGTGTTTTGGTTGAAATGTGACAAAATGTGTTCCATGTGACACAAACTGCCAAAAACATGAAAAAAAGATTCCATGGAACAATTCAGCAACTTTTTGCAATTTTAAAAATTGGCCATAAGTTCTAGACTATCACAGATATCTGACTAAAATAAACTACTGTTATATTCTATGAGTTTAGTTAAGTAGAACTAAGCTTTTAAAGTATTGGATTATTGCACCATTTTTGTCCTGTATGACCTTAAACATTAACTTGAGTTTTTCTCGAATCAGCAAATGGCGTATGGAACACATAAGCATGACACCGACGATATGTTGAGATTAATTTAACATACATTAGAGGGAGAACATCTGGCCATTTTATTGTTATTAAATTCTACCCCCTAAATTATTTGGCTAAATAAAGCCAACCGTCAAAATATATGGGATCATTGAAAAGAAATGTTCATTGCGGAAAAAAGTTTATTAGCTTTTTTTAAGAATATGATAAAAAGATATTAAAAATGCTTTAAGTTTATCTCACTCTTCAAACTAAAATAATACAAATAATAATAGACCATCCTTATTAGCTGTTAAGCGAAATAGAAAAAAAAAACAAAACAAAAACATAAAGTTCTTGTCTTTGCTCCAATTAGCAAATTATAAACGAGCATTAGTTTTGTAAAAGTTGTGATAAAGATAAAGTTTACTTGTTGGAATACAATTCAAACAAAATCCACACACACATATCGTCACACAAATTTACCTCACACAACAGATTTACCTAATTGTTGGTTCTTGTTTATTATTTCACATATGAGAGTATTTAGTTTTGTTGCTGTTACTGTTGTTGAGATTGCTGTTCCTATTTTTATTGTTGCAGTTTTTGCAACACTTTACCTTAGGATGGTGTGTTCTATATGGTGATGGTAATGATGATGCTGTTGCAGCTAGTTTTTGTTTTTGTGAGGAAAGTTTTAGCCAAAAATATTCAACTTTTATTTGCTATAGCCGCTCACGGTTGTCTACCTCTATACCAACCCCACGCTTTCACTTTGACCGAATTGCGCAAATATACTCAACATATGCTGGCTGTATTCATTTGCAAGAATAACAAATGCCTGTTTCATCCTGCATAATGTTGGTTTTTGCCTTGCATTAACATTTTTTGTTTACTTTGCCATAATGGGAGTTGGTTTTCAGTTGTTGCCTGCTCGCTGGATGGTTTAGACGGTTGTCGGTCGGTTGGTCTCACGTTTGCCTGCTTGGTTAGATAGTTTGGTTGCAGGTTGGGTTGTTTGCTACGCCATTCTACTCTAAATACATACGAAATGAGAAAGTTTTATTTAGATGGTTCCTCTATGGCTTGCTGTTTGTTGTATGGAGAATAGAGAGTGCATTGACTTCTTTACACGTCTGTTTCCGGTACAGTGTCACAAATGCTTATACCAAACGGATATGTTGGACACATAAGGGCGGAACTTGGAATCACTTATATATGTATTTGTTAGATTTTTTTTTTTTTTTTGAGGATCATTCCTGAAGCGAGCCACAAAAATAAACTGTAACTTCCTTGGCATTGGATTGGAGTGAAGGGAATTTAGTAACGTTTGGTTAGTTAAATTGGAAGGGTAACAAAATATGAAAATTTCATAGAGACAAGATTTAACAAAAAGGTAAAGAACAAACAATTTTCTATTAAATCCACGTTGAAAACACTTTTGGTATTGTTAGAGTTGTGCCAAAGGAACTATATGGAACTATCTAGTTCACTTCGCAGTTCCAATGGCACAAATTTTTTCTTTGAACAAACTGCGTATACTTACTATCACACGTTATATTTCATGGTGTTACTTATGCGTTTTGGAACTAGTACAAGCAACTAGGAACTAGATTACCCAAATATAGGTATTGTGAAGCTAGTGATATGAAAGTAGTGACTACCTTCCGAGACATCGGTCGCATCGCACGGTGCTCTTGAACCAAATTTAAATGGAAGGTGCTTACACCTGGGAAGTTTTAGTGGATTCTGAAACTACAGTGTTCATAGATGAGAAAATCAAAAAAAAAAAAAATCGCTTCGCTTTTTAAATAAATCGCGATTCAATTTGACACTTTTAAGGGTTTTTTTAGGTCTTTCACGATTTTGCTTGGAAACCGCAAGTCCTTACAAGATTGACTTTTACGATGTCTTTTTCCCACTATTGAGATATAGAAGTTCAAATTAGGGCAATGGATTGACTGCATCGCCTCCTTATATTACAATGTTATACACAGTGCACTTTAACTAACTTAAATGAAAACCGCATACAGCAGTTTTTGTGAATTCTGAAACATCAATGTTCATAGATGAGAAAAAATCCAAAAACAAGGAAAAATCGCTGGATGGATTTTTTAATAAATCGCGACCCAGTTCAAATTTTAGGTGTTTTTATAGGTTTTCATGATTTTTCTTGGAAACCGCAATGGGACTATAGAATGGGACTAAAGAAAATGTTGTAGCAGTGATAATTCTGTACAAGATTAGCTGATTGATATTTTCCTAGGTTTTACCATTTTTGAGATAAAGAGGTTCAGATCAAACTTTCAGATAATTTTCTTAGGTCTGCACGATTTAGCTTGAAAACTGCAAATCCTTTCGAAATGGGACTAAAGAATATATTGTAGCTGCGAAAATTTTTTTTTGTTTTTATACTCTCAGCATTTTTGCTAACGAAGGTATATACACTTTCATACGGGCAAAATGTGCCTCGTCGAAATAATGGTTTTAGACTCCAAGTATGTTTGAACGAAATCCGTTTCAGACAATTTGGAGTCGATTTAGCAATGTCCGTCTGTCTGACTGTCTGTCTTGCCGGCTGGTGCGCACGATAACTCTCGAACGGATGAACCGATTTGGTCGAAAATTTGGCCTTCGTAATAATTTGTCCAAACTTAGTTTAAGTTCTAAGATGGGCCGTATCGGTCCACTCCTTCGGGTACCTCCCACACAAAAGTTCGAAAATGTTCGGAAAAATTGTGCAAACGATAACTCTGAAAGGCAGTAACTAATTTGGTCCAAATTTTACACATCGTGGAATTTCTACCAGACATGGATGAGGTTCGAATATGGACTATATCGGTTCACTCCTTCGGGTACCTCCCACACAAAATTTGGGATAAGTTCAGTTTAGGGCCTGCTCTCGAATCGCTTTGATTTTTGTATTCACTGTCCCCTACACTTCCCCTACTTCCTGAGAAAATCGGTCCACTCCTTCTGGTACCTCCCCACAAAAGTTCTAAGCTTTTCGCTAAAATGGTGTGCCCGGCAACTCTCTAAGGTAGTAATCTAGTTGGTCCATACTGTCCACATCGTAACATTTCTACGACGCATAGATTAGGTTCAAATGTCGGCTATATATGCCAACTCCTTCGGGCACCTCTCACACAAAATTTCCGAAAAGTTTAGTTTAAGAGCTGCTCTCGAATCACTTTGATTTCTGTTGTAGCAGGTTGTATTCGTTGTCCCCATTACGACGGCACAATTTTTTCAGGGGCAAGTCTATAGTTCCTGAGAAAATTACCCGAAAGCTGTAAAAACCCATACGACATCAGTAGCTGTACCGCACGGTAAATTTCGAACGGATCAGCCGATTCGGTCCAACGTTTGGCCTTCGTAATACTTTTTCCGAACTTGGTTTAAGTTCGAAGGTGAGCCGTATCGGTCCACTCCTTCGGGTACCACCCCCACAAAAGTTTCAAAAAATGTTGTTAACTTCGTACTCACTATATCTCTTAAACGGATATGCCGATTTGGTCCAAGGGGATACAAAGATCTCCTAATATTTTGTCCAAACGAAATTAAACTGGTCCATATCGGTCATCTCTTTAGGGTACCTTCACACAGGCTGAGGGTATATCTCTGTCGGCCAAGCCGACTGATATTTTTTACTTGTTTGATTTTTCTCATCTATGAACATTGTGGTTTCAGAATCCGCAAAAACTTCCCAGGTGTAAGCACCTTCCATTTAAATTTGGTTCAAGAGCACCGTGATCATAGAGGTCAGACTGGTAGAGAATTTTCATAGCTACAATATGTTCTCTAATCCCATTTCGATAGGACTTGCGGATTCCAAGCAAAATTGTGAAAACCTAAAAAAACTCGAAAATGTGAACTTTTACCGCGATATATATATAAAAAGCGCTCAGGCGATTTTCTTTGTTTTTTTTTTTTGTTTTTCTCATCTATAAAAATTTTAATTTCAAAGGCCTCAAAAACATCCAGGTGTAAGCACCTTCCATTTAAAGTTGCTTCAAGATCACCGTGGACCTCAAACTGCACTTTTACTAAATTTTGTGTGCGAAGTACCCTAAGGACAGGATCGATATAGTCCATATTCATACCTGATACATGACTGGGTGAAATAATACGATATGCAAAGATTGGACCAATCAGAAACACCTGCGGGAGTTGCGGATTTTCCATTTTAGTTGGTGCCGTCCGGGTTTCATGGAGCTTTTAGGCAATTATCACAGGATGTATGGACTTGCACTCGAAAACACTAGTACCGTTATAAAAGGGACTGCAAGGAAAATCTGCTGAAAAAATTCAAAACGATCCGAGAGGAGCTCTTAAACTTCACTTTTTCCGAATTTTGTGTGGAAGGTACCCGAAGGAGTGGATTGATATATATCTATATGTAGAAGGAATAATATGATGTGTAAAGTTTGGTCCAAAACGATTGCTCCATTCGATAGTTATCGTTCACACCATTTTACAGAAAATTTTGAACTTTTGTAGGGGAGGTACCAGAAAGAGTGCATATATGGTCCATATTGGGCAAAATATTACAAAGTGCAAAATTTGGTTCGAATCGGTGGATCCGTTCGAGAGTTATCGTGCGCACCAGCCAGACAGACAGACGGAAGGACGTGGCTAAATTGACTTCAACATTTTTTGAAGCGAATTTCGTCCAATCATACTTGGGTCTAAAACCGTTATTTTAATGAGAATCAGTTTTTGTCGTATCAACATGTATATAATCTCGTTAGCCTTAAGGCTGAGAGTATAACTAGCTGTTACTTTTAACAAAAAACCTGTCCCTGAGCAAATGGGAATAACAACTTCGAATCATTTTAATATATATTTTTTTCCATTATGAAGTGTGAAGTGAAATTAAATAAAGTGGAATTAATGTTAATAGTTTTCAATAAGTACATTATTACATACATTATGTTAAACAATAATATCATAATTTTTTATATTTGTAAATATAGAAAAGTATTTCTTAAACCATTATTTCAATTGCACTAATATCAGCAAAAAAAAAAAACATCAATTTTAAAGTACAAACCAAATAGTTCACTGGCAATAACATGCACTTTGTATTGCAAATAAGATGAAACAAATAAAACAACAACACCCACAAAAACACAATAATTAATGAATAAATGTAAAATAAATTTGTATGCATGGAACACATCATAGCATTTAATGCAGCCATTAATAAATTAATTGCTCATAAATGCTCAAAATGTGAATAAACAAAGGTGTATAGTGTAAATGAATGAGTATAAGACACACACACACGCGCTTACATCCTTTTGTCGCCACCCAGCTAGCATTTGGAAGTGAGTTACTCACTTCCTCTACCAAAAGTAATCGCATTCTGAACTTCTTTTCTATAAAAGAGCGATACTTTATCATTTTACAATAACAAATGTATTACTGTTCAAATTAGATCGATCTGCATGAACTACCTAGTGTCACAGAAGAAGATGAAAATTCTGCATTTGATTGTTTACACAAACAATTTAGATTGTTTTACTATTTCTTCTCGTGAGAGAGATACGGTGAGAGTTTTACAGCTGTTCCAAGTATTTGCAAAGACCAACAACAAGAAAAATATCATTCAGTTTAATATTTCAAGTGCGAAAAGTACGGGAAAGTGAAATTTCAAAAATATAATTAATAATTTAATATTTAATCATTAATAAATTGAAAAGTAAAAAAGTGCAGTGACTATATGATTGTGACTGATAATAAGCAGACAAATAATATGTATTGTGTATAATGTGAGTGATATTTAAATAAAAAAAAAAATAAATTTCATTTTCTCTATGATAAGAGTGAATTTGAATATTAGAAAAAAGAAACAAAAAATGGAAAAAAATCTAAAAAGTCAAAAATGCCAACAATACTTATTACATTCATTCGACAGAGAAAATTAAAACAAATAAGTTTGCAGAAATAATGATAATATAATAGTGGTTTATGAATACTAAAATTACTAATATTTAATTGGACTTTTAAAATTTACACATTTTCGATTTTTTATTATTTTATTTATTTATTTATTTATTTATTTATTTATTTATTTATTTATTTATTTATTTATTTATTTATTTATTTATTTATTTATTTATTTATTTATTTATTTATTTATTTATTTATTTATTTATTTATTTATTTATTTATTTATTTATTTATTTATTTATTTATTTATTTATTTATTTATTTATTTATTTATTTATTTATTTATTTATTTATTTATTTATTTATTTATTTATTTATTTATTTATTTATTTATTTATTTATTTATTTATTTATTTATTTATTTATTTATTTATTTATTTATTTATTTATTTATTTATTTATTTATTTATTTATTTATTTATTTATTTATTTATTTATTTATTTATTTATTTATTTATTTATTTATTTATTTATTTATTTATTTATTTATTTATTTATTTATTTATTTATTTATTTATTTATTTATTTATTTATTTATTTATTTATTTATTTATTTATTTATTTATTTATTTATTTATTTATTTATTTATTTATTTATTTATTTATTTATTTATTTATTTATTTATTTATTTATTTATTTATTTATTTATTTATTTATTTATTTATTTATTTATTTATTTATTTATTTATTTATTTATTTATTTATTTATTTATTTATTTATTTATTTATTTATTTATTTATTTATTTATTTATTTATTTATTTATTTATTTATTTATTTATTTATTTATTTATTTATTTATTTATTTATTTATTTATTTATTTATTTATTTATTTATTTATTTATTTATTTATTTATTTATTTATTTATTTATTTATTTATTTATTTATTTATTTATTTATTTATTTATTTATTTATGTATTTATTTATTTATTTATTTATTATTTATTTATTGGTCATTGCCACTATTTTATGGGAAAATATGCAATATCTTTCAAACAATGTACTTATTTGTCGCCTAAAGGTACTATATCCAACAAGCATTTTCTATCGCCCATTACCCGAAGCAGTCACTCCCGGGCGATAGAAACACGCATCCGCGATATCGCATTCTAATTGATGTAGGCACACCGTTCGGGAAGAAATGAACCACGCACTCGTTTCCTCATAAATGTGTCTCATGCGTTGTCTTTGAAAGAATCGCTTTAGTCCAGAGTCGAGAGTCACGATGGCGATATTTTTATGAGGAAACGAATGCGTGGTTCATTTCTTCCCGAACGGTGTGCCTACATCAATTAGAATGCGATATCGCGGATGCGTGTTTCTATCGCCCGGGAGTGACTACTTCGGGTAATTGGCGATAGAAAATGCTTGCTGGGCAGACTGTGTGTTCGTGTGTGTGTGTAGTGGTAATCGTGTGATGATGTAGTTATTCATATTCTCCATAGTTGTAGGTATTTATTGCCCTTTAACACGACCAGTTGTATAAAAGTACATGCCAGCAATCAAACAAACACTTTTACATTCACAAACACACACACACAGCGAGAGAGTCATTTCATTTTGTAAATATGATGTGTGTGTTGTGCAAAAAAAAAACACATAGTAGTATATCCTTGACATAAATGCTTAAGTGCAGGTGTATATTTATTAATGTTTGTAGATGTGCGTGTCAGTGTGCATACATACATGCATGGCGATGAATACATAAACATGAATATTTATTATTAAATATTTAATGTTTAATTATGCATATCTCAATAAACCATGTCAAAATTCATAAACTGACGAATCGTAAAATGTTCATTCGTGTTGATGTCCTTTGTGTATAAAACGAATGGCAGATATTTGACATTTTTCTCTTACGTTTCGTTTGCTATTTTTTGCTGTTCTGCAGCAGATAAAACGACAGGCACGTCACTAATTACCAAACTGTCATTATTGTTGGTATTAAACTACATTTTATTGGCACATTCAACAGCAGCAAATTAAAAATGGTAACTGAGTCGAGAGATGAGCTGAGCGATGTGAAACGGTATTTAAAACACCTGAACATGACATCCAAATGAAATTTCGAATATATTTGGGTTGTGTCGATATTGATGACAATGATGATAGTGGGAGTTTGTTTGTGCAGTGTGATTGTGTACGAAGCTTAAATATTATTATCATTGCGGTTGTTATTGAACATGAAATAATTATGAATACGATTCTCTGGGGCCATAGAAATATTTTTCTATTTTAATCTATATTTTTATATAGTCATAATAATTGTATGCACATGTTTTGCTAAAAATAAAAATGTTCATGTTTCCAATACATTTGTTCTGAAATCTAAACAAAAACAAATATTGTCTGCGAACTAGACATATTGTAAGAACTGGTACAAGCTAATATAGAACGTTGGGAGATGTAGGGGATGATAGGTATAACCTTGCAAGTCTTTTACATGACATAATCCAAGAAATATATTTATGTCTTTCATCTTAATAAGACACATGTAAACAGCACAAGCACCTGGCCAATTACTTTTAGCACTCATTAAGCATAACCCTCTAAAAGTAATGACGGCCTTGTACCCTCCTCCATGAAATATTCTGAACTAATATGAAATAATTGTCCTCCCTTGCCCCTTCTGGGATGCTTGTGGAACAAAAATAATATGGAATATTTTATTCCCTTTCTGTTAGGAAAGTACCAATGCCACAACTTTAGGCGGAGAAGTGGTTTGACCACTGGGAACCCCAAATACCTGATTTTAGTTAATTCGGTCAGCGGTGCTTTGTACACAATATTTGATGAATAAATTTTAAAACACTGAGAACCATAAATCCTAAATGACGTACGATTTTTCCGAAAATGTAAATTCCGAAACGTAGACATATGTCCGGAATTATTAACATCAACTGTCAAATTAGTTCGGTCAAAAAATTTAGCTTATGTCTTCAAAATACCGTTGCCGTTATACATATTCCATACAATGCACATACATATGTATTTCCACAATTTTTTGTAGTGTGTGTTTAGACCACTAAGAACCCTTAATGCTAAGTTATAACTATAATATAATTGTTCCACAAACATCCCATACGGGACAAGGGAAACTTCTCTCATATCAATGAGTGCACCCCGATTCATATTAACTCAATGATATGGGACCTACTGTTTATCGCTGAGTCCGAACGGCGTGTCTTAAGACACCACTTTGTAGAGAAGTTTTACATGGTTGAAATACTCAGGAAATGTCGCCAACATTATTGAGGCGTATTTTGCTACCGTTGAGAATTTTGATATTGACTGGCCGGGGAATCGAACCCACGACCTTCAGCGTGCAAGGCGGGTGTGCATACCATTGCACCACGGTGGCACCCATATAACTATATCGGTCCGAAAATTCAGCTAAAAACGTCAAATAAAATTTAGCTAAAACATACCCGATATCGGGTGGTATCGTTACATGAAGGCTATTCCGAAAATTTTTTGTAGAGAAGTTTTTTAGCCAATCTGAACCTTGAATATATAAAATTTTTGTAGATAAGTGTTTAGACCGCTAATATCCCTTAATGCTAAGTTATAACTATACCGGTTTGAAAATATAGCTAAAAACGTTAACAACTCGAAATCGGGCGGTACCGCTATATGGTTGCCATTTCAAAACATGTACCTATATCCACAACTTTTTGTACGGTCTGAAAATATAGCTGAAGATACTTTAAATCGAGTGGTTCCATTATATGGGGGTTAACAAACACGAGTGCTGATATAGTCTATATTCGAGCTTAACACGGCTGTGGTATAAACTCGATCAATTATTGCGGACGCGGGTGTGATTACAATAGACGAACAACGATCCTCGATCAGTCGTTGAAGTGCACATAAGGGATAATTTTGAAAAATTTTGATGTAGAAACCACAAGGTGTTAAACGATATAAAACTAATTGGAACTCGATATGCGTTAAAATGAATTTTTACAAGGTCTACAGTTTCGGCCAAATAGCATACTTAATTCATAACTTATCGTGCTCATTAGACATTTTACTTCCTGCCGACAGAGGTTCTTAGATCGTTTGGGTAACTTTATCAGGAAGTATGGACCAGCCCCTGTTGAAAGAGGGCATTCCTACAATGTAGGATTATCCTTAAACAGCACTTATGTGAACAATTTTGAAATTGAAAGAGGAAGATACCCAAAGAAGTGCCCGATATAATCCACCTGATATTTGTGTGAAAAAAAACAAGTATCAGTCGACTTTGCCGACAGAGGTAGACCCTCAGCCTGTGTGAGTTGAAACTTTCCTCTACGAAGAGATCGAAAAGTTGCCGACAACAAAATTTATTTTAATTACAACTCAAAAGTTTTGCGGATGAGGTACCATTTTGGAAGTAGATGTTACTTTTGGGAGTCATTTCTTTTCTATAGATATCACTCCCACCAGTCATTTCAGTTGGTTGCCGTATACTTTAAAGCTTTCGGACCACCACGTCAGGTTGCCTGGACTTGCGCACGAAAAACATAATATTGCTGTAAACAGGACCACATTGAGTAGCTTCGGTATAAATTTCCAAAGGATCTTCCAACAGATCCTTAACTGCATTTAAAAAAATGTTGAACTCTTGCGGGGGAGGTACCCTAAGGGGAAGACCGATATGGACCATTTCGAAGTCAAACTAAACTTGGACAAAATATTACAAAGGCCATAGGTCGGCTGATCCGTTCTAGAGTTATTGTCTGCTGCAGCCACTACATATGCTGCCATAGGGATTTTTACAGTTTTCTGGCCATTTTTTCAGGAAGTATTAACTTGCCACTGAAAAAACGTGTCATAATGGGGGCAGAGGATACAAGTTGTTGCAAAAAAAAATGAAATCGATTCGAGATTAGGTCTTAAACTGCACTTTTCCGAAATTTTGTGTGAGAGGTACAAAAAATATTGAACCTATATAGACCATATTCGAAGCTGGTATATGTCTCGTAAATATATAATAATGTGCAAAGTATTGGCCAACTCGGTTACTGCCTTAGAGAGTTAACGTGCGCCCCATTTTAGGGGAGGTATTATAAGGTGTGGACCGATATCGCTCATTTTCGAACTTAAATGTGTGTAAAGGAATAAAGAAATCCAAAATAGCACTTGAATTAGGTAGTAGGGGGGGGGGTTTATTTACTTAATATTGAGCGTGAAGCAAGCAACAAAAGTCATTGTGTTCCTACCTTTAGACCTTTCGTACCACCACGTCAGGATGCCTGGACTTGCACACGAAAAACATAATATCCCTGTAAACAGGGCCACATGGAGTAGCTTCGGTATAAATGTCCAAATGATCTTCCAACAGATCCTAAACTGCACTTAACAAAAATGTTTAACTTTTGTGGGGAGGTACCATAAGAAGAAGACCGATGTGGACCATTTCGAAATCAAACTAAACTTGGACAAAATATTACGAAGGCCAAATTTTGGAGCGAGTCGGCTGATCCTTTCGAGAGTTATTGTGCGCTCTAGCCACTACACATGCTGTCATAGGGATTTTTACAGTCTTCGGTCCACATTCTCAGGAAGTATTAGCTTGCCGCTGAAAAAACGTGTCATAATGGGGGCAGCGAATACAAGTTGTTACAACAAAAAATCAAAGCGATTCGAGAGCAGGCCTTAAACTGCACTTTTCCGAAATTTTGTGTGAGAGGTACCCAAAATATTGAACTTATATAAACCATATTCGAATCTGGTATATGTCTCGTAAATATATAATAATGTGCAAAGTATTGGCCAACTCGGTTACTGCCTTAGAGAGTTAACGTGCGCCCCATTTTAGGGGAGGTATTATAAGGTGTGGACCGATATCGCTCATTTTCGAACTTAAACTAAGTTTGGACAAAATATTACGACTGTCAAATTTTGGACCGAATCGGTTGATCCGTTCGAGAGTTATCGTGTGCTCCAACCACTACACATGCATAGTGCCATAGGGGTTATTTAAAGATTTCGGCTCATTTACTCAGGAAGTATGGACTTGCCATCAACAAAAACTTGCACCGTCGTAATGGGGGGCAGCGAATACAAGTTGTCACAACAAAAATTAAAGGTATTAGAGAGGAAAACTTAAACTCCACTTCTTCGAAATTTTGTTTGGTAGGTACCCGAAGGAATGGACCGATAGGGTCATCTAAGTGTGGCAGAAATTTTACGATGTCCAAAGTGTGGACCAGATCGATTTACCCCTTCAAAGTTATCGGTCACATTACTTTACAGACAAATTTTGAACTTTTGTGGTGGTACCCGAAGGAGTGCACCGATATGGCCCATCTCCGAACTTAAACTAAGTTTGGGCGAAATATTACGAAGTGAAAGTTTGGTTCGAATCGGTTGATCCGTTCGAGAGTTTCTAAATAAATTTTTAAATATTGTTTTCTTTATATGAATATAAAAACCCCTATAACTTTTGCGCGCATCTGCCGATTTTGTGAAAGCGAACAAATTTGAAACCAAAATGTTTTCCTTAACCTCTATATCAAATATCGTAGCTGTGCTCGCAAAAAATATTAAATTTGTTTCAAATGGAATTGCAAAAGATATTTGTTTTTTTTTACCATATACCCTTGTTATCCAGTGTTTAACAGGTGGGTCATGGCATGTTCAAAAATGTGTGAAAATATCTACCTCTTAAAATTTTAATTTGAGCTAAAATTGTACCTGGGAAAAATTAATCACACGACAAATGTAATCAGTGGAGGCAGTTAATTTATTGAATATCCTACGTATCTAACAACGAATATATGAATGCTCGCCTTAAAATATTTCGATCAACACTAAATATTTTCTATCAAATTCAATTAATATGTTCAAAAATCTGTGATGACAAACACGAGAAGTATGCATTAACTAATTAACAGCATTTTTTAGTCAGTCTGTTGAAATTGCAAAGCCTGCTCCCCATCACTTAAAAATTATAATTGAACATACCGGATAAACAGCTAATATCTACACTTGACTTGGATATTCACTTGACATTATAAGATTGCGTTCGACAGACCTATATGATAAAAACAGTACAATGCCTGTATGTCTGAGCTAGGCAATACAAATGTAATACATTGAAGCTGCTTTTTCTTCAATTCTTTAAATTAGTCACATGCTTACAAAAGACGACGTCACTACCATTGCCAATACCCAAACAAAGGCGCAGAGGGAGAGTTTGTCGTATAAACTTTGTAAACACTTCATGTGTTTACTATTTACATGCAATTGAGTAAATAAAGTCTCAGAAATATATTCAAAGGCACACAGCAATCTACAAATATTAACAGAAAATGTAATAATATTCATATGTACAATAAAAGATATTAAAGTGGGTCGAACATAAAAAATTCATGGTAAAGATATTGGGTGGGATTTAAAGATAAATATTTAGAAACAAATGTATTAGGTGTAAATACAACATATTGTTCCATTTTTTTATTTTTATTTATATATTGCTTTGTATCTATGTACATATAATCCATCTAACTCAACATTCGTATGTCAAAACAAAAACAAAAATCCAATACAATTTCATAACAAATTGTTGTGGAATATTTTTGTATTCATACATGGTTGGAATTTGTATGCAAACGAACACAATGGTATTCCGAATGCATACCTCGCCATTGCTCTGCCCGTGTGACAAGTCAAGCATTACAGCTGATACGTGAGCATGCTTTAATTAAAAATATCACTGTTTGCGAAAATTTAATTTAACTTTTCCCTTTCACCTGATAAAGTCTAGAGTGCGTTGTGATGTAATGCGAGAAACACTCTCTTGCCAAATGAATAGCTTCTCTGAGGCGTGTAGCTAGGCTAGTGCACCACCTGGGAAAATACAACGGTAAAATTTGTTACTTCTCAAGGGTTTTTGGTGTAAAGTTATTTTTGGTTTAATTTGTGTTTGCTGCAGGCACAGTTTCACTGTTAATTATGAACAAAATAAAAGTCACGTTTTCCTTCAAATAGCTACAAAGCAGACAGGCAAGCAAGAAGGCCTATTTTAAATGTCGTCCCTGTAAGTTAGAGAACTACGAACAACAAATTCACTAGCAATATTTGTAGCTTTTGCATGTTTTTCTTATATTTTTTCATTATGAAAAGGCCTAAGAGGCCCTTCAAAATTAACCAAACCGTATATGCCAAGGACTGTAGCCGTAATTTTTGGTTTTATTTTTTTTTTGTTTCTGTATTTGTATTGAGTAAACACACTATTGGTATTGTTGGTCTTAATTAAAGCTTATGGTCAATTCTTAGTAACGTGATTGGACCATTAAATTCGTGAAATTAAATACAAGTGGTTGTGGGAATACAGGATTTGGTGTTTTTTGTTCACTTGTCGGAATTTTATTTAATTTGCTGGTTTTTAGTATACTTGTGAATGGAAAATTTTGCATATGTTTGGCAATGAAGGTGAAAGTGCATAAATAAAAGTTTCGTTCAGTGGTTGGTTTTAAAGGTAAGGGGAATCGAAATAAAATAAATCCGGGGAAAACGTTTCGAAGTTTAGTCGAATTAGATCAAATGTGACAGGATTATGCGGTCCCCAAACGGCTGTATGTATACTAGATCCCGTAAACTGCTCCGAAGAGAAAAAGGATACTTCTCTTATGTCTATGGCTGCAAGCTGTTTATAGTTTTAGAACAATTATATGGGACTCATTTTTATAATATTGAGGATACCTAAAATTTGTTTTTCCGCTATATGTATATATATTCTATAACACTGTGCAACATTTTTGAGGTGATCTTGTGCAAACAATTCGAACTGAAGATTTTTTGAAAGTACAGACCCAAACGCCAAGAAACCCTAGTTGGGTTTTGTTGTGTCAGATCCAGCTCGGATTTTATGGCCCCATCTAAACATGGTTAAATATTGAGTTTTTAAAGAAATTCGGGGCTATATCTCTGAAACCAATGCGAATCTTCTTCTGACCTCTGAAGCAAATTTGTAGATAAGGACAAGAAAACAATACTTGGAGAAATAATGAACTCGAAAAACTACATTTATTGCCTCAAATTTCAAAATATATGCAAAAATACCACAATTTTTATACATTTCGCACCGTATCTCCAAAACCGTTAATTTTTTCTGAATATTTTCTTCCGGAAAAATATTCCCTGGAATGTAATACACAACTCTTCAGAACATGTCATTGTTGTAAAATGCCTCTGTACCGTTGTTTTCAGTTTATTTCTCAACGACGATTTAATAAAAATGTCAATTATGTAGTGAAATCCGAAATGCGAGAATAAACTGTTGGTGTGAACTGTGTTTGAAATACGTGTTGTAAAAGATATGATGCAAAATACCGCTGAAACAACATGAAGTAAGCATTTTAGAGTTTCAGATTGTTGAGAACTTTATTTGGAAGATTTTTGCAAAAGGTTACTTGGTTCAACTCCCAATAGTTTAGCCGATACTGACCAGAATTTCAGCAATTAAGTAAAATTTTCTATATTTTATAGATTTTGATGCCCTAGATGGAGTTTTTCTTATGTGGTTTCTTCAAAAGATAAGTTCTACTAGTTTATAGCTACAATATTGTTAAAGACAGCAAGGCCAAATTCCTATTCGTTTCTGAGATAAAGGCCTGATAAATGCAAAAAAGTGTAGATTTAGCCCGGTTTAGATGAGGCCATAAAATCCGAACTGGATCTGACAGGACAAAACCCAACTAGGGGTTTTGTAGTCTAAATATGTACTTTCAAAAAATTAATACTAGAAGTTGTTTGCAATTTCAGTGTTGCATAGTGTAATATACATATATACATATACAATAATGTATATATATTCTACGTCAGAGTAAAATCCTGAGTCGATCTATGCGCGTCTCAGTGGTTAACAATCTAGCATTAAAAAAATGAGAAAATGAAATGAAATTTAAACAAGTAAAAAAGTATCAGTCGGCTTTTCCGACAGAGGTATACCCTCAGCATGTGTATATTAAAACAATTTTTTTCCCCAAAATACGTATGTATTTAGGGGGTTTTAAAAAATGTGGACGTTTGAACCGATAAAAATGTTGATTAGGATTAGAGATCGAACGTTTTGCGGAGGAGATACTAAAAGGAATGGATCGACATTGACCGTTATGGAAGTGGATCTCCAGCCACAACATATGGTGCCATAGGGGGTTTTTACACTCTTCGGGCTGTTTGCTCAAGAAGTATGGACTTGCCCCTAAAAAACTTTTAATGTCGTAATTGAGGCAGCGAATGCAAGTTGCATCAACAAAAATCAAAGTTAGTCGATATTAGGTCTTAAAGTGAACTTATCCGAAATTTTGTGTGGGAGGTACCGGATGGAGTGGACAAGCATAGTCCATATTTGAACCTGATCTATATCTTGTAGATATATTAGGATGTGTAAAGTATAGACCAATTCAGCCACTCCCTTCAAGAGTTACCGTACGAACAATTTTTCCGAACATTTTTGAACTTTTGTGGGGGAGGTACCTGAAGGAGTGGACCGATATTGCTTATCTTCAAACTTAAACTATGTTTGAACAAAATATTACTAAACCCATATTTTGGACCGAATCGGCAGATCCGTTCGAGAGTTATCTTGCGCTCCAACCACCTCACACGGTGTCATAGGGGTTTTTTGCAACTTTCATGCTATTTTCTCAGGAATTATGGACTTGCCCCTGATGAAACTTGTACCGTCGTAAGGAGGGCAGTGAATACAAGTTGCTAAAACAAAAATCAAAGCGATTCGAGAGATGGCCCTAAACTGAACTTTTCCGAAATTTTGTGTGGGAGGTACCCGAAGGAGTGGACCTATTGAGACCATATTGAAACCTCATATTACTCTGGTAGAAAAGTTACGCTGGACAAAGTATGGACCAAATCGGTAACTCCCTTCAAGAGTTATCGCGCGCACAAACTTTCCGAACATTTTCGAACTTTTGTGGGGGAGGTACTTACATTAAGTTTGGGCAAAATATTACTAAAGCCAACATTTGAACCGAATAGGTTCATCCGTTCGAGAGTTATCATGCGCTCCAGCCAGCAGGACAGACAGACAGACAGACGGACGGATATGGCTAGATCGACTCCAAATTGTCTGAAACACATTTCGTCCAAACATACTTGGGGTCTAAAACCATTATTTCGATTAGGCACATTTTATCGTATCAAAGTGTATATTAGGCACATTTTATCGTATCAAAGTGTATATACCCTCCTTAGCCTAAAGGCTGAGGGTATAAAAAAATACTTTTTTTGTTTGCGAGCACGTCAAGTTCGAATATGAGCAATACCGGTCCACGTTTTGGTATTGCCGCCATAAATTTTTAGACCGAATTACCTATAATTGGCACAATTTGGCCCATTTAACGGGTCCACCCAAATTTTGGTATTGCACCTTTTTAACTACATTTTCTGACCGAATTAGCTATAATTTGATACAAGCTTTAAACAAGTAAAAAACATTAAGTTCGGTGGGCCGAACTTTTTATACCTTCCGCCATAAAATGTTCTGAATTAAATTGGAAAAATTAAGTTCCTGTAAGGTGCCACCATGGTGCAATGGTATGCACACCCGCCTTGCACGCAGAAAGTCGTGGGTTCGATTCCCCGGCTAGACAACATCAAATTTTCTACGGTGGCAAAATAAACCTCAGTAATGTTGGCGACATTTCCTGAGTATTTCAGCCATGTAAAACTTCTCTACAAAAGTGGTGTCTTAGACACGCCGTTCGGACTCGGCGATAAACTGTAGGACCCATATCATTGAGCTAATATGTATCGGGGTGCACTCATTAATATGAGAGAAGTCTCCCTTGTCCCTTATGAGATGTTTGTGGAACAATTATTTTATAAGGTGCAAAAAATGTCTTAATTTGTTAAAAAAATGTATCTAAAATTTATTCTATTTGTTGGTACCTTTATATGGGGGATATACCAAAAAATGGAGCTATGTGGAAGATCTTTGGTGGAGAAGTTTCGTGACCGCTGCCAAATTACAATTAGTTGGGTTAAAAAGTGCGAAATTGCAGCTAGTTCGGTTAAAAGTGGTAGTTAAAATTCTCAAAATACATAAAATCGGGGGCTATACCCAAAAAAACATCGACCTAGGTTAACGATTTTTGGTGGAGAAGTTTCGGGATAACTGAAAACCTCAAGTGACAAATTACTTCTAGTTCGGTGAAAAGTTGTATATAATAAATAATTGTTCCTCAAACATCCCAGATGGGACAAGGCAGACTTCTCTCAATTGTAGATAAAATCCTCAAAATACCGAAAATCTGGGGCTATTCCAAAACGTGAACATCTTGGTAATTTTTTGTAAACACATTTTTTTGTCATTGGGAACATCAAATGTCAAATTTCAGCTAAGTCGGTCAGCAAATGTAGCTAAAAGCCCTATAATACCTTAAATCGGGAGGTACGGTTATATGAGGGCTATATCAAAACGTGGAACTATCTTGGCAATTTTCAGTGGAGAAGTTTTTTGGTCATTGGGAACCTCAAATGTTAAAATTCAGCTAATTCAGTCAAAAAATGTAGCTAAAATACTTTAAATAGGGAGGTATAGTTATATGGAGCCTATACTAAAATTTGGACCTATCTCAGCCACTTTCGGCGAAGAAGTTTTTTGTCTGCTTAAAACTTCAAGTGGCAAATTGCAGCCAATTTTTGCGGAAAATGTAAATAAAATTCTCACAATCCTATACCTAACTATATAGTCCAACTTCAAATTTGACCTGCCTATCGAAAAAAGACACTCGGGTGCCACATTTTAGCGTTCTATCTCAATTATTGCGGACATACCCTGATCGTCTTAGAATTTTATGCTGACCAAGAATATATATACTTTATATTTGTTGGATATGTTACAAACAGAAAAACAAACTTAATATACCCTCCATACTATGATGGAGGGCATAAAAACCCCTACGGCCACCATATGTAGTGACGGGATCGAACGACATTTTTCGAACTGGGTACTGAGTTTGTCCAAACTTTCCATATTGTGATATTTCTGCGAATCTTAGATAAAGTTGAAAATTGATGTTTTTAGTTCCACTCATTCCGGTAACTTCTCTACAAAGGCTGCTTAAATGTTATGCGCGAAATCTGTTTAACGGTGCAACGTGTCTATCCCTTAGGACACCTCCCTCCCTCGCAATATAATGTTACAAAAGCTCTAAATTATAATGTGGGCCAACTGATATCACTAATGGCTGCGATATCTATCGAAGGGCATTACTCCCAAAATAATATCCACTTCCAAAATGTCCAAATGGCGATCTATTATTTCAGGTTCGTTTTCCGCAACACTTTTGAACTTTAATCAAAATCTATATTTTTTCCTACATGTTCATACGTTCAAAGAGGGCCAACAAATTCTAAAAACCTCTTAAATACATAATTCTGGAAAAAGGATTTTGGTTCTGCATCCGGTATTCAATTCACTAGATTTGGCAAATAGTAATATTTTCTGCCAATTGTACATAAAGTTGTAAGAAAATTTATAGAGGGCAGTTCCTTCGGGTACCTTCTTCTACAAAATTCAACATTTCGCTTAAGTGCTGTTTAAGGAATGTTCGGGGATCGTTTTGACAATGTTTTTCAAATGTAGTCCTTATGGTTCTGCATACAATGGAGAAAGTTTTCTTTTTTGATTTTCCCAACCAAAATCTTTGTAGATTACCACCTATGTCTAAATCAGCACTAAGAATACAATTTGTCTGCTCATAAATTCATCAATTTACTAACAAATTAGCTAATATTTCCTCAGGATACCAACTATTTACCACATAAACATTTTGTTAGAACATACCATTCTATTTTATTCTGAATGATGTTTATGACTACCTGCATTATCTCGAGAATATTTTCATTTTAATATTTTAAGCATACACACCCTCAAGAAATTACCCAAATTATAATTGAATGTTTAAATAACAAAAAGCTAATTTATATCTTCTCTTTTGGTATTTATTTATTTTCTTTTGGAAATAGATTTTGACTATTTGAAAATAAATATTGGTTTTTAATATTCAAAATTGAACAGATTGCATTGGTCGGCCACATCCGGCATTCACACAGACATAACTGTTGGCTCAATTGCAATTTAATATGGTGCAAATGACTTTATGAAATCGTAAAATTAAGCAAATAACCAACCAATATGAGTTTTCCTTAACATTATGATGTGTATATTTTTTATCAAGGAAAAACATAAATCACAAATGTATGCGGACATACAGATGTGTTCGTTCGTTCGTGCGTGTTTGTGTGTAATAATGTAATGGTATATATCCGTAAATGATTGGAACTACAGTCATAAATATGAACAAGAAAAAAATAACTTTAAGGTCGAAAAGCAGTAATTTATTAGTTCTCTGTACATCAACACACAGAGACGCACACTAAATCATATACAGTGATATAGCCAATTCACATATTATTATATGTGTGAGTGTAACATTTCCTTTTTCCGTTTCGTAGATAAAAAATACGTATAAAAGTATGTTTGTATTTTCATAGTCTATAAAATAGATAAGACTTCATCTGTCTCTATATTATAGTTCACAATCAAACAGACACACACACATACCCACCTAAACAGACACTGTTATTAGCAAAACATAAGGAACCTTTCCTTCTTTATTATAGATATTGTCAATGTGTGTATATGATTATGTTTGCCATGGGTGTTTGTGAACGTTTCTGCTTTTGCACAATAACAATAATTTTCTGCAATCTTTTTAAATGGCCAGAATCACGTAATCACAAACAAAACAATTATTATTTGTGGCAAAAGCCAACTATACACGACCCAGTTGTCCTTCCCCCATTTTCCATGTTGTACTTTTGTTGTACAATATCTAAAATATAATATAATGCGCTACACAATGATATCTAGTAAATAATATATAAGAAAAATATAAAAAACTTTGGATCCTTTTAACAGAGACATTAAGATGGGTTAACAATAAATGCCATTGAAATATTACCATAATCCAAAAAGATTTATCTTGGAAAATTTATTTATGGCAATTATGCCCTTTTTAAACTTAACCTCATTTCAATTCTATACTGGACCAGTATACATAAATTAACAAGTTAAAACTTAAAAATATAAAAATGTTGTTTTGAACCCTATCTACACTTTGCAACAATAAAAACTCAAACAATAGAATTATAATTATAAATTTTACTTTGGAGTTAAAGATTACGAGTGAAAATATTACAAACGACCAGTCTATCACTAAACGACACCTTTTCAAGTTTCAGGTATGTATCCCCATCTTTTTGAGGAAATTTAAAAAAAATGTATATCATATAAATAAAGTGTTGACATTAGGGTTATGTCTTTTTGACAGTTTTTGTCAATGATTTCCTGTAGCAAGAATGAATGAACTTTTGCCTATCAATGACTTAAATAGCGTTTATTCTTATTAAGTATTAACAATTAAATAATATCAGTTGGCTTTTCCTGTGTGAATTGAAAAAAAAAAAATAATTAAAACCCAAAAGTTTTGCGGGGGAGGTACCTTAAAGAATGTTCCGAAGTAAGTCATAATTTGGGAGTCATTCCCATTGGTAGATATCGAGCCCACCTGTAATTTCAGTTGGTCAGCATATCATTTAGAGCTTTTGGACCATCATAGCAGAAAACATGTACTTGCCTATAAAAAACATAATATCGCTGTAAACAGGGCCACTAGAAGTACCTTCAGTAAACCGCAAAAAAAAAACAAGTAAAAAAGTGTCAGTCGGTTTTGCCGACAGAGATATACCCTCAGCCTATGTGAATTGGGACATTCATCTACGGACAGATCGAATGTATTTAGGGTCCTTTCAGAATTTTGTGGCACTTTTGGACATTTGAACTTGCCGACAAAAATATGGATTAGGATTAAAGTTCAAAGGTTTTGCGGAGGAGGGAATGTACCGATATAGTGCATTGCGGAAGTGGATCTTATTTTGAGAGTCATATATTTTCGATAGATATAGCGCCCACTAGTCATTTCAGTGGATTATCGTACAACTGTTGGACCAGTATGCCAGGAAGCATGAACTTGTCCGCGGAAAACATAATATGACTGTAAACAGGACCACAAAAAACAACATCGGTATACATTTGCAAAGGATCTCCGAACAGACCTTAAACTGTACTTGGACACAAATGTTGAACTTTTATGGGGGAGGTATCATAAGGAGAGGACCGATATGTGCCATTTTAGAATTTAAACTAAATTTGGACAAAATATGACGAAGACCAAATTTTGATCCAAATCGGTTTATCAGTTCGGGAGTTATTGTGCTCTCCAGCTACTACATATCGTGTCATAGGGTGTTTTTACAACTTTCGGGCTGTTTTCCCAAGAAGTAATGACTTACCACTGAAAAAACTTTTACCATTGGGTCTTAAAGTGAACATATCTGACATTTTTTTTGGGAAGGACCCGAAGGAATGGGCAAATATAGTCCATATTCAAACCTGATCAATATCTGGCACATATATTAGGATGCTTAAAGTATGGACAAAATTGGCCCTTCCCTTCAAGAGTTATAGTGCGCACATTTTTTCCGAATATTTTTGAACTTTTGTGGAGGAGGTACCTGAAGAAGTGAACCGATATGGCTTATCTACGTATTTAAACTAAGTTTGGACAAAATATTACGAATACCAAATTTTATAAAGAATCGGCCGATCCGTTCGAGAATTATCTTGCGCTCCAACCACTAAAAACGGTGTTATAGGGGTTTAGCACCATTCAAGCTATTTTCTCAAGAAGTATGTACTTGCCCTTAATGAAATTTGTACCGCCGTATGGGGGAGGGCCGTGAATACAAGTTGTTACAACAAAAACCAAAACGATTCGGGAGCAGGTCCTAAACTGAGCTTTTCCGAAATTTTGTGTGGAAGGTACCCGAAGGCGTGGACCGATTGAGTCCATATTGGAGTCTGATACCAAAATCGGTTACTCACTTCAAGAGTTATTGTGCGGGAGGTACCGGAAGGAGTGAACCGATATAACCCATCTTCGAACTTAAACTAATTTTGGACAAAATATCCCAAAGCCAAATTTTAGACCAAATTTCGAGAGTTATCGTGCGTACCAGCCAGCCAGACAGACAGCCAGACGGACGGACGTTCCTAAATCGACTCCAAATTCTCTAAAAAACACATTTCTAAAACCATTTTTTCGATGAGGCACATTTTGCCCGTATGATGTCTGAGGGTATAAAAACGTTGAACATTTGTGTAGGTGGTACCCCAAGGAGTTGACCAATAAATCCCACTTTTGAACATAAACTAAATTTGGACAAAATATTTCGAGATTCAAAGTTTGCACCAAATCGGTCCGTTTATGATGGGGGAGGTACCTGAAGGAGTGGACCTATAGGCACCACCTAACCCGATCTATGCCTCGTAGAAATATTACGCTGTGCAAAGTAAGGATCAAATCAGTTACTGCCTTCCAGAGTTATCATACCACCATTTTAGCAAACAATTTTTAACTTTTGTGAGGGTGGTACCCGAAGGGGTGGACCGAAATAGCCCATCTTAAAACTGTTTTTAATCTTGCGCAAAATATTAAGACTGCCTGAAAAAATTGTACCGTCGTAAAGGGTCGCCGCCCCCTTTGTTACAAGAAAATTTGTTACAAGAAAAATGGAAACGATTCGAGAGAAGGTCTTAAACCATAGCCGACCAAGAAGAGGGCACACAAAATTCTCAATATTTGCAACTTTTGACAGTGTGTTAGTAACGTTGTATGCACGCATGCTGCAAAACAAAAACAAATCAAAACATTTGTGTGCTCTTTCGTTGAGTTCGGGTCGTGTGTGTGTGAATTGCCGAAAAACTTCGTAACTTTAACAATACCAAAGCAAGACATTGTCTGAAACAGCACTTTTACGAAGTTTTGTGTGTGGTCCATTTGTCCATATTCGAACTAGATCAAATCAGGGTTTCGGAGTCGAAGTAATTTTGGCTCGACTCCGACTCCAAGCGAGTTTTTTTCACGACTCCGACTCCGGGTCGACTCCGAGAGTGAATTCCTATACCACTAAAAATTTATAAAATATGTACAAATTATTAAATTTTTCCTATATTTTAGCCTATATAGGCTAATGTGTTAGTTTTTCCTTACATATTCATAAGAAAGGGCATTCGTTCGAAAACATTCGAACATATCAATACTGTTTCTGCCGAATCTTACATTGAAAAATAACAAAGTTAGAAAGTTTTTGTAGGTTTTCCTTTTTTGCACGAGTATATTCTGGACAGAATTCTTCCGCGTAAGAAAATGTTTAAGCCTTCAAAACATATGAAAATGATGCAATAAAAACTATAAGCAATTCACGACCAAGTTCCAAACCGGATGTAAGCCAACATTTTAGTGTGCTTTGCCTTAAAAGGAGACCAGTTGTAAAGCTTCATAAAAATCCATTTTTCATGATTTTTTTCCGAGAAAACTACGTAACTTTTGGGCAGATATTTTCTTCATACGAAAGAGAAAAATATTACGAAGTTTTGAGGTCGTCTACGAAACCTTGTTTTTATTAAAACATTTTGCGGTGCCAACTCTATCTCGAAAACTAATAAACCAATTGTCATATATTTTTGTGGCCGACTTCAAAAAAACAAAGTTTATATGCTGTTACAAAATAAAATAAATTGTTCACATCCATGAGCATTGACAATATTGTTCCGATCGACTTAAAAATTTGACCACATATTATATGCTTCTTATGCTTTCTACTTTTTTCTGAAATTTATAAGTAGGGATCACCCCTTAAACTAAAATTCAGCGCTCACATTTTGAACTTTGGTGTGGAGTGGATAATTTTATTGAAATATTTGAGATATATTGTGTACACCATCCAGCACGTACGCAGATGGATGTTTCTGGAACTGAAAAATTAGCACACGATGAGATTTCGTGCATGAAAATATTCTACAAAAATATTGCTAGGAAAATTTTATGCAGGGTCGGTTCACTAGGACAAGAAATCGATATTGTCATATTTTCATTGTCCTTTATCACTTTTACCCGATCCTTTCTCATGAAAACTCTATGATTATGTATTTTATTGAATTTCGTATAATCTACTGATTGTGTAGAAAACTCGGACACATGAACTATATCTGTTCCTGGCGGACAGATCCTGTTATTTGAATGTCTACATCTAAAGCCCTCATTGAGTATATAATAAATCCTAGAAGAAAGACTCGCCGTTTGTCAGACTTCTGAGTTATAGCGGGATGAATCTGTCGTTAGCCAACAACGAATTTATGATGCCTAATTTAGAAGCGTAACTATCCGAAATCTATATATAGTTAATACATTATGCGAATTATCGTACGAATTTTTTTGAACTTTTGTGGGGGAGGTACCCAAGGGAGTGGACCGATATGGCCCGCCTTCGAATTTAAACTAAGTTTGGACAAAATATTACGATTTTTTACCAAGTCGTTTAATCCGTTCGGCAACCAGACATACGGACATTGCTAAATCGGCTCCAAATTGTTTGAAACGGATTTCTTCAAAACATACTTGGGGCCTAAAACCATTAATTCGATAAGGCACATTTTGCCCGTATGAAAGTGTATATTAGGGTTATGACATTTTAAAATTTTTTCCAAAATGAATGAATAAGAATGAATGAACTTTTGCCTATTTAGGGCTAAAATAACATTCATTCCATTTTGTTATAAAATTTTTTCCGCACAATGAATTTTTGAATTTTTTTTAATACTACGAAGTGACACTTTTTCTCAAAAAATAATTTCCTATTGCACGAATGAATGACCTTTTGCCTATTAATGACTAAAATAACTTTTATTCCATTTAAATATTGAAAAAGGTCCCGCACAGACCATTTTTAATCTTTATGATATATGAAATAAAGTTATCATATATGTATATGTAATAACGCGAAGATAATATTAGTGAGAAACAAACGGTTATGTCATTTTGGTTATGCCGTGTGTATATATAAACTTTAAAAGCTTATTGTGCGGAAGCTTTTTTAATGGATCACTTATAATTAAGATTTTATGTAATTTTAGGTAAAAACTTATCAAAATATCATACAGGGAAACGAGGTTGTAAAAAAGTCATAGCCCTAGTGTATACACCCTCGTTAGCGTAAATGCTGAGGTTATAAATAGGTCATGCACAAACCTTTTTGATTTAAAAAGGTTATGCCATTTTGTTTATGCTTCAAAGCTTATTTTCAGTTATATATTTTATAGTGACTTAAAAATTTGTCGAAATGCTCATATAAACAAATTTTCAAATGTCTTTGTGCGTGAGCTTTTTTTATTGAATCACCTTATAATAAAGATTGTATCTAATCTTAGGTAAGACCTCGTAAAAGTCATAACCCTAGTTGACATGGTAGCTTCTTCCGCTTCAAAAATACTATTTGCAGCCATAATCACCAATTTCTCATATAAATCACGAATTTCTCAAAAAAAAATTTGAAACTATGCCTTCTTATGTTTTGTAAATATTTTCAAAATTTTGCCACTGGGTGATACCTGGGTCCTTCAAAATTCAACAGATCGCCCCAAAGACACAGATAAGAACGAATAAAATGATTATATGCAAAATAGGCAACGGTCATTCGAAAATTTCTTTGTGTGAGGAAGAATTTGCAGTTTTCATTAAGTAAAAATCCTTAAAACGGTTTAATTGTAATGGCTGTGATTCTTTTGTTTACGATGCTTATGATAAAGTTGTGTGTGTGCTTTTTGTACGTCAAAGCAAAAAAATTCTAATGAATTCTTTTATTTTCATTCTCTCACAAAGAAAACATGTTTGACTACAATTGAGCTTATTTATTCTCCCAGTGTTTGCAAAGAAGTTTAGATATGGTATTTGGATTTTTCGCCCGCTCTCCTTTCTGTGTTTGTTTAAATGGGGATTAGTATTTTGTATAGCTTAGAGTATTTAGTTAGGCTTTAGAGAAATCAAAACACCAAAAAAAAAGGAAGTTGAGATTTTTTGTTTTTGTAATAAAGCTAAAACAAATTAATGGCATATGTTGTTTAATGGACTAAAAGATATATGCAGCTTAAAAAAATATGCATACATATGTTGGAGATTGAGTTTAATTATCCTGTGACAAATTTTGCGATTTAATATAAGGCTTTTCCGATTTCAAACAATTAAATTAATTTCCTTTGTAAAATAGCAGCATAGAAATGTATTTGAACTGTTTTTTATTGTTTCACAAATTGACAAAAGTGTTTGAAAATTAGTTCCTCAATGTTTTTGTTAGTTTTGTGTGGAATGGTTGGCATTTATAATTACTTGTGTAGGTTTATTTTGCCACCCTTTGAAGCGGCATTGTTGGCTTTGAAAAAAAGTTAAAATTCATTTGATGTTGTTAAACATTATTTAACTTTTGCACTACACGAAAACTTTGTGGTTATAGAATTATTAAGCTTTATTTATGTTTCATTATATTCTACTCTGTTTAACTCGTTCCCTCCCTCTCTCTCACTCTCTTTTGGCCAAAAACACACAACTATGTTATTGTGCATGCCTGCTAAATATGTGTTTGTTATGTATGTGAGTTTGTGTTTTTTTTTAGAGAAAAATGTAATTAAAAACACAAAAGAAAACTCTTTGTCGATGTTGTACAAAGACATAAACACAGACATCTCTACTCAACAGGGTATAAATTAAAATTGCATGTTTTGTTTTGCTTTTTTACCATACAAAGAGATTTGTTGATGTTTAACCAGATCTCATCAAAGCTGGCATTTCAGATATGTGGTTGTGTACCACACTCCGAAAAGTTTGCAATACACGTGTGGCCTAAAACATACGAATACCTACCTTCGTATACAACAATAAGCGAAAAATTGCTGGTCTCAATTGATTTTAATCGTTTATGCTTTTGGGATTTGTTTGCATTATAAAGACGATGAATGTCTGAGGGTGTTTTTGATTAAAATAAAGTATTTGCATTTTCAAAATGTTAATTAACTTTGAACAAGTTTGTTTTTAATCATACATATAACAAGTTTTAATTATTTTTTGTCTCACAACTTATTTGCAATTGGTGGAGAAATATAAAATTTGATTTAAGAAACTTTGACGAACTCCTACAAAACCCACGAATAATTGCAAAAATTGTAAAATAAAACTTGAAAAAAATTGATTGTGTTCACTTGGAATGAAAAGCAAAAATGCCTTGTTAAGCCGGTATATCATTAATTATGTATATTCGATTAAGATTGTCCACCAGGCGATACATACACGTGTGGATGAAGGAATCTGTTAATAGTTTTAAATTATATTTGAGGAAAGGAAAAGAGAATTTTGAAGAGTACGAGAAAGTGACGCTCATTGCATGGAAATACTTTGGTAGCATTTCACTACTACCCTCAGACAATAGGCTAACGAGGAAAATGTCAAAAATTGTCTTTTCCCTTTCAAAAAAATCAAAACAATTGTTGATACTACATCAATGATTTTTGGTACATAGATTAAGAAAAAAATCGGCATTTCAAATCTCTTCTTAACTAACTTTGATGATTACTCGCAAAAGATATGGCCGTTTTAATTTTATTAATTAAAAAAATTCTAAACAATTCGAGGCTTAATATAATACGCTGTCATATCCTACAACCGTTAATTGAACTTGTACCCTTTGCGATGAGGCAAAATACTCCGAAAATGGATACGGGAAAAATCAAATTTGTTACAAAATTTTACGTATTTCTAAAATTATTATTGAAATAGTAGCGCGTATACTTAAAAAATATATATAAAAAATTAAAACAGCATCCAGAAATTGTGAGAAAAAAAAATCGTGGAGTTTGGAGCTATAATATTCATGTTATTGGCAAAAATACGAAGGAAAATGAAAAAAGCTTAAAATCATTTTCTAATTTGATTCTTTGTGGATTTATAGGAAATTTTAAGAAAAAGTGTTTGAGTTTTTTTTACATATTTTGCGTAATAATGAAGATTTCCGTTGCAACCAATTTTTGCCTGAGAGTTTTCCTATTGGTGAACATTTGTAGATAATTATATTAAATCACATGGACTTCCTATTGTGGCATAAAATTAAAATAAAGTTACACTGAATATTACTGCACTTGAAACGCATATAATCCGCGTAATATTGAAAATGACATGGTACGCATCGAACACAACGAATCAATCCCTTTTATTTGGTATACACTTTGTGAAATTCTAATAGGCGACCAAATCAGTTGCATTTTAGAGTAAAAATACATCATCCTATGTCATTTCAATGCGGTCCATCAAGAACCGTGGATGTAGCATCACGCTAAATTTTTAGACAAAATCTATTATATATCGGGATCCGCGATAGTTTCTAAATATCTGTTTTCGTACATTTTAAACAGGCGTATGGCTTTATTTATTTAAGTAGAACCGACATATCCAAAGACCGTTTTAATACGCGATATTTCCAAAAACATTTTTCGCAGATTATCGACATTTGAGGGATATCATATCAGCTGATCTAAGGGACGGATTTGGACGCGCCATGGCTTGTTAGATTCAGAAGGTAAAAAAACTAAGTTTTTTGGGGTTTCCACGACACTTGAGTGACATTTGTAAATTTCAAATTAAAAAAAAAAGAATTTTTAGAAAAATTTACGAACAAAAATTTGTGATCCTTTGAAGGTCAGACGTCCAAGTTATACACTAAAAAAAATGCGCAATCGCGAGTACTGCAATCATATAATTAGTTTTTAGATAAATCCAGCTGCGCGTCCCGACTATAAGAAAAATTCAAAAAACCCCATTTTTCAGTCTTCAAAATGTAAACATCCGTTTGAGGATATATACAAATTATACATTAGAAACTTCAACTTTGAAGAGTATTCTTTAACTTCTTCTTTGAGGGTTAAGATCCACATTGTGTAGCAAAGCCACTAATTAGAAATTAAAAAAACTCGTTTCCTTCAACGCATTTTTATACCCCCAGCGTTTATGCTAATGAGGGTATATACAATTTCATACGGGCAAAATGTGCCTCATCGAAATAATGGTCCGCCTGTCTGTCTGGTTGGAGCACACGATAACTCTCGAACGGATCAACCGATTTGGTCCTAAATTTGGACTTCGTAATATTTTGTCCAAACTTAGTTTAAGTTCGAAAATGGGTTGTATCGGTCCACTCCTTCGGGTAGCTCCCCCACAAAAATTAGAAAATGTTCGGAAAATTTGTGCGAGCTATAACTCTTGAAGGGAGTAACCGATTTTGTCCATACTTTGGACATCGTGAAATGTGTACCAGACTTAGATGAGGTTCCAATATGGACTTAATCGTTGCCTCCCACACAAAATTTCGGATAAGTTCAGATTAGGACCTGCTCTCGAATCGCCTTGATTTTTGTTGCAACAACTTGTATCACTGCCCCCATACGACGGTACAAGTTTCACCAGGGGCAAGTCCATACTTCCTGAGAAAATAGCCTGAATGATGCAAAAAGCCCCTATGACACCGTGTGTAGTGCTTGGAGTGCATAATAATTCTCGAACGGATCTGCCGATTCGCTCCAAAATTTGGCTATCGTAATATTTTATTTGAACTTAGTTTAAATTCGAAGATAGGCCATATCGGTCCACTCCTTCAGGTACCTCCCCTACAAAAGTTCAAAAATGTTCGGAAAAATTGCGTGTACAATAAATCTTGAAGGGAGTGACCGATTACATCCATACTTTGCACATCCTAATATATCTACCAGATATAGATCAGGTTCAAATATGGACTATATTTGTTTACTCCTTCAGGTACCTCTCACACAAAAATTTGGATAAGTTCACTTTAAGATCTGCTCTCGAATCACTTTGATTTTTGTTGAAGCGGTTTACATTCGCTACCTTCATTACGACGGTAAAATTCTGAAGAGTCCTTAGATACATTCGTTCTGTCCGTAGGTGAAAGTTTCACTTCACATTGGCTGAGGGTATATATATGTCGGCAAAGCCGACTGACACTTTTTTACTTGTTTGGTCCTTTTTCGATGGGATTTGCAGTTTCCAACAAAATCCTGAATACCTTAAAATGTGAGCATTGACCGCGATTTATTTAAAAATCTCTCTAGCGTTTTTGTCCTGTTTCTCATCTAGGAATATTGCTGTCTCAGGATCTGCAAAAACTTCCAAGGTGAAAACGGTTTTCATTTAAAGATAGTTAAGGCGCTTCGTGCATGATATTGTTTTACAAGGAGGCGATACAGTCAGTACATTGTCCCAACTTGAACTTTTATATCTCAAAACCATCGTAATACTTCTACCAGATATAGATAAGGTTCTAATTTGGTCCAATCCATCGGATGCCTCCCAAATAAAATTTCGGCAAAGTACAGTGAAAGACCTGTTCTCGAATCGCTTTGTTTTTTATTGTAATAACTTGTATTGGCTGTTCCCATTACGACACTACAAGTTCTTTAAGGGGCAAGTCCATCGTCTGTGGTGAGCACCCTAGCATCCAGAAAAATTGAGATAGAATACTAGATGGGCTATATAGGTTCACGTTTTGGTATAGCCCCATATACACAGACAAAAATAATTACAGCATTTCAGGAATAGTGTTCATAAAGTCTTGCCAAGGTTTAAATTTCTGCATTTCATGAACGCCTTTCATAAAGCAAAAAAAAAAATACTGTTTTTTTCTGAGAGATTAAAAAAAAACAATTTTGGTGATTTGTTGTTTTTGTTATTACACTAATACCTCGATTTGCGTTAATAATTGGTTCCGACGAACTTCAACGCCATGCGAAACAACGCAAATCGAAACACGTTTTTCCATATGTTTATGTGAAGAATTTTTTAAATGGTTCCAAAATTTTTTAAATTTAAAATTTTTCTCATGTTTTAGACGTAAATATCTCGGTACATAACAAGCCTTACCGCCTGGTTTTCTTCCGACATACATATTACAAATATAAGAATAAAGAAGGCCGAGCAAATTTCGAACTAGGTTGCACTTTTCTCCTTTTTCTTCTATTTTTTGTCAGAATTGAAGCATGGCAAGAAAGCCAGGCGGCAAAGCTTGTTATATACCGAGGTCTTAAAGGCCAAAACTCAATGGATTGTTTTGGATTGTTCTTCTGGTAAAAGAAATAACTTAAGCAAATCAGAAAAATTAATGGCTGAATTGAAGAACTCAATGAGCCTCAACTGATTGCTCTTCTAATGCATGTACCATGTGAATAGAAAATAAGTCTTCATTGTTAATTAGTTCATCGTGGTACGTTAAGAACACTTCTTTCGCGGCTGCAATATCTGCGCTAAGTGGTCGTTCTTTTAAGGAAACATTATGCATATTTTCTCTCGATTTGAACTTTTCATACCCCTCTCGACTAACTTTAGATCTTTCTGCAGATTCGATACTTGAAAATGAGAAAATCTTCCTTTAACCGTTAAAAATGTTTAAAACTAGGATTTGGTATAGAAGCATTTTCCGTTGGTTAATATTTTCTATCTATCTCGTAGTGCAAATCTCTAACTAATTTTTTAAGATACCGAAAAAAATCGGTAGAAAATGTGTCACAGTTTTACCATATTAATTTTTGATAACGCAAATCGAATCAGTAACGCAAAACGAAACAAAATCTACAACTTTTTTGTTGACGCAAATCGAAACAACGCAAATCGAGGCAACGCAAATCGAGGTATTAGTGTATTAACTAACCACCACACACCACCAACCAAACCATAGACAAATTTTGCTACTTTTTATTAATTCCTTAATTTTGTATTATTGTAACTTAGCGTTCCTTCTAATGATTTTCACGGTAGTTGTTATCGTCTTGTGAACATAGCAGAACAATACGAACCATATGTACATACATGTTGAGTCTATCAGCACTAGGTTGAGATATTAGATGTTGCCTTTATATTAAAGAAATTACAAATTTGTAGTTGCGAAGTATTTGACTATACGAACTTTTGTTTCGACACCAATCGCACTGTAGTTGTTTGGTTTGTCAGTAAACTAACAACACTGGTACTTTAGGTATGTTGTTGTGGTGTGTATGTGTGTGGTGTGGTTTGTTGATACATAGGCAATAAGATGGTGAGACTACAAGACCATTCAAAAGAAAACGAGAACAAATTTGAGAGCATTTACCAAACAAGCGAGGAAATATGAGAGCAAATAGTGGAATATCGGGAAAAATAGGAAAGTGATTTTATATATAATTGTACCACAAACATCTCATATGGGACAAGGGAGACTTCTCTCATATTAATGAGTGCACCTCGATACATATTAGCTCAATGATATGGGACACTCACTTTATCGAACGGCGTGTCTTAAGACACCACTTTTGTAGAGAAATTTTACATGGCTGAAATACTCAGGAAATGTCGCCAACATTACTGAGGGGTATTTTGCCACCGTTGAAAAGTGTTTTGATGTTGCATGGCCGGGGAATCGAACCCACAACCTTAAGCGTGCAAGTCTGGTTTGCATACCATTGCACCACGGTGGCATCCAAAAAAAAGTTATTTTGCATCTCACGAAAATCGTACATATTTTTGAAAAAATAGCGGCTTTCCGATGGAGGTACTGTACAGTATGAAAAAAACTACATCACGAACGAAAATATGTAAAAATTTTTGAAATATTTTTTTCTGTGTAACAATACCATCAGATTTCAGGTATTTTGACGCTTTTAGCTAAATTTTCCGATAGAATTAGCTATTATTTGGCATTTAGTATTCGATGTGGTTAACAAACTTCGCCAACAATTATTACACTGTGATACAAAAGTGGACAAAATTTTTTTGCAGGATTTCTGAAGCACAAATTCGGTTTTGTGGGAGTCCATAGAAGACGAAAATACCTTTGGTTTCTTTTGGTCACTTCGGGTTTTGATTTTATAACGGTAAATGTAGTGAAAATGGGCTTTCTTGGATTTTCAAATTTAAACGGACATTAATTCTTTTTTCCACAACCGATTTGTTTTTCCTTGTGCTCTAGGCTGCGTAAACGACACCTAACAGTACAATTATTTACTGTTAACAAGTAGGAAATTTAGTTGGCTTTCCAAAATGGGAGAAATCGGATGAAAAATGAATGCGTTATGGAATTTTTTGTGTTTCAACTTTTTGGTTTTTTTCATATTTTCCTTTACAAAACATTGATACCTTGTGCGTAATTGTTAAGCAGGATAAATTTCCTACTTGCTAACGGTAAATAATTGTACTGTTAGGTGTCATTTACGCAGCCTAGAGCACAAGAAAAAACATTTTACTGTTTTTTAATGCGTTTTTGTCACACTTAAACCACTATTACTTAGCCATTTGTTAACCGATTTTAAAAATCTATGGTTTGTTCGAAAGGCATTACTCTCCCCTTTATAATCGATTGTGGAAAAAAGAAGTAATGTCCGTTTAAAGTTGAAAATCCAAGAAAGCTCATTTTTCACTACATTTACCGTTATAAAATAAAAAACCGAAGTGACCCAAAGAAACCAAAGGTATTTTCGTCCTCTGTGGACTCCCACAAAACCGAATTTATGCATTAGAACCCCTGCAAATTTTCACTGTAGCACAGTGTTATCAACATAGTTCCATGATTTGGTTTGGATTTCAGCTTTTTGACACTTTTAGCTACATTTTCAAACAAAAAACTTATCCACGTTTTGGTAAAGTCCCTATATAACGGTATCACACAGCATCAACTTATATTTTCTGTTTAAATTGGCCATAAATTTATTGTTTCCAGAGGTCAACAAACGACGCCTTCAAAAGTTGTAGTCATTGGTACACATTTTCGAATAGACCACATAAAATAGCACCACCCAATTTTAGGTATTTTCAAGTCTTTTAGTGACAAAATTACCAACAAATTATGTATTTGCGGTTCCCAGTGGCCAAAAAGCTTCTTTACCAAAAATTGTGGTCACGGGTTGTTTCGTAAGAGATTGAAAATTAATTACTCCATATATGGTGGAGTGTGTAAAAGTTCAGGCCGATCGAACTTAACGCGTTCTGCTTCTTTTTTCCTCTTTATCATATTCTGAAGGTATATTTCATTCGGCAAAACTGCCGGACGCTTTTCAACTCGTTTTATGTTTAACTCAATTCTGAGTGCCGCAGCCTGATGGCATTAACAGACGCAAAATGTAGGTAATACTTGAACAACTTCAGAGAAAAATGTTTAAAAGCATCCTTGGCTATATATAGCGAATATATAGTTTGTCCTAGTTTTTACAAACATCCAAGGGTTGCCTTAGAAATAAGGACATTGAACAATTTGAGACTTCGGCACTTTACATTGATAACAAAAGAAGAAACACCGAGGATCCAGACTTCAGTGGATCTATACACGTTTATATTTATATAACGCAATAGACACTTAATGAAGACCATGCGAAATTTAGTAAATTTAGATGTTTTTTTTACTTTTTAAGACATAACTAAACAAGTGACATTTGCAAAGCAATGAAACCAAAATCCAATTAGACTACATCAATAAATATGTCATCTTTACTTTAAATTAAATTCTATATTAAACACCCAATTACCAGAATTCCTCCCCAGTCACATATTTTGCGGTTCAATTTATGTCGTTATTCATTTCACTTAATTTTATATTTAAAATATTAATTAAGACATAAAGATAGCATTTCTTATGACTAGAAGCTACTTGAAGCTAATAATAACTCTACGCTAAAGAATTTTAATAATTCTTCTAAATTAACTTTAACAAACAACAACAGCAGCACAATCATCACTTAACGGCAATTATACTACCCAGCCACGAGCAATAATCACGATGAAAAGTTTTGCAAAGCCAGCTAAAGCAATAAAAACAATACTTAAGAAAACCTCAACATCGCCATACCACAACCAACTGCAAATGTCATACCACCACATAGGCCACAAAGATCCACACGAACCACAAAACGAAAAGGTTGAATACTTTCTCGAATAATGACTTGCCAAAAATAGTTTAAATAAACAAATATTTGATAATTATTGTTGGGCTTATTATAAACATTGTTATATACACACGACACAAGTCGAAATGATACACCAAATGGTGGCATTAAACCACCAACCAAACGTAACTATAATAAACATTTTTCAGCAACGGTACATTTTGGTGGTTTATGGTGGCCATAAAACTTTGTTAATTAGTAATATTGAAGGAGACATAAAACGTTGGGAATCGTTATATTACGTGGAACTTGAGATTGAAAATTGAAATAAATTTCGCATAACTCATTTTCGTATTGCGTAGTGATTAGCATTTACTTGTTTCCATGGTCGTAAATATTACAAATAATAATAAACAAATATTTTAATGTCTAAGATTGACTTGATTTGCACGGAAAATTAAATTCGTTGTTAAAGATGTACCCCGACATTATCATTACAGAAAACTATTCAATTGAAAAATACATTTGTTTCCAACTTTCAGTTTTTTTAAAACTTTGCTAAGTATGATTCGTTACTTAAGCAATATCAACAATAATTTCTGCCTTCTTTGGAATTTCTCCAAAAATGTAATTTTACATGTGATACGCTGTAAATTCTGTCTATAATTGTGAAAATTACTCTCGTTTTGATAATTATTTCTGGCAATGATGAAAAGACAAAGTCAACAAGAATTTTCTCATTAAACAAATATTTCCGTAAGAAAAAAATGAGAAACCACAATATTTGTGGTTGAGTTATAGCAAAACTTTGACAAACACACACACACAGACATACAGAACAAGAAAATAGAAACCACATAAAAGAAGCCCACAAACATGCACTCAACTACCGAATGAACGAAAATATTAGATTTCACATTTGTAGTATGGATGTACGAGTAAATTCTTTAAAAAGGAATGCATGTGTATTGATGCGTGTGGGAATGAAGGAAATTATTTGAAGCTTGTGTATAACATTTTTGAGGTTATAATTTGGTTTTGTGTTTCATAGTATTTGATGAAATGAATGTCTAAATCAACATTGTGAAACATTAACGTGTAAGTAACACAAGTGTAATCAATATTATTACAATTATTACTTTGTATTCTTCTTTATATGTATTTATATTAGGGTTATGCATTTTTTACAACCTCGTATTCCTGTGTCATATTTTGATGAGTTTTTACCTAAGATTTGATAAAATCTTTATTATATGGTGATTCGATAAAAAAGCGCTCGCACATAGTCACTTGAACATTTTTCTATATATGTGCTTTTTTGGCAAGTCACTGTAAGCAAATATACGAGGGCGGATCGGAAACTTCTTAGCCTATCAATGAAAGAGAATAGTTAGTTTTTCAAAAATATTTTTATTTTTCAATATAATCTCCTGAAACTTCAATACACTTAGTCCAACGCTTTTCTAGCAATTCTATCCCTTGATTAAAACAATCCAAACAAGCTTGAGAAATGTTCATTCTTATGCGTTCTTGATCGACTGTTAACAAATGCGGCACCCATCTTGCAGAAAGCTTTTTCATCTGTAGTTCTTCATCCAAAATTAAATGGACTCGATCATTTGAGATGTCCATGATATTAGCAATTTCACGCACTTTTATTCGTCGATCATTTAATACCATATCATGCACTTTGGCAACAATTTCTGTTGTTGTTGCTGTTTTTGGACGTCCACTACGTGATTCATCTTCAATGCTTGTACGACCACGTTTAAATTCAGCAACCCAATTTTTTACTGTTGCTGGTTTTTACTCGTACAATTGAAAATAAGCTTTTGACTCACACGACATAACCAAAATGACATAAACTGTTGTTTTTCACTGAGTTTATCATCATATCATTACATATACAATTATCATTTTATATCATATCAATTATAAGTGGTTTATGGGGTACCTTTTTTCAATATTTAAATGGAATTAAAGTTATTGTAGTCAACACAAGCCAAATTTTTTTTTTTTTTTCAGAAAGGAATTGTTTTTTTTTTTTCATTTCATAGCAATTTTTCACAAAAAGAAAATACAGTGGCTTGTGAATGATTTTTTAATACTTAAATGGAATAAACCTTAGTTAATGAAAAAACTAGGCAAAAGTTCCTTCATTCCCGCTACAAGATTTTTTTGTTGGGAAATAAAGGTCAAAAAGTCATGACCCTAATGTACGTAGGTAGCTTTTATACCCTACACCATAGTATGGAGGGTAGATGAAGTTTATTTTTCCCTTCATAACGCATTCAAATAGTCATTTGCAACCCTATAAAGAATATATTCCTAATCAGGATAAAATTCTGAGTCGATCTAACCATGGCTACAAAAATAACGCTATTTCCCACCCGAGTATCTTTTTATACCCTCAGAATTTATGCTGACGAGGGTATATACACTTTCATACGGGCAACATGTGCCTCATAGAAATAATGGTTTTAGACCCCAAGTATATTTGGACGAAATGTGTTGCAGACAATTTGGAGATGATATAGTCATGTCCGTCCGTCTGTCTGCCTGGCTGGCTTGGAACGCACGATAACTCTCGAACGGATCAACCGATTCTGTCCAAAATTTGGCTTTCGTAATATTTTGTCCAAACTTAGTTTAAGTTCGAAGATAAGTTATATCGGTCCACTCAAAATTTCGTAAATGTTCGGAAAATTTGTGTGCACGATAATTCTTAAAGAAAGTAACCGATTTGGTCCATAGTTTGCACATCGTGAAATTTCTACTAGATTTAGATGAGGTTGCAATATGGACTCAACCGGTCCACTCCTTTGGGTACCTCCAACACAAAATTTCGGAAAAGTTCAGTTTAGGACCTGCTCTCGAATCGCATTGATTTTTATTGTAGCAACATGTATTCACTGCCCCCCATACGACGCTATAAGTTTCATCAGGCGCAAGTCCATACTTCCTGAGAAAATAGCCAGAAAGATACAAAAAAACACTCATGACACCGTGTGTAGTGGTTGAAGCGCAAGATAACTCTCGAACGGATCTGCCGATTCGGTCCAATATTTGACCTTCGTAATATTGTTTCTAAACTTAGTTTAAGTTCGAAGATAAGCCACATAGGTCCACTCCTTCAGGTACCTCCCTCACAAAAGTTTAAAAATGTTCGGAAAAATTGTGCGCACGATAACTTTAAAGGCATTGACCGATGTAATCCACACTTTGCACATCTTAAAATATCTACAATATTTGACCTTCGTAATATTGTTTCTAAACTTAGTTTAAGTTCGAAGATAAGCCACATAGGTCCACTCCTTCAGGTACCTCCCTCACAAAAGTTTAAAAATGTTCGGAAAAATTGTGCGCACGATAACTTTAAAGGCATTGACCGATGTAATCCACACTTTGCACATCTTAAAATATCTACCAGATATAGATCAGGTTCGAATATGGACTATATTTGTCTACTCCTTCTGGTACCTCCCACACAAATTTTCGGATAAGTTCACTTTAAGACCTGCTATCGAATCGCTTTGATTTTTGTTGAACCAACTTACATTCACTGCCTCAATTATGATGGTAAGTTTTTTCAGGGTCAAGTCCACACTTCTTGAGAAAACAGCACGAAGGGTGTAAAAACCCCCTAGGGAACCCCCATGGTCTATGTCGGTCCATTCCTTTAAGTACCTCCTCCGCAAAAGTTTTGAACTTTAATCCTAATCAACATTTTTGTCGGTTCATACGCCCAAAATTTTGAAACCTCTAAATACATAAGTTTTTTTGGGGAAAAAGTGTTTCAATTTATACAGGCTGAGGGTATATCTCTGTCGGCAAAGCCGACTGATACTTTTATACTTGTTCTATGGGCAGATCAAGTTGGAGGATTGGCTAAATTAGCCCAAATATTGATATAACCACATATAACGGTTGCAATGTGACCATTACATTTATTTCTTTTCCTTAAAAATATTTTATTTTGTGGTTAACCCACCTCATTATATGCCCCACCTTAATGTGCATATTTCTACGAGTCCCGCTATCTATGAATTTACCTTTGGTCAATACATACTCTGCAATCTTCATAAAATATCCTCAGTCATAACACTCGATGTAATGGAATTATTTTACTTCGGTGCATATAAATGAGAATCATTTCCACAGTGTGTGAATATAATTCTCATTCGCTTCCTTTTGCTACCCACATAAGTATTTCGCTTTTCGACACCAGAACGGGTGAAGTGCTGGAGTTAACCGAAGATACACGAAGTTGACGTGTGACATTGTCCGCAGTCGCCTGGTACCCAACACAAACGAAGCTTCCTGCGATTCATTCGCTTACGCGACTCGTTCGCTTCTTTTGTATACACTGCGATTCGTTTGCTTCCGCGACTCGCTCGCTTCCGCGATTCGTTCACTTCCGCGATTCGTTCGCTTCCGCGACTCGTTCGCTTCCGCAATTCGTACCAGGCGATTCGTTCGCTTCCCACTAAATACGATCGTCTTCTCGTTCCAGGCTGAAAACCACCAACCCGATTACCACAGCCGAATGCAGAGCCGAGAGTCACCACACGACTTCAAATAGCCGAGGATTATCAACCCGAGTCGCTCCAACACGACTGCACCAAGCCAAGTAACTTCAACCCGAGTCGCTTCAACACGACTACACTAAGCCGAGTATCATCAACCCGAAGACATCAGCCCGAGTCGCTTCAACACGACTGCACTAAGCCTAGTATCATCAACCCGAAGACATCAGCCCGAGTCGCTTCAACACGACTACACCAAGCCGAGTAACATCAACCCGAGTCGCTTCAACACGACTACACCAAGCCGAATACAATCAACCCGAGTCGATTCAACACGACTACAAAACCCAGAAGCCAAACGAGCCGAGTCATTGGGTGCGAGTACTACAGCCGAGCATCAACGTAACGACCACTACCACTGGGTACGATCAAGCCAACACCTGCTACCAGTGCTACAACTACAACTGTACCAACATCACTCTTTCTCGTGTCGCCCGAAGACGATTGACAACGAGCCCACAGTAAGGTTCCACCCAGCTGAGACGAATAACCACCATATATAATTGCATTTATCACATAAGTATCCACATGTTAATCATAAATTAAGCAACAAGGGGTGATAATAAAGAATTGAATTGTCATAACTCGTGTTTCACTTAAGGTTTCGTGGGTCCTTGAGTTGACCCTGACTGCGACTGAACTCACCTCAGCCTTAGACAAAACCCTCGTTATACGGTACCTCCCGACTTTCGGTATTTTGAGAATTTTAGCAACAATTTTTAACCGAACTAGCTGTAATTTGACACTTGAGGTTATAGGGATCGCAGCACTTATCATACAAAAATGTTCAAAAATGTGTCTATGTCAATATTTTGGTGTAGTCCCCATATAAAGGTACCTCCAAATTTTAACTAATATTTTTAATGGAACTAGCTGAGATTTGACATTTGATGTTCTTAGGGGTCACAAGACTGCTTCACCAAAACTTGTCAACATAGACCCCCGAAATAGCGGTGAGTTGACATTTGATGTTCTTAGGGGATAAAACACTTCTTCACCAAAAATTGTCAACATAGGTTTATGTTTAGGTATGGCCCCCGTATTACGATAATTCCCTATTTTCGGTATTTTAATGGATTTAGCAACATTTGTTGACTGAACTACCCGTAAATTGACATTTAAGGATCCCTGCAGTCACTAAATTTCTCCACTAAACCGACATACTTTTTTTGATTGTACTACCCGTGATTTGACATTTAAGTAAAATTTAGCCTGCACAGTAAAACTCCCGTAAACGGAAATAAATGATGTTTTATTGTATAACAATAGGTTATACTACCTGCAATGTGGAGTTTTTTTTATTATTTACTAGCTGACCCGGTCCGCGTTGCTGGCCCGTTGTTTGGGTTCTCTGTGTAAACTTTAGTTATCTCTCCAGTATTGATGTCAATGTTTTGACATAAATTCCATGTAATGGTATCTCCCAAATTTAAGATATAAAATCTCTTTTATTATACCCTTCACCATAAATGGACAGTTTAATGCGCTTTGTGACCCACATATAATGGTCGGTGCAGGTCAATATTGATTTGTTGGTCTCGGTTGGGGTCATAAATATTACTGCAGAGAATTGTCAGTATAGGTCCACGTTTTGATATACATAGCTCCCATAGAACGGTACCGGCTGATTTTCACTATTTTTTTAGGATTTAACATCATTATCACACCAAAAGGGCTGTAATCTGTAATTTCTGTATCTGTATCTGTAATTCAAAAATCGGACACTATCGCGGTATTCTGATTCTAATGATGATATTGTTTTGTATATCAATAACTTTGTCTGATGTCCAATCATTTTTCGGGAATTTCGGTCTAGTGACATCTCAAGTTATCGGGATTTCACTGTATTCCAAAATGTGGAGTTGATCGAGCTATCCCACTTATTGTTAAGTGTTCAGGGTTTGTAGCGTTTTTTATGCACACTTACAAAATTATGTATATTATCTGAAATAATAAATGTTTGAAAATTTTGTGATGACCATGATATTTCACTTCCGCGAAGACCATTCAGGGTCAAGACAGTATTACAATAGTATTGCAAACAATCTGTAAAGAATACGTTCAAAAATATCATGGACTTCAGATTTTTTTTTTTAAATTTTGAAGGAGAACCTCCGGTCACTACCTCCGTCCACTACCACTTGTTCAAGCTAGTGTTTATATCATTTTTGTGTCACGCTTACTAAAATTATGTATATTAATTGAAATAATACATTTTTGAAAACTTTGTGATGACAGCGATTTCAGATTTTATTAAAAACATTGTAGGGGAGGACCACCGGTCACTACTCTTAGTCGTATAAAAACAGCTTACGAACGTTCTAATTAATTGAAATAATACATTTTTGAAAATTTTGGGATGACCGCGATATTTCACTTCCGCGATGACCATTCAGGGTCAAGACAGTAATTACCATAGCATTGCAAACAATTTGTAAACAATATATTAAAAAGTATCTTGAGTTTCGCGGTTTTCTTAAAAAATTGTGGGGAGGACCACCGGTCACTACACTTAGCGGGTTAAATAAATAGATTACGACCTATTCTCAGACCTAAAAACTTCACATACAACATTTTATAAGATTTCCCAATCGATTTTTCGGAATTGCTTTATCGTGACATCTCAAGTTATCGGGATTTTACTGTATTCCAAAATATGGCGTTGACCGCGTTATCCCACACATAGAAGCCAGTGTTATAGCGGTTTTATAGTCACGCTTACTAAAATTTGCTATACTATCTGAAATAGTACATTTTTGAATAATTTAGGATGACCGCGATATTTCACTTCTGCGACGACCATTTAAGAAAATATATAGCCTATTTTCACCACCGGTGTTCCCAGTACATTATCGGAAATTTTCCAAAAAATCTATTCAGCCGTTTTTGAGTCTTTTCGTTTTTGAATAATTTGGAATGACCGCGATATTTCACTTCCGCGACGACCATTCAAGAAAATATATAGCCTATTTTCACCACCGGTGTTCCCTGTACATTATCTGAAATTTTCAAGAAAATCTGTTCAGCCGTTTTTGAGTCTATTCGGAACATACAAACATACAAACATAGTAACATACACACATTGTCTTTTATATATTAGATTTCAAAATGTTCCGGTGACTATACTGCAGTTTGATTTTTGTGAGTTAGGCAGTTTGGCTCTGATCGCCTTATATGTAAGTGCCATAGAACATACCTATACGTCTATTACATTTTTGAACAAACGTTTGTTGGTTCTCAAATGGTTGTTTAATTGAGTAAAAAACGTTGTGACAAACTTAATAAAACCTCCATAATATGGAGGTGGATGTTAGATATAAAGAAGAGTAGTTTTAATAAGATTAGAGTATTATGATTTCTGCGATTCCTCGATCACAATAGGGCCCTTAATCGGAGATCAATTACCTTTATCGTTATTACGGACAGTAAAATAGCAATTAAAGCTATATGATTCAGGAAAAATAATAAACTGCGTTGATTTAACAATTACTCTCGATGCAGATTAGCAGGTTTTAGAGATAACGATAAAGCAAACTGTTTGATAAAAAAATTTCAGAGAATACAGCCCAATAAACAACGAAAAAACTAAGCCGCTAAATGCGTCTCTTTTCGCACAAGAACCTAGAACCAACAAATGACAAGTCTGGCTAAAGTGTATGTCTATAGAGAATGTGTAACGATTTGTATCCTCTCTTTTCAATCTAAACTAACCATAGTAAGATGTACATCACTTGCGAACACATTTTCCTTTTTTACTTAATATACTGTAATCTATTTTTTCTCAAATGCTTTCTATAAAACAACGTAGTGCGTTTTCTGAAAATTTCTCATAAAAACTACTTAAATTTTTTGTCCAATACTTCATGATTTCCTTACATGCAATTACTCGTTGTTTTTTTTTTTTTTTTTTTGTTCTAATGCCTGCCTACAAACATATAGGATTTTACTTTTTCCTAGACTTATTTAAGCTCCTTAGCGAAAGTCCAGGTCTATTACTCTATGGTCCTTGTACTTAAGCAGATTTCTTGTTTTTTAATGTAAATAGTTGTTCATGCTTTTGAGGTACTTTCAGTGATGGATAGAGAAAATGGTAAATCCATTCAATTAAAAGAAAGTTGAAATAGGCAAAAATTCTGGAAAAGTTAGCAATTACACTTAAACCAAGAAAAAAATAACACTTGAAAAAAGTGCAATCTCTCTTTAAGAGAACGTTCAAGTAAATCTATTTTGTTGCAAAAATAAAAATATAGGCCCTGAACTTCAGCACTCCACAAAATATATATTGTGTTTTTGTTTTTCTTGTTGTTTTCCTTTTTCATTTCAATTGTCCTTGATGTCTGAATGTATCAAGAAAAACTATTAAATGTTGCACATGAAATTGAATCTGTTGTTGAGCAACAAAAGCTTTTTACTCTGCTTGTTGTTACACACAATATCCCATCACCAATGTGAAGGCAGAACAAGCTGAAATGTGTGACAACATTAAGGTGGATGGAAAGAAGAAGAACAAAGATTTTTTACACTAAGTTATAATGTATATTTTATACATTTTATATCTTCAAGACAAACTTAAATAAATAAATAAAAATAAAATATCATTTTTCTTCTGATTTCTAATTGATGCTGCTTATATTTCACTTTGTCATCTTGAGCCAATTTTGAATATGAAATTCACCCTAATATTCCCGCAAATATTTCAATCGGCAGCGTACATTCGAATAAAACAATACATTGCATTATTGATTGTTGGGATTCGATCACGGTAGGGAATGCATTCACAAAAATTGAAAGCAAAAATAAAATAAGGTATACCTATACGAAGACATAATGGCATAGCATCAATGAAGAAATTGGTGTCAATGGCATACCATGATGTGGCAATAAGAATGTATGAAAAACAAACAGTTTTACAATATAGTAAATGTATTTTGCTTGGAAAAACAAAATTTTAAATCTGTGTATGTATAGAAAACATAAATTACAAGAATAAATAACACAAAAACCGCTGAACACATTTTCCTAAATTTTTCAGAATGTATAACATGATCTTCTAAAAATAGCATATGCAAAAATAGCATAGCATCAGAAGTTGAGATAAATTTGAATAACTTTTAGCTTAATAGTTCCTAAAATTATTGAAAGTTAATCAAATAGCTCTAATGTGCCACGAGTAAAAATTACAGATGGACAATTGGGAAGTAACCCCATGGGATCGAATCACTAAATTTAATATTTCTGCTTTATTATTAAACTGAGGATCGTCAAATGTCTAGGATCGCGACTACCATGAAACAATATACCGTCCACCATAGTATGAAGGGTACATTAAGGTTGTAACACATCGAGCTAATCATTTTCCACCATATTAAGTATATATATTCTTGATCAGGATAAAAATCTATGACGATCTAGCCATGTTCGTCTGTTGTAATCACTCTAGCGTCCGCAATAATTGAGATAGAACGCCTTGGACGCTGAAGGTCGTGGATTCGATTTACCGATCAGGCAACATGGCAAAATACCCCTCAGTAATGTTGGCGGCATTTCCTGAGTATTTCAGTCATGTAAAAACTTCTCTACAAGTGGTGTCTTAGGACACGCTGTTCGAACTCGACCATAAACTGTAGGTACCATATCATTGAGCTAATATGAATACGGGTGCACTCATTATCCCTTTCGGTATGTTTGTGGAAAAAATATCTTATATATAAAAGGCAATTGGTGTACGTCTGTATGTTACGTATAGACTCACAAACGGCTGAACCAATTTTCTTGAAAATTTCAGAGAATGTACAGGGAACACCCATGGTGAAATTAGTCTAAATATTTGGTTGAATTTTGGAGGGGAGGGGAACCTCCCCTATGCCATATTTTTGAAAAACGAAATTTTAGCGAAACTGACGAAAGTATCGGTGAGAAAATTACTTTGCGAAGCAATGGTGGTTGTGTCTCCGACCCTAGGTACTCATTTTAATATGTTACATATCTGAAACTACTGAGCTAATTTTCCTGAATATTTCAGGGAATGTACTGGGATGACCCCTGATGGAAATAGGCTGCATATTTTGTTGAATTTTGGAGGGGCGGGGTATCTCCTGGGTCCTATTTTTTAAAAAAATAACTTGCGAGGTAACGTTGGTTGAACCTCCGACCCTAAGTACTTCTTTGGGGGACCACGTACACTTTTTTAAATATGTTTTATCTCTAAAACTGCTGAATGATTTTCCTGAAAATTTCAGGGAATGTACCGGCGTGGCACCTGGTGAAAATAGGATGCATATTTTGTTGAATTTAGGAGAGGGTGGGTACCTCCTAAAGGCCCTATTTTTTTAAAAACGCTATTTTTGAACAACTTATACTTAAATTTGCTAGGCAACGGTGGTTGACTCTACGACGAGGTACTTGTTTAGGGCCTAAAGATTCGACTACGCCCACTTTTTTAAATATTTTGTATCTCTGAAACTACTGAACCGATTTTCATGAAAATTTCAGAGAATGTACAGGGATGTCCTAATATATCTTGTTGAATTTCGGAGGGGCCGGGGTACCTCCACTAGGCCCTATTTTTAAAAACGCTGTTTTTGCAAATCTTGCGAATGTATCGGTTTTAAAATAAATTTGCAATGGTGGTTGTGTCCCCCACCCTAGTTCGTTATTTGTGACCTAAAGGTTCGAACATGTTTTTTAAATATGTTATATCTCCAAAACTTCAGAACCGATTTTCATGTAATTTTCAGATTATATCAGGGATGTCCCCTGGTGAAAATAAGCAATATATTTTCTTTAATTTCGGCGGAGCGGAGTTTGAAAATTAATTCGATAGACAATGGTGGTTGTGTCTCCGACCCTAGACATTTATTTGTGGCCTTAATACCCAACAATGCCCATTTTTTAAACATGTTATGTCTCCAAAACTTCTGAACAGACTTTCAGGTTAAGTATAGCAGTGGCCCCTGCTAGAAAAAGGTTGTACAATTGTTTAATTTTGGAGGAGCGGGTTATCCCCTGTGCCCTATTTTTTAAATGCGCTATATATGTAAAACTTACGAACGTCTTAGCCATATAACGGCATTATGGAATTTTGGGAATTTTTAGCTACATTTTCCGCACAAATTGGCTCCAATTTGGCACTTGGAGTTTCAAGAGCTCAAAAAAATTTGCTTCAAAAATGGCTAGCTACATTTATTTACCGAATAAGCTTAAATTATACATTTGAGGTTCCTAATGACAAACAAATGTCTCCACTAAAAATTGCTAAGATAGATCCACGTTTTGGTATAGCCCCCATATAAGGGTACCGTCCAATTTAAAGTATTTTGAGGGTTTTAATAACATTTTCTGACCAAATTGGCTGAAATTAGACATTTGAGGTTCTTAATGACCAAAAAACTTCTCCACAATAATTTGTCAGGTTAAAGACATTTTTTAGATAAATTTTCCGACCAAATTTAGGCATTTGTGGTATCCGCTGTCGAAAATTCCATTCCATTTTAGTTCAGAATATTTTACGGTGTAGGGTATAAAAAGTTCGGTCAACTTAATGTTGTACTTAATGTTTATACTTGTTATTTTTTAAACAATATTTTAAACACTTCCTCCCTTAAAGACAAGATTATTATGTGCTTAATAATCCCATAAAATATATGATGATCCGTCCGGCCGCTTTTGAACCGCCACCGAAAGTAGCTCAAGATATGCCCTTTCAGATGAAATAGAGATCCACAAAAAATATTGATAGAAGAAAATATGAAAAATCGGATATTTTAGGCTGCTCGACTGGGGTAACATTTTAAGGGAGAATACTGCATTTGTCCCTACAATGGTTTTACTAGGAAGTTCGCAGCATACAAACCTAACTCTAAAAAATTTACGAATATTTGATTACTTTACGAATTTAAACTTACCGAATTGCAATTTTCTGAAAATAAAGGTAAAATATTTAATTAATTTTACAACGCAAAAAAATTATATTTTAGACTTAAATAAAGTTGGATATATGTATATTATTTTATATCATCTGAAGCGGTGCCTGCTTTGGAGCTTGGATTTTGCTAAACAACGACGATTATATGTTTAAAAGCGATTTGAAGTCCTTGTTACTAGAAAATATTTAAAATGGAACCTGAAATATTAGAAATTTAGAAGTATTGATTTCTATACATAAATAATAGTAGATTCTGCATTTTGGGAGTCGTCCGCAGAAGTGGATCTAAACAACTCATGAAAAGATCTCACTGTGTTTATGATAATTTTTTGGTTTATCAAAAGATATAAAACTCCATATTGGTTGATTCTTATATAGGCTTGGGAATTTTCTGGACTCGTACCTCGAGTAAATGCTGCCGCACAGACATCCTGATGTAAAAATATCAAACCTTCAACCTTTCTTGTCCATTTGTTTACTTGCTGTAAATTAGGAGGAAATATTACGAAACATCCCTAACCGCGACATTATTGTGCTCATCGGAGACTTTATTGCAAAAATCGGAACCGAAAATAAGGGCATTACGCACGTAATAGGAAAACACGGCCTAGGCTTAAAGAACAACAACGGTGATCGTCTAATAGATCTCTGCCAAACCTTCGACCTCATAATAGGTGGGTCTATATTTCCCCACAAAAACATACACAAATACACGTGGACATCCCCAAATAATCAAACCCGTAATCAAATCGATCATTTATGCATCAGTCGTAAATGGAGAGGCTCGTTGCAGGACGTGCGAACAAAGCGAGGAGCGGATATGGACACAGACCACGAACTTTTAGTTGGCACTATTAAAATAAAGCTTCGTCGAAATTATAAAGTAAAATCGAAAAAATAGAGAGGCAACTCGATGTGAAGGTACTCCACAACAGTATTCAGAAGAGAGAGACGGTCAGTGAACTCTTGGAAACATGTCTACCCACCAACAACAAACCATGGGAGGAAACAGTGAACGTGCTGAAAACAATTGCGGAAAAGGAAATAGGATACATACGAAAAGAAGCAAGAAAGATCTGGATATCTGACAACACCTGGAAATTAATACCGGAAAGGAATACCTTAAAGGAAAAACTACTCGGAGATGCCAATACCAACCAGGAATACAAAATAAAAGCAAAGGCAGTAAAAAAGCAGCCAGAACCGATAAAAGAAAATATCTTGAAAATATAGCCATAGAAGCAGAGGCAGCAGTAGGAGCGAATGATGCCAGGAAAGTCCACCAGGTAATAGGCCGACTATTCAACAACAACTTACGAGCTAACCGAGGGCTAAAAGATCTCAACGGCGAAATAATCACCAATCCGGAGGATCAAATCCATCTATGGAAACAACACTTTGAACGTATAAGCAATATTGAGCACGAGAACAATTATAATTCGTATATTCATTTGAATACGAATACCCCCATTAACGAGTCGATAGCTGTACATATACCTACCGTAGAAGAGATAAGAGACGCCATATTAAAACTGAAGCGCAATAAATCACCAGGAGAAGACGGCATACCGCCCGAACTACTGCAAACAAATCCCACCGCATCAGCAAAAATCTTAGAACCGTATATGAAAGACGTATGGATAAACGAGCAATTCCCAACTACATGGTCAAAAGGAGCCATCATAAAACTGCCAAAGAAAAATGATTTAACTATATGCGACAACTGGAGAGGCATCACTATATTAAACACTATTAACAAAATAATGTCCATTCTTCTAAATGATAGATTGCTAAGCATAGAGAAATCTCTTTGTGACGAACAAGCAGGGTTTCGACCAAACCGAAGCTGCTTAGATCAAATTAACACACTACGTATAATAATAGAGCAATCTATAGAATGGAAAACACCACTATATCTCATATTTATTGATTTCAAAAAAGCTTTCGACTCAATAAACCGTGAAGCTATATGGGCAACTCTAGCAGCGAAAGGGGTGCCACAAAAATCATCAATATAATCAAGGCAATGTACGAGAGCACCACCCTCACTGTTCGTCACTGCGCCCTCACAAGTGAACACTTCCATACGAATGCGGGAGTTAAACAAGGTTGCCCCCTTTCCCCCTTCTATTTGCAGCAGTTTTGGATGAGATTATGGTAAATGTATGTTCCGAAAAAAGAGGTATTAACTGGACCTTTGACCGACACTTGGAAGATCTTGATTATGCCGACGATATATGCTTACTGTCACACAACTTTAATCTAATGCAGAGCAAATTAGACGACTTAGTAAAAATTGCAAAAACTGTGGGTCTAGAAATAAACACAGCAAAAACATACGCGATGCGAATAAATAATACCAACGCAAACAACTTCATGATTGACAACAATCCTATAAAATACGAAAAAAGCTTCTGCTACCTCGGTAGCATCATGTCTGCAGACGGTAGAGTAAGCGACGATGTTGGAAATCGGATCAAGAAAGCAAGATCAGCATTCGGTCGCATGAGAAGAACGTGGAAATCAGCACACATTTCAAAGAACACGAAACTTCGGCTTTTTAACAGTTGTGTAAAATCAACATTACTGTATGGCAGCGAGACTTGGCTAATGACCAAAAGCGTGGCACACAAATTACAAACATTTGTAAACGAATGTTTGCGCATCATATTAAAAGTGTTTTGGCCAAACACCATATCAAACGACGAACTCTTAAGACAGACAAAGGAAGATCCAATACTGCAACAGATTACAAGACGAAAGTGGAAATGGATTGGCCATACATTGCGCAAAACCAATTAACAGCATCACCAGAACAGCCTTGGAGTGGAACCCTCAGGGAAACCGTCGACCCGGACGTCCAAAAAATACTTGGAGGAGAACCGTAAAGACTGAATTAAACCAGATAAATAAATCTTACGATGAAATAAAATTAATATGTCAAGATAGATTAAGATGGAAATGTATTATAGAAGCCCTATGTTCCCAAGTGGAATAATAAAGGAAAAAAAAATTACGATATACAATGTTTTTACTGAATGCGTTTTTCAATTTTAAAGCTGTCAGTCCATTGTCTAAGGGACAATGGTCTTATTTGTAGTCAGGACAAAAAAAAACCTGCGCAAGCAAGACCATCTTTGATGCGCACCTTAACTGCAGTAAACCAAAATATTTTTTTTTTAATTTTTGTGGGAAGTTACCCATTGAAATTTACATTCTAACTGGTTGTAAATTTGAAGGGAATATTTTTAAGACCTAATCGTAAAAATCAGCCCGGTAACCATTCCATATGTAGGCGTTTGAATGGATATTGTTCTGGATATGATGATATTCTGTCTATTTCGATATTTTACATTTTAATAGTCAATAATCTGTGAATGCATTTTTTTATAAACAATGCTTATTATTCAATGACCCAATTTCAATTTACAACGACTAAAGTTTCGAGTTGATAACAACCACAATATTCATGTAAACATTAAAATCTTACCAAATCATTAAATACAGCAGCGATTATTTTCACAACATAAAAAGAAAACTATCAACTCTATTAACTGTTGGCACTTAAATTGCCGTTAAAACAGCGAAGCGTTTAACCTTTTATCGGTTGGTAGTATAAGTTGTTGGCACATCACTTTGGGATCATCAGCAGCAGTTGCAGCACTAGCAATATGACACCTACTTGCAATGCCAGCTACAGCCACTGAGGCCACCAAGTTCATTGGCGCAACAGCAGCTTCCGTCATCAAAAGTGCTTAAATGTCAGATTTTAATTAAAGGATTATAGCCAAAGGACATTCTGCAATGCAATCGTAAAATGTCATCTGATGGTTTAACACGTTAAGGTGTGGTGCGGTCGTGGCAAAGTTATTGCAAAACAATAATGACTTTAAAATTGGTTATTTATTTTAAATCGTATTAAGAGATTGACATGTATTAAGCTTTAAGTTTGTTTTCACCACATATTTTTCACCACATAATATAGAAAGATATGTATATATACAACATGTTTATGCAGATTAAATTAATGAGTAGAGTTAAATACGCCAGCTTGCGTAGTTCTAAAAAGCAGCAGCGATACGCCAAACCTCAATGCGTTGGGTCCTCTGAGATTACTTGAACCTCTCTATTTACCGCTTATTTACCTAAAAGATGATGTTATAACAAATTCGTTTGAAGTTTATGAACGTTTTTTTTTTTTTTATCTCGAGATAAAGAATTTGTAGCTATTGCCATAATGAACAAACATTTTGAACCCATGAAATCCATCAAACTTCATTTTCAAGACCTTGGCGATTTTGACCTTGAAGGTGAGGTTTGGTGGATTGTATGTGTTCACAGGTAATACTTTGGCCAACTTCATATATGCAATACTTACATTGCAAATATTAATAATATCATTTTCAAGGCCTATAGAAGATCGGCCATTCAGAGTTCTGTTGACAACTTTTGACAATAAACATAATAGATTTTATATTATTGTGATTTGAGTTCCTTTGTATTTTAAATCACAATAATGTTTTTGACAGCAAACATAACAATCAGGTGGGCTTAGTGTCAAACTGTATAAACTGTGATCATTGTAAAAAAATAGAGATGACATTTTACTGCATATGCTTTACTTTGTTTACTTTTTAAAAATTCGGTTTTTATTGAAAATAAATTTATTATTTTTTTCATGCCACAAATCTGCCATTTCTAACTGTTTTTATGTATAATATATACTAAATAAATGTTAATTGACTCATCATGTTGCATTTTTGAAGTCAGTCCTTGTCTTAGAACCAGAGCTCCGATTTACTCGGAGAGTTTCACTCGCGAGTGGAATTCGAACGAGTATTCGGAGTTCTGCTTAAAACTAAATAAAAATTCTGAACTGTTTGCAAGGTACGTGGGTTGCTCTATAACTTTCTGGCCTAACAATGAAAACGCGAATATTTACCATCAAAAACAGTTTTATTGTTTTGTAATCTCCAGCATTACATATACATATTTTCATGCGTTCAAATAATTGTTGAAAAAGGTTTTCCACTCCAATTGAGACACTTTCAAAACATGGTTTCTGAACGATTCAGCATCATCTTCTGGCGACGAAGATCGTTGATCAGGCCTTTTCTTGATGTGCGCGAATCAAATGAAGTCACTGTGTTCAAAGTCAGAGCTGTTCGGCGGTGACCCATCTATTCCATGTTTAGTCCGGCCAAAGGCACTGCACACTGGTCGAAACCCATGATCTAGAAAGTCAAAAAATCAAACGTTAAAACTGATAAATGTTTCCATTGTAGCCATTACAGACACTCTGGTGACTAATGTTTTGTTTTTACTTTGTTGTTGTTGTAAATATTCTCTCAGCTATTCAATATCCAATGCAAGAAACTTTGCTGCATCAGATTTTAAGAAAATTGTTGCAAAATATCTGTCTTCATATTTGCTTAATTGTTAAATAAATACTTAATAAAGCTAAAAGTTTATTTTTAATTAATAGAGGTGGGGGTAAATTGAATGAAAAAAAAAATGTTTGGGACCTGTAGTGCGATTCTGTAACTTTTTTATGTAACGAACCGACATCGGTAGTTAACAAAAATATTCGGTTGAATTAACGATTGTGCTATTCTGTAACTTTATGTTACCGATTGTAGAAATCGTTAACTCATAACGACGAATATCGATAGAAATACAAATTGTCAAATATTATATTTCAATATTTATTAATTATTTTTTAAGTAGAAAATATTATTTTTTCGGAAAAGGGACCATTTTTTGGAAGAATATGCCGAAAATAAGTGGCTGGAAGGACCCAAACAATGTGTAATACAAGGCTACTTTCAACTTCTAAAGCGTCAAGTGTGTATGTATGTATTTCTACGGGGTAAATAACAATTCTTGTCATAGATTTTGGTGGTTTTATTCCAGGCTATTAAACATTAGCACCAATGCAATAGCTCGACAAGGCAATATACAGAATATCTCGAATTTATCGATTAGAAGTGGACAGGAACTTGTCTTTTGGACCAGTAAATTTGCCTGGAATCTAAGGAAAGATGCATCTATACATCTCTGTGGTGTAGCAACATAAGCTGAATTATTTATGTTCAATAGATGTATGTAATCATAATTATTGGTCAGAAGGTCATTTCTTATTGCGCACATCCCTCGTGTGTGTGATATAAAAATATTAAAGTGGTAGAATCCTATACGTATGTATTTAAAGCACTGTTTTATTTTGTCTATTTACAAAGGTAGGATCATATTTTGCGTTGCGGCGCTTTATAAGGAAATTATGAATAGCGCAATTAAAAGAAGAACTAGACTGAGATAGAGGTTTAAAATTTGACATAAGTTAATCTTCCTCAAAGATTTTCGTGGATCAACGATATCTCGAAATGTTCGGTATTTTGACGATTTTAGCTACAATTTTAACCGAACTAGCTGCAATTTGCCATTTGAGGTTCCTAGCGGTCACAACATCTCTCCACTAAAAATTATCCATATATGTCCATGTTTTGGTATAGCCCCCATATAACTGTACCTACCAATTTTAGGCATTTTGCGAATTGTAACTACTTTTTGACCTAACTACCTGTTATTTGGCATTTGAGGTTCCCAGCGGTGACTAAACATATCCACCAAAAACTTTCACCATAAGTCCACGTTTTGGTAGAGCCCCCATATAACGGTACCTCCCGACTTTCTATATTTTGAGGATATTTGACATTTGAGGTTCCCAGTGGTCACGAAACTAATCCACCAAAAGTTGTCAACATAGGTCAATTATGCGGAATTTACCTTATATACACCCGCCTTATTAACATTTGTGCATATAATGTCGCCTTTCTTAAAAGAAATCAGCTAAATATTGCAATAAAGTACTGTCGTTAAGTCTTAACGTCTACTTATTTTTGGTTGTTAACTTAACAATATTTTTCGGTAATTAACGACATACTTTACCGACAAAAATCGTTCAAATTTGTATACAGAATAGCACTTACCGAAAATTATCGTTAACTACCGACATTCGTCGTTAATTCTGTCGTTAAGGAGTTACAGAATCGCACTACTGGGGCTCAATTCTGTTTCTAAGAAAATGTGAAATGAAAACTTTTATAAAGGAAAAAACTGTCAAATGAAAAATATTATAAAGGAAATATTTTTCATTTCAAATTTTCATAGAACAAGAATCCGGGAGTTACATAGTTAAATACCAACACATTTTCAAAAATTATTTTTTTGTGTTGTGTAGTATAATATACTTTTGTTAGAGGTACCGTTATATGGGTGCAATATCAAACCGTAGACCTATGTCCACTTTGAACTCCAAATACCAAATTACACTTAATTTGGGCGGAAAATGTAGCTTAAATCCCCCAAAATACTGTAAGTCGGGAGGTACCGGAAAAGGGGGCCTATATCCAAACGTGGACCTATGTCCACAATTTTTGGTGGAAAGTTTAGTGACCATCAGAAACCCTAAGTACCAAATTACAACTAATTTGGAAGGAAAGGATTGCTTAAATCCCTAAAATACAGGAGGTTCCGTTGTATGGGGGCTATACCAAAATATTTGCCGATGTTGTTCATATTTAGTCCATTATTACCCACGGACGCATAAAATGTTTGTACAAAATTTCAGAAACATATCTCCATTCGTTTGCAAGAAACATATCTCCATTCAGTGATTTTGACCACTCGCATAGTCATTGTACACAAGGATTCGTCTTCTCTTGTTTGACCCTACACCAAAATGTGAGAGGGATTATAAGTTATTTTTTTTTGTTAATTCATGTAACACCGCAAAATATTCGTCGTGGAATACCAAAATTCATATCTCGACCAATTTTGATATGTGTGTCGTCGGTATGGAGCAATCGTCAAGAAGTTTTGCATGGAGGTTGTGTTCCCACCAGAATAGAAATGATAATTTGTTGGTGGTGATCGTGAAATATTTAGGGGAAATGGAAATGTAATGTACCAAAAACATTTTATCCGATTTTGTAGCGGATGTGCTGGTCGCAATGATGACGAAATTTTAAGTAAGGTTTGGGTTTACAACAAAAAACATGCTTTCAATTTAACATAATCATCAGATAATATTTAGGGGGCGGAATGGACCCAAGCCAGGAAGACACATTCCACCCAGTTATATTTTATTTAGAAGAGGAACTCTTCAGCTTTTCACTGATTCCAATCGTACTGATGTAAGTGGTCAAATAACATAGTTACAGGCTAGTATATACAAGGATCCCACAGTTTTAATTGTGTGTAATGTTATCATAAAGACGCTAGAGGTCGCAGTTATATTTTAATACTGAAAAACTATCGAATCGTATTTGGCGTGTGAAATTGACCGTTGACCATTGTAAGAAATATATTCAAATTTTATTTTGGTCCAAATTTTAAACTCGGGGGCCATATTCCAATAAATTGCGAACACGAAACCTACTGTTGATCTCTGCTTTTATTCAAATTATATTATTAATAAACGATGCAAGAATATCAATTAACTATATCCATAACACAACGTGTCGCAATCATATAAAATAAATTCCGTGGAAAACAGTGCCCAGAGGAAATGATGTAGGGTATTACATGGTCGGCCCCGTCCGATTATAGCCCTCTCTTACTTGTTCGTTTTTCGAATTTCTCAAGAAACTTCAGGCAAACAAATTGATGTGTACCACTCAGAATTAACCGTCCTACGTTCCTCAAGCCGTACAGCCATATGGTTAGTTTAGCCGAAGAAAGAGGCGACAATTTGCACCTTCCATGATTAATTTTCGTTGGATTTGGCTCATCTTCGAAAACCCTCACAGTCAGTTGGTGTTTTATTTCGGGCTCAGACGCATAGATCCTAGATTCGTCGTCTGTGACGATCTTATAAACGTCCTTTGAAGCACGGCGATCGAATTTATTCACAATTTCTTTGCCCCAAGCGACAAGAGCCTTTTTTGAACGTTTGTCAAATTGTTGCTGGATCTAACGAGAAAAACCCCATTTTTGCGTCCAGGTGTTCATGCAATATCAAATGTTAGTTGGTAGATGAAAAGCCCAGGGGTACCTCTATTTCAAGGTGTATTACATGGCGATCTTGCATTATCCTTTCACGCACTGATTTTTTTTTCTGGCAAAACGACCGTTTTTGGACGACCCTCTCGACCTTCGTTTTAAGTGAGTGTTGGCTGCGATTGAATTCATTAAATCTGTTTTATACCCTACGCCATACTGTGGTAAGGGGTATTATGTCTTTGTGCATTTGTATGTAACATGCATAAGGAAACGAAATAGACCCAAAGTTCCTTTTGGGGATATACATATAATCACTTTCTGAGTCGATTTATGCATGTCCGTCCGTCTGTCAATGTATTTATTGGCCGATTCAGCTGAAATTTAGGGAATATAATTTGTTTAGCCATAGAACGAACGCTATTGAGAAACCCCGTTTTAGATTTGGATATATCTCCCATATATAATTTTGGCCGATTTCATACACCAAACACGCTATATATGTTTGATTTCGATGAAATGTGGAATATGTGATTGAATTCGGTCTAGAAGTAAGTGTACCAAATTTAATCGTAATCGGTTCTGATTTGGATATAGCTCCCAAATATATATTTTCGGCCAATTTCACGTACTATTTGCTGCACCAAACACACTATATATGTCCAATTTCTATGAAATTTTGAATGTGTGACTAAATTCGGAGTAGAAATAAATGTACCAAATTTCATCGAAATCGGTTTAGATTTGAATATAGCTCCTATACACATTTTCGGCCGATTTCAGGCATTTGCTGCACAAAACACCCTATATCCGTCCAATTTTAAAGGAATTTGGAAAATTTGACGGAACTTGGTCTAGAAATAAATGTGCCTAATTATATCGAAATCGATTCAGATTTGGATATAGATAGCACCCGTTCTCCCAAATCGAAATGCAAAATTGGTACCATTTAGTATACATAAATAGGAATTTCCAAAGCCTTTTCCTTATCTCAACAACGAATTTCAAAATTTTTAGTACTGATGTCTTCCAAAAACCTCCATATCTCAACCTTACAAACCTCACACACCAACAGTGACCCTAGTACCAAATTTTAGAATTCCAGCGCTGTCCGTACACCAAATGACATATTTAGAAAAATTTAGTACTTTTAGTATGCAAAATTTATGCATTTTGCATATTTTCTTATGCAACAAATATTTCAATAATAGGTACAAAAATGTTTGTATGTAAATTTTTCTGTTTAAAATTCTTTTTAGACAAGTCAATAAAATATAGAAATGTATAACCACAGCCCAACCTTCAAAATACCGAAAATCGGGAGGTATCGTTCTATGGGGGCTATATGAAGGCTTGAACCTAAACCGACAAATTTTAGGTGGAAAATTGTTTACCCCCAAAGAAGACTTTATACCAACTTTCTGCCATTTTGGCGGGATATTGAGGCCACAACGTTCAAAATACCGGAAATCGGGAGGTACCGTACTATGGGGGCTATATGAAGACGTGGACCTATACCGACAAATTTCAGGTGGAAAGTTTTATACCACCAACGAAGGCTATGTACGAAATTTCAGTCATTTTGGTGGAATATTGAAGCCACAACCTTCAATATACCAGAAATTTCGGGTGGAATGTTTTATACTCCCAAGGAAGACTTAATACCAAATTTCAGCCATTTCGGAGAGATATTGAGGCCACAACTTTCAAAATGACAAAAATCCGGAGGTACCGTTCTGTGGGGGCTGTATGAAGACGTGAACCTATACCGAGAAATTTCAGGTGGGTCATTTTATACCCCCAACGAAAACTAAATATGTACCAAATTTCAGTCATTTCGGTGTGATATTGAGGCTACAACTTTTAAAATACCGAAAATCGGGAGGTACCGTTCTATGGGGGCTATATGCTGACAAATTTCAGGTGGACAGTTTTATACGCCCAACGAAGACTTTATACAAAATGTCAGCCATTTAACTGTGATGTTGAGGCCACAACCTTCAAAATATCGGAAATCGGGTGGTACCGTTCGATGGGGGCTATATGAAGACGGGGACCCATGCGGACAAATTTCAGGTATAAAGTTTCATATCCCTAACGAAGACTTTGGAGTCGGAGTCTAGCAAATTTTGCTGGAGTCGGAGTCGTAAAAAAAGCTCGACTCCGAATGTATTTCCTATTTTTGAGACAATTATCTCTAATCTTTTTTTTTTTTTTTTTTTTTTTTGATATGTCGATGCAGAACAAAATGTTGGGCAAAATTTACCTTTTTATTTGATAGATCAGTGGTAACTCTTCTAGTTAAGTGCATACATCAATGTATAGGTTGTGAGCGTGAATAAAGAGCACAAGGGAGGCGCTGCCTTATCAGTGTGGCCATTTTAGCATTTTTGCAGCTAAATTTAGCATTATTTTTTTGTATTTAGCCGCAAAATTTCTATTTAGCATTTAGCATTTTCTTTAGCATTTTTTTTATTTTTAATTTAGCATTATTCTGTTTACAAAATCCCAAATATTTTTGTACTTTTTTATAAACAAAACCGGGTTATTTTTAGTTCTGATTAAAAGATAGTGATTAAAAAGTAGTGATTAAAAAATAAAATATGGCAGGAAATGAAAATGTGAATAAGATAATAATATATAAGAAAAAAATTGGGTTTGGCCGTGTCGAACTTATTATGCCCTCCAACATGAAACATTCTGAACTGACATGGAATCATAGCACAATAATACAGGTACAGCGGCAAAAACAGCTGATCTTCACACCAGTTGTCAAAATGCATTATTGTGAATAAAATCACATACAAAATGTAAACAAGCAATTCACAGTAATGCATCATTGTGAGCAAATTTGACGTTTTGTATGATTTGATGTAACACCTTCTTATTCCACGATGCATGGAATAATTAGTTTTTCCAATTTTTACCAATACCACTATTTTAGGTGGGGAAGTATTTAGTCTGCTAAAGTTATTTAGTCAGCTAAAAACTTCTTGAAATCGGTCCGTAGCGTTATATGGTGAGTATAGCACAACTTGGGCCTATGTTAAAAATTTTTGATGGAGAAGCTCTTACTTACTGGGAACTAAATTAAAATACCAAATGACATCCAATTTTGCTCGAAAATGTTGATAAAAACTTAAAAGAAATCAGTGGTGCCGTTATATGGGGCCATACAGAAACGTGGACATGTGCCCGTGATTTATGGTGAAGAAGTTTTTTAACCACTTTGAACCCAAATTACACCCAAATATCTTAAATCAGTCGGTACCCTTTTATGGGACCTATTCCAAAACGTGGACCTGTGTCCACAACTTTTGGTGGTGACGTTTGTTGATCACTACGAAACCAAAATGCTAAATTACAGTCATTTTAAACCGAAAATCTATATAAAAACTTAAAATACCTGAAACCGGGCGGTACCGGTATATGGAGGCTGTGCCAAAATGGGGATCTATGTTCACCATTTTTAATGGAGAAATTTGTTATCAACCCTAAAAAGCTAAATCACAGCTTTTTCGGACTCAAAATATAGCTAGAGACATAAAAAGGCCAGAAATCGGACTGTAACGTTATATGGGGCTATTTCGAAATATGTAACTATGTATGCAATTTTTGGTAGATACGTTTTTTTGACCACAAGGAAACCTAAATTATAAAATGATAGGGTGGTAACGTTATGTGAGGGCTATTCCAAACATGGACCGATATAGTCCATCTTTGAAATTAACCTTCCTGCAAACAAAGAAATGTTAGTGTTCTATCTAAATTTTTGGGGATACTAGAGTGATTACAACAGACGGACTGACGGACGTGCATATGTATATCGACTAATAATTTTACCCTGATCAAGAATATTTTTACTTTAGGGACGCAAACGACCCTTTCTATGCACTACAAACGTAAAAACAAACTTAATATACCTTCCATACTGTGGTAGAGGGTATATTTTATTAAAAAATAACATTTTTAAATTTAGCGTTATTTTTTGGCATTTTAATATTTATTTTAGCATTATTTTATTGCCGATTTAGCTGCAACACTTTTTTAGATCTGGTCACACTGTGCCTTATATTGGCATACATACATATCTCTCTGTAAACAGTTTACATGCACTGAAGGAGACAAGTAGAGAAATCTAAACAAATACAAAACACACATTCTCGGTTTTCGAACCACAGAGTAAAAACATTTATTTACCTATAAATAATCTTTTAACAGATCGAGAGGGATCCCATATTCAGAAATCCTTTTACTGCAATTTTTGTCTTTTTCGGAGTCGACTCCGGATTCTGAGTCGGAGTCGTGAAAAAAATTGGCCCGACTCCCGACTGCTTAATACCACATTTCAGTAATTTCGGTGGGATGTTTAGACGACAAATCCTTGTATGTATTTTTGCATATGGTTTTGCATATGCTCATTTTATGCAAATATGTAAAAATATGCCCGATATGCAAAATATGCAAAAATTTCTGGGCCTAATTCGTTTTATTTTGTGATAAAATGAGTTTCTGTCTAATCAGATTTTCTCTACGACCATCCTAACCATACATGCATTTGCATAGGATTCCGCTGTCTACTGTTGAGATTGGGAAACACGGAGAGACATGTGTCTTCTCGTTTTTGGTCTCCTATCATGCTATCATATTCTTACAACACAGAAAATGGTTAATGATAATTATCGTGTTGCACTGTCAAATATGATCGATTTTGTGTCTAACGAAAAGAGCCTTAATTTGAGTTTAAGCGATCAAATTTTGAACTTTTGTGAGGAAGGTACCATAAGAACGGGAACGATTTAGTCCATATTTGACCTTTATATTAGATTGGGAAAAAGTTTATATTCACACACATACTGACGAACAGACATCGGCTCCTAATTTTATGGAACGGTTATGAAACCTAAATATATCTAAAACATCCCTTCTATCCAATCTTTAAGCGTTTTATAGTGTATATTTCCAAATTTTCCATAAACCTGTTTTCAATACATACATACGAAATACGGTATACATTTGTACGCACAAAATAATTTCATTTTCATTTCCTTTTCGGTTTCAATAAAAGTTTAAATTCATTTTATTGATGTCTATCATTTCATGGCTTTATCCCATACCACTTTCACTCCAACTGCCACTTCACTTTGTGCGACTATGTTTTCTAGTATCAACATTTTGTGTACCCTTTTTTGTTATTCCAGTTAAATTCAATTTATATTGATATTATTTTCGTTTTCTTTTCGTACTTTTCCGTCGGTCGTACACTTCCAATCAAGCCAACGTTCAAGGTAAGCCAACTTTCACTGTCTTGGCGCCTTTTGATATGCTTCATTAAGTCACATGTAAACATGTTTTGATATTTGTTCATGTAGAGATATTTTCAAATTAAATTTCCATCTTTTTCTCTCCCTATGTCTGTCAGATGTCATCAATGTCATTGGTCTTGTTTATAATGCTCCTGCTCTGCTGTTCTGTTCTTGTGCATACAAATGTACATTTACGAGTATGTATGTTTGTATGTATGGAAATGTATGTATACAAATAAACAAATGTTGTGTTGACAGCTGTATGTGAAGAGATTTTGATTACCACATTTGTGCGAGAAATGTGAATAACTGTGTGGATATACATACATACATAGCACGACGATAGTCAACGATAAATTCGCATAAAAGTTGAAACAAATACACAACACCGAGTGCAAGCTTAATAAGACAACTGCTGATCATTGACCTTGAAAAGTAATCATCAGTTGAATGTATGACAAAGTTGATATTTAACAGGAATACGTGTGCAAGGGTTGTGTACTTGTAGGTGTTGCCATTGCGTTGGTTGGCAGTAAGAACTTTTGTAACAAATTAAGCCAATCGAAACTTTTTAAATACAGTCTACACAATCAAATATTGATAGGTTGTTCAATCAATCAAAGGCTACCACTTTAGATGTCATGTTGTCTCTGTAAGTCGTGAATATAAAATACAAACATTAATAGTTCAACGTATAGTCTGGCGGACTTTTAACCAAATCAATTTCTATTAACATCACGTCAACAATATATTCCGCTATAAACAAATATTATTTCTACCTATGTAAATATCACTGCATGTCATGCAATGTTTCTTTCGTTTTGTGAATTATTTACTTAAAATAATATTGTGTGAATCTTTAACACGAACTGAAAATAAAAAATTGTATTTCAAAAATCTGCTGTGATTTTTGAGCATGTTTTCAGTAATTAACTGAAATGTGACAGGCGACACCATAAATTCAACAACATGTTGCCAACAACAATAACAAACAATCCCTTAAAATCCATATCGTTAAAAGTTATTGGGTCCAATTTCCGGTGATATGTTTTCATTTCTTTTTTTCAGTGGACCATCATTTCATTCGACACGTTTTTTTTCTGGGGCACAAGAGAAATTAACACCCAAAAGGATACAATCTCCCTTCTCAACGTTAGTCAACCCAACAACAGAGAGGTGGCTCAGTAAGATTTAAATAATGTCGCAATAAACCCCACATTTAAATGCTGTATTTTATGAAGTTTATTCCACAGTTGCTTACTTCGGTTGTGTTAATAGGGCTTATCAAGAAAAAAACAGACAGGCCACTTTCCTTACAGACAGCAATGGTGACAGTTTTGAAACACACCAATTTCTGTAGAGCCATAAAATAAGAATCATTTGAATTTTAAATGTTTGAATTTGGCTGGGGGCCTATTGCGATGACCAACCACCAGACATGAATGGATTTTTGCCATTTGGGCAAGGGTGTGGGCACCCAAACATCTTTTTAATGGCTCTACAAGAGGTCATAACAATTTCTCATATTGAGTCAACAAACAAATCACAAAATGATATCATCCAAGAAATATGTATATGGTCATGTGTTTCTTAGCTGCTATTCTATGTGTGCGGACCTCATTTAGACAGAAATAGCCAGTGGCTTTAGCAACACAACACAAAAGCCCCAAGAGAGATAAACAAAAAATGTGAAACATGCTCCTCCGTAGAAGAGTGAAGGAGGCCAGCATTTTTTATGAGCTTCTTTGAAAGTCATAAAGGCAAAGAACACAACAACCAACCGAAATCCTTTCGGCTTTAGCCAATACATTTAACAATGTCATATGTATGAGCCAACAATGTTAAAGTATTTTGCAATTTTGAGTAAAGATTTTTTCCTTTTCCAAGAAATGTAGAAAAGGCCATAAAAATAAAACAAAATAACAAGGCCAAGAAAACGCATTTGGTTGTGTGTGTGTGAACACGCTTAGATCCATGACAAGGTTAACTGAGTCTACTGCCTTACAAGAATGTGGCTCTTCTAAATATGCACGCATTCATTTAGATATTCCCTGCTGGGTGCTATGAATTTATGTTCCAGATTTGCGTGTTGGCTTCAGAAGTTATCTAGTTAGGCTAAAAGTAAGTTTTGTATCCTTGCCTTCACACAGTTACGCATGATATATTTCTTGAAGCTCCAATGGCCTTAGTTTCAGCTGAATGACCGTAAAATCTTAAATTGCTTTTTTCTTGTATTTTTTCCAAGGTTTACTCTTATGCGTGTGTTGGGAAATCGGGGAGACGGTGGTACGCAGATTAACTTTTTCAAATGGTTTATGAATTCCAACTGTCAGTAAAAGAGAACGAATAAAAAATAACAAAATCTATACATTCTTAATCTTCAATAAAATAGTCGTTACTTTTTTCTTGAAAAATTATTAGTCAATACGAATTGTTGTGTTTGATTAATGGTACACTAAATTAAAGCAATTCTTTAGAGGATAGTCAAGGACAATGTTTGTATTATATTTATATTTATTAAGATACCCAAATATCTCCTCTAAGGGGCCAGGGGATATCATTAAAGAATTATATTTTGGAAAAAAATTGGATAATTATTCTGGGATAAACAATTAATAATTCATTTCATAGGCTACGGATTGAAACCAAGTCAGGTTAAGAGTATCATAATCTTAAATAAAGATTGTAAGAGCTCTCAGGGTGAATGTGTATCGCACTTATATGTAGATTTTTCTGCATTTCATTTCTCAGTTGCAGACTAACCCAGTTTGAACCCTGGAAAGATGCACAATCGTGCAACGTGTTTAATTTGTGTAGCCTTTTATAAGATGGGCGTTCAATTCAAATTGCATATCGTGCACTTAGTGATCTTTTTCGGTAATCGCCCAAATGTGCGTAAAATTGGAAAACCACGTAAAAGTATTAAGAAAACGGGTCTATTAGCGCCATGGTCTATTAGGGGTATGGCTAAACAGAAGCGTGACTTAATAGCTGTTTGACATGAAAGAGACGTGGTCTTTAAGGGCGTGGCTTAATAGAGCAACGGGTGGTGTTTTAAATGATTGAGGTGTGGTTTGATAGTGGTGGTGTATTATAGTTTAAAGGAGGCATGGTTAAAAATATGGTCTAGAAGGGACGTGGTTTAATAAGAGGCATGCTTAAATAAGAGGCGTGGTTTAATAAGTGGCGTGGTTTAATAAGAAGCGTGGTTTAATAAGAGGCGTGGTCTATTAAGAGACGTGGTCTAGTAAGAAGCGTGGTTTAATAAGAGGTGTGGTTTAATAAGAGGCGTGGTTTAATAAGAGGCGTGGTTTAATAAGAGGCGTGGTTTAATAAGAGGCGTTGTTTAATAACAGGCGTTGTTTAATAAGAGGCGTGGTTTAATAGGAGGCGTGGTTTAATAAGAGGCGTGGTTTAATAAGAGGCGTGGTTTAATAAGAGGCGTGGTTTAATAAGAGGCGTGGTTTAATAAGAGGCGTGGTTTAATAAGAGGCGTGGTTTAATAAGAGGCGTGGTTTAATAAGAGGCGTGGTTTAATAAGAGGCGTGGTTTAATAAGAGGCGTGGTTTAATAAGAGGCGTGGTTTAATAAGAGGCGTGGTTTAATAAGAGGCGTGGTTTAATAAGAGGCGTGGTTTAATAAGAGGCGTGGTTTAATATGATGCGTGGTCTATTAAGAGACATGGTTTAATAAGAGGCGTGGTCTATTAAGAGACGGGGTTTAATAAGAGGCGTGGTTTAATAAGAGGCGTGGTTTAATATGATGCGTGGTCTATTAAGAGACATGGTTTAATAAGAGGCGTGGTCTATTAAGAGACGGGGTTTAATAAGAGGCGTGGTTTAATAAGAGGCGTGGTTTAAGAAGAGGCGTGGTTTAATAGGAGTCGTGGTTTAATAGGAGGCGTGGTTTAATAAGAGGCGTGGTTTAAGAAGAGGCGTGGTTTAATAAGAGGCGTGGTTTAACAAGAGGGCGTGGTTTAATAAGAGGCGTGGTTTAATAAGAGGCGTGGTTTAATAAGAGGGCGTGGTTTAATAAGAGGCGTGGTTTAATAAGAGGCGTGGTTTAATAAGAGGTGTGGTTTAATAAGAGGCGTGGTTTAATAAGAGGCGTGGATTAATAGGAGGCGTGGTTTAATAAGAGCCGTGGTTTAATAAGAGGCGTGGTTTAATAAGAGGCGTGGATTAATAGGAGGCGTGGTTTAATAAGAGCCGTGGTTTAATAAGAGGCGTGGTTTAATAAGAGCAGTGGTTAAATAAGAGCCGCGGTTTAATAAGAGCCGTGGTTTAATAAGAGCCGTGGTTTAATAAGGCGTTGTTTAATAACAGGCGTTGTTTAATAAGAGGCGTGGTTTAATAAGAGGCGTGGTTTAATAAGAGGTGTGGTTTAATAAGAGGCGTGGTTTAATAAGAGGCGTGGCTTAATAGGAGGCGTGGTTTAATAAGAGCCGTGGTTTAATAAGAGGCGTGGTTTAATAAGAGCAGTGCTTAAATAAGAGCCGCGGTTTAATAAGAGCCGTGGTTTAATAAGAGCCGTGGTTTAATAAGAGCCGTGGTTTAATAAGAGCCGTGGTTTAATAAGAGCCGTGGTTTAATAAGAGCCGTGGTTTAATAAGAGCCGTGGTTTAATAAGAGCCGTGGTTTAATAAGAGCCGTGGTTTAATAAGAGCCGTGGTTTAATAAGAGCCGCGGTTTAATAAGAGCCGTGGTTTAATAAGAGCCCTGGTTTAATAAGAGCCCTGGTTTAATAAGAGCCGTGGTTTAATAAGAGCCGTGGTTTAATAAGAGCCGTGGTTAAATAAGAGCCGTGGTTAAATAAGAGCCGTGGTTTAATAAGAGCCGTGGTTTAATAAGAGCCGTGGTTTAATAAGAGCCGTGGTTTAATAAGAGCCGTGGTTTAATAAGAGCCGTGGTTTAATAAGAGCCGTGGTTTAATAAGAGCCGTGGTTTAATAAGAGCCGTGGTTTAATAAGAGCCGTGGTTTAATAAGAGGCGTGGTTTAATAAGAGGCGTAGTTTAATAAGAGCCGTGGTTTAATAAGAAGCGTGGTTTAATAAGAGGCGTGGTTTAATAATAGGCGTGGTTTAATAAGAGGCGTGGTTTAATAAGAGGCGTGGTTTAATAAGAGGCGTTGTTTAATAACAGGCGTTGTTTAATAAGAGGCGTGGTTTAATAGGAGGCGTGGTTTAATAAGAGGCGTGGTTTAATAAGAGGCGTGGTTTAATAAGAGGCGTGGTTTAATAAGAGGCGTGGTTTAATAAGAGGCGTGGTTTAATAAGAGGCGTGGTTTAATAAGAGGCGTGGTTTAATAAGAGGCGTGGTTTAATAAGAGGCGTGGTTTAATAAGAGGCGTGGTTTAATAAGAGGCGTGGTTTAATATGATGCGTGGTCTATTAAGAGACATGGTTTAATAAGAGGCGTGGTTTAATAAGAGGCGTGGTTTAATATGATGCGTGGTCTATTAAGAGACATGGTTTAATAAGAGGCGTGGTCTATTAAGAGACGGGGTTTAATAAGAGGCGTGGTTTAATAAGAGGCGTGGTTTAATATGATGCGTGGTCTATTAAGAGACATGGTTTAATAAGAGGCGTGGTCTATTAAGAGACGGGGTTTAATAAGAGGCGTGGTTTAATAAGAGGCGTGGTTTAATAAGAGGCGTGGTTTAAGAAGAGGCGTGGTTTAATAGGAGGCGTGGTTTAATAAGAGGCGTGGTTTAATAAGAGGCGTGGTTTAATAAGAGGCGTTGTTTAATAACAGGCGTTGTTTAATAAGAGGCGTGGTTTAATAGGAGGCGTGGTTTAATAAGAGGCGTGGTTTAATAAGAGGCGTGGTTTAATAAGAGGCGTGGTTTAATAAGAGGCGTGGTTTAATAAGAGGCGTGGTTTAATAAGAGGCGTGGTTTAATAAGAGGCGTGGTTTAATAAGAGGCGTGGTTTAATAAGAGGCGTGGTTTAATAAGAGGCGTGGTTTAATAAGAGGCGTGGTTTAATAAGAGGCGTGGTTTAATAAGAGGCGTGGTTTAATATGATGCGTGGTCTATTAAGAGACATGGTTTAATAAGAGGCGTGGTCTATTAAGAGACGGGGTTTAATAAGAGGCGTGGTTTAATAAGAGGCGTGGTTTAATATGATGCGTGGTCTATTAAGAGACATGGTTTAATAAGAGGCGTGGTCTATTAAGAGACGGGGTTTAATAAGAGGCGTGGTTTAATAAGAGGCGTGGTTTAAGAAGAGGCGTGGTTTAATAGGAGGCGTGGTTTAATAGGAGGCGTGGTTTAATAAGAGGCGTGGTTTAATAAGAGGCGTGGTTTAACAAGAGGGCGTGGTTTAATAAGAGGCGTGGTTTAATAAGAGGCGTGGTTTAATAAGAGGGCGTGGTTTAATAAGAGGCGTGGTTTAATAAGAGGCGTGGTTTAATAAGAGGTGTGGTTTAATAAGAGGCGTGGTTTAATAAGAGGCGTGGATTAATAGGAGGCGTGGTTTAATAAGAGCCGTGGTTTAATAAGAGGCGTGGTTTAATAAGAGGCGTGGATTAATAGGAGGCGTGGTTTAATAAGAGCCGTGGTTTAATAAGAGGCGTGGTTTAATAAGAGCAGTGGTTAAATAAGAGCCGCGGTTTAATAAGAGCCGTGGTTTAATAAGAGCCGTGGTTTAATAAGGCGTTGTTTAATAACAGGCGTTGTTTAATAAGAGGCGTGGTTTAATAAGAGGCGTGGTTTAATAAGAGGTGTGGTTTAATAAGAGGCGTGGTTTAATAAGAGGCGTGGCTTAATAGGAGGCGTGGTTTAATAAGAGCCGTGGTTTAATAAGAGGCGTGGTTTAATAAGAGCAGTGCTTAAATAAGAGCCGCGGTTTAATAAGAGCCGTGGTTTAATAAGAGCCGTGGTTTAATAAGAGCCGTGGTTTAATAAGAGCCGTGGTTTAATAAGAGCCGTGGTTTAATAAGAGCCGTGGTTTAATAAGAGCCGTGGTTTAATAAGAGCCGTGGTTTAATAAGAGCCGTGGTTTAATAAGAGCCGTGGTTTAATAAGAGCCGCGGTTTAATAAGAGCCGTGGTTTAATAAGAGCCGCGGTTTAATAAGAGCCCTGGTTTAATAAGAGCCGTGGTTTAATAAGAGCCGTGGTTTAATAAGAGCCGTGGTTAAATAAGAGCCGTGGTTTAATAAGAGCCGTGGTTAAATAAGAGCCGTGGTTAAATAAGAGCCGTGGTTTAATAAGAGCCGTGGTTTAATAAGAGCCGTGGTTTAATAAGAGCCGTGGTTTAATAAGAGCCGTGGTTTAATAAGAGCAGTGGTTTAATAAGAGCCGTGGTTTAATAAGAGCCGTGGTTTAATAAGAGCCGTGGTTTAATAAGAGCCGTGGTTTAATAAGAGGCGTGGTTTAATAAGAGGCGTAGTTTAATAAGAGCCGTGGTTTAATAAGAAGCGTGGTTTAATAAGAGGCGTGGTTTAATAATAGGCGTGGTTTAATAAGAGGCGTGGTTTAATAAGAGGCGTGGTTTAATAAGAGGCGTTGTTTAATAACAGGCGTTGTTTAATAAGAGGCGTGGTTTAATAGGAGGCGTGGTTTAATAAGAGGCGTGGTTTAATAAGAGGCGTGGTTTAATAAGAGGCGTGGTTTAATAAGAGGCGTGGTTTAATAAGAGGCGTGGTTTAATAAGAGGCGTGGTTTAATAAGAGGCGTGGTTTAATAAGAGGCGTGGTTTAATAAGAGGCGTGGTTTAATAAGAGGCGTGGTTTAATAAGAGGCGTGGTTTAATAAGAGGCGTGGTTTAATATGATGCGTGGTCTATTAAGAGACATGGTTTAATAAGAGGCGTGGTCTATTAAGAGACGAGGTTTAATAAGAGACGAGGTTTAATAAGAGGCGTGGTTTAATAAGAGGCGTGGTTTAAGAAGAGGCGTGGTTTAATAGGAGGCGTGGTTTAACAAGAGGCGTGGTTTAATATGAGGCGTGGTTTAATAGGAGGCGTGGTTTAATAAGAGGCGTGGTTTAACAAGAGGGCGTGGTTTAATAAGAGGCGTGGTTTAATAAGAGGCGTGGTTTAATAAGAGGGCGTGGTTTAATAAGAGGCGTGGTTTAATAAGAGGCGTGGTTTAATAAGAGGGCGTGGTTTAATAAGAGGCGTGGTTTAATAAGAGGCGTGGTTTAATAAGAGGGCGTGGTTTAATAAGAGGCGTGGTTTAATAAGAGGCGTGGTTTAATAAGAGGTGTGGTTTAATAAGAGGCGTGGTTTAATAAGAGGCGTGGCTTAATAGGAGGCGTGGTTTAATAAGAGCCGTGGTTTAATAAGAGCCGTGGTTTAATAAGAGCCGTGGTTTAATAAGAGCCGTGGTTTAATAAGAGCCGTGGTTTAATAAGAGCCGTGGTTTAATAAGAGCCGTGGTTTAATAAGAGCCGTGGTTTAATAAGAGCCGTGGTTTAATAAGAGCCGTGGTTTAATAAGAGGCGTGGTTTAATAAGAGGCGTAGTTTAATAAGAGCCGTGGTTTAATAAGAGCCGTGGTTTAATAAGAGCCGTGGTTTAATAAGAGCCGTGGTTTAATAAGAGCCGTGGTTTAATAAGAGCCGTGGTTTAATAAGAGCCGTGGTTTAATAAGAGCCGTGGTTTAATAAGAGCCGTGGTTTAATAAGAGCCGTGGTTTAATAAGAGCCGTGGTTTAATAAGAGCCGTGGTTTAATAAGAGCCGTGGTTTAATAAGAGCCGTGGTTTAATAAGAGCCGTGGTTTAATAAGAGCCGTGGTTTAATAAGAGCCGTGGTTTAATAAGAGCCGTGGTTTAATAAGAGCCGTGGTTTAATAAGAGCCGTGGTTTAATAAGAGCCGTGGTTTAATAAGAGCCGTGGTTTAATAAGAGCCGTGGTTTAATAAGAGCCGTGGTTTAATAAGAGCCGTGGTTTAATAAGAGCCGTGGTTTAATAAGAGCCGTGGTTTAATAAGAGCCGTGGTTTAATAAGAGCCGTGGTTTAATAAGAGCCGTGGTTTAATAAGAGCCGTGGTTTAATAAGAGCCGTGGTTTAATAAGAGCCGTGGTTTAATAAGAGCCGTGGTTTAATAAGAGCCGTGGTTTAATAAGAGCCGTGGTTTAATAAGAGCCGTGGTTTAATAAGAGCCGTGGTTTAATAAGAGCCGTGGTTTAATAAGAGCCGTGGTTTAATAAGAGCCGTGGTTTAATAAGAGCCGTGGTTTAATAAGAGCCGTGGTTTAATAAGAGCCGTGGTTTAATAAGAGCCGTGGTTTAATAAGAGCCGTGGTTTAATAAGAGCCGTGGTTTAATAAGAGCCGTGGTTTAATAAGAGCCGTGATTTAATAAGAGCCGTGGTTTAATAAGATGCCTGTTAGGGGCGTGGTTTAATAAGATGTCTGTTAGGGGCGTGGTTTAATAAGTTGCCTGTTAGGGGCGTGGTTTAATAAGATGCCTGTTAGGGGCGTGGTTTTAAAGAGGTCTGTTAAGGACGTGGTTTTAAAGAGGCCTGTTAGGGACGTGGTTTTAAAGAGGCCTGTTAGGGACGTGGTTTTAAAGAGGCCTGTTAGGGACGTTGTTTTAAAAAGGCCTATTAGGGACGTGGTTTTAAAGAGGCCTGTTAGGGACGTTGTTTTAAAAAGGCCTATTAGGGACGTGGTTTTAAAGAGGCCTGTTAGGGACGTGGTTTTAAAGAGGCCTGTTAGGGACGTTGTTTTAAAAAGGCCTATTAGGGACGTGGTTTTAAAAAGGTATGTTAGGGACGTTGTTTTTAAAAGGCGAGTTAGAGACGTGGTTTTAAAGAGGCCTGTTAGAGACGTGGTTTTGTAGAGGCCTGTTAGAGACGTGGTTTTAAGGAGGCCTGTTAGAGAAGTGGTTTTAAAGAGACCACTTAGAGACGTGGTTTTAAAGAGGTCTGTTAGAGAAGTGGTTTTAAAGAGGCCTGTTAGGGACGTGGTTAAATAGAGGCGTGGTTTAAAAGAGGCCTGTTAGGGACGTGGTTAAATAGAGGCGTGGTTTAAAAGAGGCCTGTTAGGGACGTGTTTAAATAGAGGCGTGGTTTAAAAGAGGCCTGTTAGGGACGTGGTTAAATAGAGGCGTGGTTTAAAAGAGGCCTGTTAGTGACGTGGTTAAATAGAGGCGTGGTTTAAAACAGGCATGGTAGGGACGTGTTTAAATAGAGGCGTGGTTTAAAAGAGGCCTGTTAGGGACGTGTTTACATAGAGGCGTGGTTTAAAAGAGGCCTGTTAGTGACGTGGTTAAATAGAGGCGTGGTTTAAAAGAGGCATGGTAGGGACGTGTTTAAATAGAGGCGTGGTTTAAAAGATGCCTGTTAGGGACGTGTTTAAATAGAGGCGTGGTTTAAAAGATGCCTGTTAGGGACGTGTTTAAATAGAGGCGTGGTTTAAAAGAGGCCTGTTAGGGACGTGGTTAAATAGAGGCGTGGTTAAATAGAGGCGTGGTTTAAAAGAGGACTGTTAGGGACGTGGTTAAATAGAGGCGTGGTTTAAAAGAGGCCTGTTAGGGACGTGGTTAAATAGAGGCGTGGTTAAATAGAGGCGTGGTTTAAAAGAGGCCTGTTAGGGACGTGGTTAAATAGAGGCGTGGTTTAAAAGAGGCCTGTTAGGGACGTGGTTAAATAGAGGCGTGGTTTAAAAGAGGCCTGTTAGGGACGTGGTTAAATAGAGGCGTGGTTTAAAAGAGGCCTGTTAGTGACGTGGTTAAATAGAGGCGTGGTTTAAAAGAGGCCTGTTAGTGACGTGGTTAAATAGAGGCGTGGTTTAAAAGAGGCCTGTTAGTGACGTGGTTAAATAGAGGCGTGGTTTAAAAAAATTCTGTTAGTGACGTGGTTAAATAGAGGCGTGGTTTAAAAAAATTCTGTTAGTGACGTGGTTAAATAGAGGCGTGGTTTAAAAGCAGTGTTCGAAAATAAACACTATGGTATCGTACCGTACCGTTCTGTACCGTACCAAGGTGGATAGGTACACTACGATAGTGTACCGCTCCGGAACACAAACACTAAAAAATATTTTAGTGATACTGTACCGGGACACAACGATAATCGTAGTGTACCGCATTCCGGAGCACTAAAAATCGTAGTGCTCCGACTGCGGAGGACTAAAAATCGTAGTGTTCCGACTGCGGAGCACTAAAAATGATAGTGTTCCGACTCCCGGAGCACTAAAAATCGTAGTGCTCCGACTGCGGAGCACTAAAAATCGTAGTGCACCACGTGTTGGAACACTAAAAAATAACAAAGGAATTATGTTTTCTTTGGAAAATGAAATATTTGGTTAAATTTGATTAATAAAAATTAAGATAAAATGTTACATCCATGTATGTTTGGTTTGGTTTTTGGACAATGGAGCACTAAAAATCGTAGTGTGTCGACTTTCGATTTTTAGAGATCCGGCAGTCGGAACACTAAAATTTTTAGTGATCCGGCAGTCGGAACACTACGATTTTTATTGATCCGGCAGTCGGAACACTACGATTTTTAGTACTGCGCAGCCGAACAGTACGATTTTTATTGTTCCATTGTTGCAATTTTTAGATATCCGGCAGTCGGAACACTACGATTTTTAGTGATCCGGCAGTCGGAACACTACGATTTTTAGTGCTCCGCAGCCGAACACTACGATTTTTATTGATCCATTGTCCAAAAATCAAATCAGGCGTTTTTCACGCGTTCTATTAAATTTTATTTTTTAATTTGTATTTATTAAAAAAAATTATAAAATATTTAATTTTCCTCACAAATCATAATAAACTCATGTATCCACAGTCAGAACACTACAATTTGTAGCCCGCCATTGTACAACAACCGAATCAATATTTTTCATATTTTCTACTTAAGTTATTAATTAATATGTATACATACATGGATTTAAGAGGTGTATCTGAGTTTTTATGTCTTAATTTGTACTTATCTCAAAAATTATAAATATTTATTTTTCCTCGCAAATCATAATAAACTCGTATGTGGTACATTATCATTACGTTATTTTTTAGTGTTCCGACATGTGGTACACAACGAGTTTTTAGTGCTCCGACTGCGGAGCACTACGATTTTTAGTGTTCCGACTGCGGAGCACTACGATTTTTAGTGCTCCGACTGCGGAGCACTACGATTTTTAGTGTTCCGACTGCGGTACCCAACGTTTTTAGTGTACCAAACTGTGGTACACAACGTTTATCGTTGTGCTCCGGAACAGTATCACTAAAATATTTTTTAGTGTTTGTGTTCCGGAACACTAACGCTAAAAATATTTTAGTGATACTGTACTCGGAGCGGTACACTATGTTAGTGTACTTTTTATTTTCGAACTCTGTTTAAAAGAGGCCTGTTAGGGACGTGGTTAAATAGTGGCCTGTTAGGGACGTGGTAAAAAAGAGGCCTGTTAGGGACGTTGTTAAATAGAGGCCTGATTTAAAAGAGGCCTTTTTATTAGAACGTATTTTATTTTAGAGTTGTGTCGTTCATGAACGAACCGGCTCAAAGGAACGACTCCGTGAAAAGAACGAACGGATCCGTATCTAGCTCATTTGTTTATATCGTTCATTTAGATCGCTAATGGCCAAGACATTACTGCTTACAAAACAAAACCACCACCATTACCTTTGCACACACACAAGCAAGCGAGAAAAACAAATGCATATGATGGCAGAGTTGTGTCTTCTACATCATACGTTTAATTTTTGAGCTGGATCATCTCGTTCAGTTGGCTCTGCACGTTCTTTTTTGCTTATCTCGTTATATTTACTGTTCTCGTTCTTAAAGCTCTTATTTTTCTAGTTTTTATGATGAAAACATTTCGTTTTTTATTAACATCATTACGCGTTGGTGAATTAAGAAATAAATATCTTGTATGTCGAATGTAGTGTTTTTTTTTTTAATTTATGGGTATAAATTAAAAATATATTGAAATTATATTCAAATAAAAATTAGTTTTTCCGTATTGAATGACATATTTTTAAGACTGATAGAAAGACTATTGAATATTGATGCAGATAACTAACGATATTCACAAAAAAAAAAATGATAGACTGAAATGTTTTATTGAACGAAAAAGAGCCAAAGAACGAAGTGAAAGATCCGGATCTTTTTGGTGAACGGAATGAAAAAGATCGATCCGTTCAACGAACGAGATTGCCCAACACTAGTTTATTTGGGTTGTGGTTTATTTGGGGTGTGATTTATTCGGGAAGTGAATTATTTGGGTTGTGATTTATTTGGGGTTTGGTTTACTTGTGGTGTGGTTTTTAGGGTGTGGTTTATTTGAGGAGTGACTTATTTGGGGTGTAGTGTATTCTGGGGGGTAGTCAAATTACGTCAAATTCGAAAATGGACTATATCGGTCCACGTCTTCCGGTATCTCCCCCACAAATGTTCAAACATTTAGATTTGAGAACAGGTTTAGACCGCATAAATTTTAAACCTCATTTCGGATAGCTTTCGCCGCACTCATTATAACAATAATGCTTTGTAGAAAGCCTATTCTGGGTTTGTTTCTTTTCTTTAAGTCCCAGGCTGAATGAATACACTTTTTAGTTCTCATAACATGATCTAGCAAGGGCAGTAACTTTTAGCACTGCAGAAAAAATTCTTCGAAGTTGGAAGTCTGCCACAAAAAACTTTATATGTGTCCTATAAACAAAAAACTCTCTATTTTTTATAAAAAAAATATCCTTAAAGCCCTTCCATTTATCCATGGTGCAATATGTATATAATAATTGTATATCTCAAAATAAATATGCGTCCATTACCACGATAGTCGGCAGAACCTTTTAGCAGGCCCAGTAATCATTCTTAATACCATAAATTTGTCTTTCGTCTTTACTATCGATTGATGTCCATTTGGATACTTTATTTAGACAACCATGAAAAAAACAGCATAAATTCTATGCTAACAAAAGAACATAAAACCCATTAAGATCTTTTCACACAAACGGAGAGCCATCAATGGAGAAAAGGATATTTAACAAGAAATTCCACGTTGACACCATAGCCAAGTCTTAGCAACCTAGGCTATAGATGGATAAAGAACGCTGGCCATCGAACATTTTTACAAAATCTTTGGCATAACGCTTAGCCATGGAACGTGATGTTTTTATGTGTACAAAAGATTTATATTTTTTTCTTCCTGCATTCTTTGTTCATGTTTCGTAGCTTAACCCTTCTGCTAATTTTGTTTTCTTGTTGTCTTTTCATGGATAAAAGGGTTATTTTTACCGGAACAGCAATCAATTTGTGTTTTATTGAATTTAAGGATTTTGCTAAAGGAAATAATTCTCTATAACCCGACTTTGTTAGATGAAGACAGTTAGCATTTTTTTCAACGCCCACAAACACTGTTGTCATCAGTTGTAACGTAACACAGCACAGTGGATGTGTTTAGGCATATGGGAGTTGATATAAAAATTATATTTCGTGTTAATGCAACAGAAAAAATATAGTATGTTTGTCTATGCCCTGGAGGAAAAGAAAATTAAAAAAATGGACCAAACATTAGTTTTGGAAATACTTGTGCTGTTTCAGAACCTACAAGAATGCAAATAGTGTTGATATTGTTGACAAATTTATAAAATTATTGTTTTCCAATACAAATAACAAATTTGAAACACAAAGAAGTTTGGTAGTGTTTCTTTCTTATTAATTTTCTAATAGACGCACATAAGTAGCATGACAGTTTTGCTTAAGTTGTTTCTGACAAAAGAATAAGAAGCTAAGGATAAACTAGTTGGAATTCTGGCGTGGCGATTTTTTATTATTTTACCAGAAATCACATGAGCAAAAATACCAGCCATCTGCATACATATGTATGTACGTGTCTCTCCCCCTTTAGTTTTACAATCGAGCGTATACGTTATAATCTCTTCAACAGTATGTTACTCATACAACCCCTGTTAACCAATTTGAACCACAGTGCCCACAGTTAAGTGAACATCAACCGATAAGTATTACTGGCCTGACTGCCTATGACAAGCCACCTGAAAGATATTCTTGTTCAGTTCAGGTATAGGCCAACCTATTTGTTGAAATAACAACAATTTTACCTGTCTTACACCAGATGATGCATTTTACTACATGCTACTCTGCATAATAGCTAGCTAGGTATTTGTGTGGTGGTGGTGTGTGTGTGTGTATGGTCGCAAGGCTTTCCAACTTGTGCCACTCGACAGGAAATCGAAAGGGGAAGAAGAACAGGAAACATAAACAACTTACTCATTGATTTAGTTTTTAGACTTTGCATACTTTTCCAATAACTTCGCAACGATAGATAAGTTGCCACTATGTCTGGGTATTGATACTCTGCAGGTTGTGGGCTGCTTGATTTTCTAGATAAGAGGGATGCGTATGAGAGACAGTGTGAGAAAATGTATTTTTTGTAATAACCATTTCTCTGGGCTTATTGCCATAAATAGTGTCGGTTGGTTTGCTTATTTTTGTTATTTTTAACAGCATAAACTCTTTCGTTTAGGGTCGGTATCATCTTCGAAAGGTAAGCCCGTCAGTCACATTTGCCCTCTGGTATAAAAATATGCTACACTTGTTGTCGTTGTTGTTCCAAGAGGTAGAAAAATTAAAGTTTGGGTTTTGAAAATGCTCATTTTTCTTCTTTACCCCAAAACAGTTTTGTTATTGTATTGGTCCAATGGAGGTAATTTTTCAAATTGCTGCCTGTCATGTGGTTCTGATGTGATGTGTTCTTCATGTTGTTTTTTGTTGCTATTGTATATTGCATTGCGCTGAAGGGGCATATTTGTTGATATAATTGTTGTTGTTGTTCCTGTTTGCTTTTATGCTTTTCTTTGTCCTTTTTCTTGTGTGTTTTCGTTGTTGATGTTGTTTTTGTCTTATGTTTATTGATGTTATTATGCTGCTGCTGCCGCTGCTACCACTGCTTTGTACATATTTTTCAACTTAATTGAACTGTTTTGTTGTTCAAGGCAGAAGGTATCATCATGTCAGATTGTTTGATGTCGTTGATGTTGATGGATACTCATGAGATTTGTAATGCTCAAAGTTGTATGCCTAACTAATGAAAATTTGTCGTTTATATGTTATTGTTGTGTAATTGTAGGCCACAATAAGTAGAAGAAATAACTATTCTGTGACTAATTGCCATGACTAGTTAGAGTTGCAAAAGCAGAAAGAAATACTACCAATGATGAGATATTTGTTATACAACAAAAAATGCTGGGCCCACTTAGATATGAGTTTATATATCGTTGCGTAAGAAAAAACGTTTGCATAGATACAAATATCAAATTGTGGTAGAAATATTTTACATAACCATAATTCATTCGATATGACTGATGTCTTGTATCTCAGAAATCAGTTACAGTAACAAAAAAACGTAGGAAGGAATCTATTTCCTAAAGAATTATTGGGGGACAATCGGAAAATTTGTCACACCAGATACCAAAAACTTGACCAATGGCGAAATTTTCTTTTGATTCTTAACATACTCACCAGAGATTTAATTCCAAAAAAATCAATTAACTTACATAAACAATAAGCCTTACTATTTATGTACGTACATATGTATACGTATAGGAAAATTAAAAGAAGTGTTACCGACAGAAATATACTCGTAATCTCAGCCTGTATCAACTGAGACTTTTATCTATGAACTGATCGAATACCTGATAACCAACCAAAATTCCTTTCCCCAAAAATTATACATTTAGGTTTCCTCAGAATTTGTTGGCTTCTTTGGACGTATGAACCTCCCGACAAAAATATAGAAAATATAGAATACGAGTATTTCAATGTTTATGGTCGTTGAAAAAAAGGCACACATACGAAGTATGTACCTGTAGAAATGAACCTACATAGTCCATAGTGGAAGTGCATCTTTTTATGGGAGCCACTGCTTTTAATTGCTACCTTGCCAAACAGCCATATAAGTTGGTCTCCGTAGTTCTGAGAAATTATTTCAGGATGCACGGGTTTGCCCGATTAAAATCATGTTGTTGTAATCAGAATCACAGGGGGTACGTTCGATTGAAAATGATCATCTAACTGCCCTTAAACTGCAGTTAAGCCTAAATATTAAACTTACATTAGGGAGTATGCAGGGGGAGTTGTCCGATACAGTCTATCTTGTGAGAGAAATATTACGATGAGCAACGGTTGGATCAATGTGAGTCATTGATATAATGCGCCCATGAGGTACTTTTGTTTTGTTTGCCTTAGGATTGTTAAAGCTTTTGCAGCATTATATCAGCAAGCATGGACGTGCCGACGAAACACATTATGTCGCTGAATACAGGAAAACAAGGATTATCTTCTATAAAAATTTCAAAATGATCCTCAAACAACCTTTAAATTGTATTTAATTTTTCAACTTATATGATGGAGGTACCATCGGACACTTTAGTTCGTACCTGTGGGGATTTTCAGTGATTTTATGTCATATCAGGAAGTATGCCTCCAAAACATTGTGCCCTCGTAATAGGAACAGCGAGTAGAGTTGTGCCAATCTAGTTCAATTGAACGAACTAGTTCAACGGACTCCGGATGTATGAATAAACTACGTCTACGTTATATCTCACGATAGTTTGTATGACGTTACTCATACTTTTTTGAGCTAGGACAGTGAACTAGCTGCCGCCAAAAAATCAAAAGATCAGTTACATATCCCTAAAATTTATGTTGGAGTTACCTGAATGAGTGGTCCGATAAAATCCATATTCGATGCTGATCTATGTCTAGAAGAAGTATTTTGCAAAGAAGTTTAGTACAAATCGGTTACTCTTTCTTGAACTTTTGTTGGGGAGGTACCCGAGGACATGAAGCAATATGGCCCATCTTTAAGTAATATATCCATACCATATATATAATGAATAGAAGAAAACCTAGTATCGTTCTTTTTATCAAAACAATAATGTTGTAAAGAGTATTTAGAGAGGTATCCGAAATAAATTTTTTAATTTATCCGCAAACAGGTCTCAACATGTTTTTAAAGCTAAAATTTTGAATATTGTGGGGGAGGTATCGAATGAAGTGTACCGATATTGACCATCTAGGAATTTGATATAAGTTTGAACTTTGGAGCAATTTTAGTTGGCGTCTCTATTATATTATGATGTGCAACATTTAGTACCTATCGATTAATCTTTTCGCTAGTTTAGCGGAATTTTTTTTTGTGGGGGAGGTACCCGGTGGAGTGAACCAATAGGACCAATCTTCGAACGTGATTAAAGTTTGGACAAACAAGTAAACAGTAACATTTTGCTTTAACGACAGAGGCATACTGTTAGCGTGTAACATAATGAAATGAAACAAACCCAGTATGATTGGTTCCACAAAACATTACTATTGTAATGAACACTGAGAGAATTATGCGAAATAATGTTTGAAATTTATCCGTGAACAGGTCTCAACTTGTTCTTAAGACTACATTTTTGAACACTTGTGGGGGAAGTACCGAAGTAAGTGGACCAAATCCACGACTTAATTGAGGAGCCATTTTAGTTGGCGGCCATAGGGCTTTTGGAGCTTTAGGGTAATTTTCTCGGTCAGTATGACCTTACACCCGATAAAAATGACAGTGTCATAATATGAGCCACACGAACTTGCTGCTGTAAAAATATCAAAGCAATCCTAAACAGAAGGTGTGTACGGTTATATTCCATCTTTAAACATGATTTAAGTGTGAAAGAAATATTACGATGTACAAAGCCTGGGGCAAAAGCGCTCAATCCTTTCAATAGTTGTCGTGACAATCAAGCATGTTAGTTGGTCATAGCGGTTTTTTGTACAGCTTTAGAGCTCACGAAAGCCGTTATATTGCTGCAAAAAGCGGTTATATTGGTGTAACCAGGACGTCGAGACGTACGTTTCCGTACAAATTTCAAAACTATCCTCAAACATTCTTTAAACTGCTCTTAACCATAAATGGTGAACTTTTGTGAGGGAGGAACGCGAAAATCTTTTCCAATAAATACATTCTTGGAACTTGATGTACGTTTGGAAGAAATTGTACAATATTCAAAGTTTATGAGTTGCCCGTAGGAAGAAAGAATTGCCCGTAGGAATAGTCCATCCTCCCGTTCGTCTGTCCGACTGTCCCTGAATTTTTGTAATCAAAGTATAGGGAGCTGGTATCGTGAAATTATCCATTATATTCATAATATAGCCTTTCCAAAATAATGTTGCACAGAGTTATAGCTCATATATGTATGTAGGCTTGTCATCGTGCCCGAACCCCTATACACTTTCTGATGTATTATCTGTTAAGCTATACAATATTTTGTATAGAAATCAATTACATTACATAAGTTTCAATCATCCTTGTATACCTACTAGGGTTATGACTTTTTTACAACATCGTATACTTGTATGATATTTTGATGTGTTTTTAACTAAGATTACATAAAACATTGTGCGTAAATTTTTGAGTCATGTTTTATTAACCATATTCTGACTCCACAGTGTGATAGAACACAAACAACGAGAAGACACGTGTCTCACCGTTTCTCCCTATCTCATCAACTTTAGCGGTTATAGGCCTCCAAAGGTTTGAGGCTTTGATGTAAAACGGTCGTTTAGTCAGTGCTATATCTTCCAAATCGTTAGGAAATTTGAATTTATCTGAGAGGCAAAGTTGTAGCTCTTGTCTTAAAGAACAAAAATTGTGAACACATATAACCCATCAAACTTCATCTGCAAGGTCAAAATCGCTATGGTCAAATTTCTTTTAAAAATTTTCTCAAGTTTTGTTATACAGCTATCAAACCAATCAAATTTGAAGCAAACAACCAACTACAAAAACGTAACTCAGATCTCAATAAACATCTTTCTAGAATATATGAACCCTGAAGGAACAGGTCTTAATGGTCAAAATAGCAAAACAATTGCGATTTTTATCCTCTTTTCTCGGCTTCTGCTCCATAGATATTAAACTGTTCAAAATTCAAGAAAACAATCAACCACAAAAGGGTAGCAAAGGTTTCAATAAACAACTTTCTGGAATATGCGAAATGTCTATGAACGGCCAACTACAAAAATGTACCTAAGATTTCAATAAACAACTTTTTAGAACATATGAAGATTCTAGGAAAGATTGAGCTGCGGTGTCAGGATATGGTTAATAATTTTCGTGTTGCACAGTGTAATAAAGTAATTCGATAAAAAAGCTTCCACACAAAAAGCTTTTAAAGTTTTTATTTTTCAGAATTTTGGAAAAAGGTTTGAAGTTACTGTGAGCCGATATTTATCTAAAATCAAGATATAGGGGCACACAACATAACCAAGATGACATAGCCCTTGGTTTCTCACTAATTTTATCCTCATATCCTTACAAATATATCGGGACCTATTTCAATATTTAAATGGAATAAAAGTTATTTTAGTTATTAATAGGCAAAAGGTAATTCATTCGTGTAACAAGAAATAATTTTTGGAGAAACCCATTTTTTTTCTTTCATACTATTTTTTCAAAACTATTTTTTTTTAAGTGGTTTGTGCGTAAACTTTTTTATAATAAAATGGATTTAACGTTATTTAATAGGCAAAAGTTCATTCATTCTCACTACAGGAAACCAGTTTTGAGAAAAAATTTCAAAAAGTCATAACCCTAATACCTAATCGTACATACAAAGAAAAAGTGGTACAAGGATATCATGTGGTCGGTTATCTTTATTGCTTAATTTCCATCTGTAACCGATCTCTTCTATTTAATCATTCAGAAGGAATAGTTAAGTAATTCCCCTGAAAATTGATACCTAACCTTCAATACCATTTCAAATAGCCATAAACTGAATTTCCCTTCAGTAGCAATTGATTATGTACAATTCCAGGAATAATCATTCTCTAGCATACAGTTCAAAATCATTATTTAAATAACAAAACCCACACATTGATCATTTTCAATTGGCCTTAGGTTAGTCATTAAGTAGGATATTTCCTCAAATGTATGCGGTATTTTGAGATGTGGTTTTTAACATCGTTCGAAATTGTCTTGCCCGGAGATAGATATTTGTAAAGACGCAAATATAATAAATATTGTATTTATGTTCTCATTATGTTGCTAACTTTATTTTAACAATTAATGGAACTTGTGTAATTTCATCAAAATTTCATAAAAGCAATAGCTTAAGGAAGTCATTTACTTAACAACATATTTCCTATAGTATTTGATTTGCTCGAAGCAACATAATTTAATTTGCAGTTTGAAACAAAGCAGCGATATAATGAAGTTTTATACAACGTATTACATATTGCTTGGCGCTTAATAATGAGAAATAAATCACGTACAAGAAAGTAGTTTGCAGTATTTCAGTTACATTATATAGGAGTACTATAAAGAACGTTGATGATCTCGGTTGAAAAAAAATATTTGCAAATCCTTGAATAAAACGATAATGAAATATATAACTGGAAATATGTAAAAAATATTAAAAATGTTGTATTTTAAAACATGCTCGAAGTAATCTTCTAACCTTAAACTAAAAACTATAGTGTTATTTAACTACAATGGTTTAACTACACGGTTCCCGGGTTCTTAGCGTTCTAAGCCACCATCAACTTGTCAAAGCTTCCGATGACAAATATTGATAATCAAATCTTCTGATACAGAAGGACAAATTCAAATTAATGTGGAAAAAGCTGCCATAGTAATATTTAATTAGTAATAAAGCATTAAAAAATAGGGTTGCCAGCCAAGTCGGATAACTCACATTAAAATAAATAAATAATTCGAATATGGGCCATTATTACATGTGTTCTTTTACTATCTGATGGATTTGAAAATGCAAAATAAACTAATTTGGAGGCACTAAAAATATAATTTTCACATTGAAAGTTAATGACAAGAAGCTCTTCCTTGAAATTCAATCATCACTTTTAACTTTAAGTTAACCGGAACGCTATAAATCTGTTCGGTAAATCGAAACTATAACAAAAGAAGACTTATAATAATGGGGGTATATAAAATAACATTCGAGTATGCCTGATGATCGGAATTAACCACCCGTGACGCGTAGCATAATGGTTTAATGAGTGGGACTTTGGTGGATACCTAATTTTGCCTTAATAAGGCAAAACAAAAAATATCATTTTTTATTATATTTCAAAAATTTGCATTATCAAACATATTTGAAATAATCTCAAAATTTAGGTCCTTAACAGTTTCTGCCCAAGTATGATACACGAAAGGACGAGTCAAATACTAGCACATGTTTTCTTTGAAACTCGCATGTCGACAGATGTCAGATTTCAGCAAAGGCAACATTTTCAACAAAAAAGGAAAACACCCATGTTGAAGGCCACAAAACAAAAAAACGTAAAAAATCAAACCACACTACGGCACAAGAAAAACTAGCACTCATACGCACATTTGCCAACATGATCTTGACTTGTAGTTTTGTCAAAAAGACACAAAATGAAAAAAAAACGAAAGAAAATATATCCTTGTTCTCTGAGCAATAACCGGAAGGAAAATTTGAGACACAGACACAGCAAAATAAAAAGACACACAGATAAGAACAGCAAATACACAAACAAAAAAATACATTAAAAACTAAATTAAAATACAAGGATAGTGAAAGAGAAAGGCAAAACTATGTTTATTGGCATCCAAGCCGTATTAACATAAGTCATGGTGCCTTACCATGGCAAGGATGCATTAACCAATAAACCTCATGCACATGTAAACATGTTAATGTCTTTTTTGTTGTTGTTTTTATGTGTGTGTGTGTGTATATTCATCATTTCCACCTACAGCCATACATTACCATGTAAGTACAGAATCCCCAGCTAACATTTGTATCTAGTACAAGGACACACAGAAGCTGAGCAAAATAAAAACAAAAAACTGAAGGCAAAATGCTTACATTATTTATTCATTGTTAGCATAACGCAGAAGCATAAGCTTGCGATTTATGCAACTTTTAATTAGTTTCTCTTAAGCTGCAACATTTTGCATCGTTCATGCAGCCATCCATCCATCCATCACAACTGCAAAAGTACCATTAAAATATATTTAATTTTGGGATTAATGATAATGCAAAATAAAAAAGATAATTTTTATGTTACTGAACATTGTGACACACCCTCGCTTACAGCTGCCTTGAAACGAGACATGAGCTAGGTGATGGAGAAAATAAAGCGAATAAATTACGGTATAGGACATAATTGCTATAAAGCAAAGTTATTTTATATTCCTTTCATCTACCCCCACGATCCCCACCAAAGAGAGAAAAAATATTTTTTGCAAGCGCCTAGAGAAAGCATACGACCGCGAATTCGTCCAATGTAATTCGTAATTCGTTCCAATGTAATGTGGCCTTAAGGATAACTAGGGTATATACATTAGGGTTATGACTTTTTGAAATTTTTTCTCAAAAATGATTTCCTGTTGTGAGAATAAATTAACGTCTGTCTAATAATGCCTAAAATAACATTTATTTTATTGTAAAAAAGGTTCCTCACAAACCTCTTTAAAAATATTTTTTTTTGAAAAAGTTATTTTTTATTGCACTAATGACTAACATAGCTTTTATTCTATTTACATTTTAAAAATGGTCCCGCATAAACCACTTATAATTTTTATGATATATGAAATAAAGTTATATATAATATAAAATGACATATGTTATAATACGATTATCAAATTAGTGAGAAACAAGCGGTTATGTCTTGGGCCCCTATATCTGGTTTTCAGTTAAATATCTGCTTACAGTGACTTCAAAAAATTGTCCAAAAGTTCTGAAAATTAAAAGCTTCATACCCTAAATAGACGGCAGCGTTAATTTGCATTAAGATCTACATTTAGTTTTAGCCTGACAGACGACAGTTTTATTGTTGTTTGCCCTGTAATTATACCCTCAGCCTTTAGGCTAAAGAGGGTATTTACACTTTGATACGACCAAAAATGTGCCTCATCGAAATAATGGTTTTAGACCCCAAGTATGTTTGTACGATATCCGTTTCAGACAATTTTGAGTAGATCTAGCAATGTCCGTCCGTCTGTCTGTCTAGCAGGCTGGTGCGCACGATAACTCTCGAACGGATCAATCGATTCGGTTCAAATTTTGGGTATCGAAATATTTTGTCCATATTTGATTTACGTTCGAAGATGGGCCATATAGGTCCACTCCTCCAGGTACCTCCCCCACAAATGTTCAAATATTGTCGCAAAACTTGTGCGCACGATAACTCTTGTAGGGAATAACCGATTTGGTCCATACTTTGCACATCCTGTAATTTTTACCAAACTTAGATGAGGTTCCAATATGGACTCACTCGGTCCACTCCTTCGGGTACCTCCCACACAAAATTTCGAAAAAGTTCAGTTTAGGACCTGGTCTCGAATCGCTTTGATTTTTTTTCGCAAGTTGTATTCGCTGTCCTCTATACGACGCTGTAAGTTTCATTAGGGGCAAGTCCATACTTCCTGAGAAAATAGCCTGAAAGTTACAAAAAACCCTATGACACCGTGTGTAGTGGTTGGAGCACAAGATAACTCTCGAACGGATCTGCCGATTCGGTCCAAATTTTTGCTTTCGTAATATTTTGTCCAAACTTAGTTCAAGTTCAAAGATGGGTTATATCGGTCCACTCCTTTTGGTACCTCCCCCACAAAAGTTCGAAAATGTTCGGAAAAATTGTGCGCAGGATAACTCTTGATGGGAGTGACCGATTTGGTCCATACTTTACACATTCTCATAATATCTACCAGATATAGATAAGGTTCGAATATGGACTATATTTGTCCACTCCATCCCGTACCTCCCACACAAAATTTTGGATAAGTTCAGTTTAAGACCTGCTTTTGAATCACTTTGATTTTTGCTGAAGCAACTTACATTTGCTGCCTCAATTACGATGGTAAAAGTTGTTTCAGGGGCAAGTCCATACTTCTTGAGAAAACAGCCCGAAGGGTGTAAAAACCCCCTATGGCACCCCATGGTCTATGTCGGTCCATTCCTTTAAGTACCTTTTCCGCAAAATTTTTGAACGACCAAAATTTTGAAACCCCCTAAATACATAGGTTTTTTGTGAAAAAAGTGTTTTAATTTGCACAGACTGAGGGTATATCTCTGTCGGCAAAGCCGACTGATACTTTTTTACTTGTTTTTTTTGTTTTCCTTGTGTCTCAGAGCATGAATATGCTCTCTCTCCTACATCAATATGGGTTCTCTTCAACGGTATTGCCATATTGAAATACCTAAATTTATTAAAAATTCAGTTTGATTTTGTGCATTAAGAGTGTGAATAATGTACAAATTAATTTGAAGTAAGGCAGTTAATGCAAATTAACGCTGCCGTCTGTCTAGGTTATTAAATGCTTTTTGTACCGAAGTTTGTTTATCGAATCACTTTATAATTAAGATTTTATGCAATCTTAGGTAAAAACTCATCAAAATATCATACAGGGATATGATGTTGTTAAAAAGTCATAACCCTAATATACACCTGTACACCTTGAAGTGACGTTTTAGGACTGTTCGAAGATTGTTTGCAAAATTTTACCGATATACTACATATGGTCCTGTTTACAGCTACAAGTCCATGTTTCTTGGCATAAGGGCCCAAAACTTCTAAACAACATTTCGCATCGAAATATTTATTTCACACTTAAATAATTTCAATTATGGACTATAACGGTTCAATCCTTCGGGTACCTCTCCCTCAAAATTTCAAACTTTTTTGCTATGATTAGATAGTTTTGAAAAATTTACAGCGGGTAGTCCTCGCGTCTCATATTACGACATCATAATGTTTATCGGGGGTACGGCCATACTTGTGAAGAAAATAACTCTAAAGCAGGGTTCGGCAAACAACAGCAAATATTTTAGCAAGCACTGTTGTCATTGTGTGATTGCATAGTATTTTAATGAGTTAAATTGTGTGAGTGTAGAGAGAAACTCTCTATGCTTGCTCGCGAGTACAGGATTCCGATTGCTGCTCTAAAGCTGTAAGGGCCAACTAGAGATGGACAGTGGGTAAATACCCAATAGGTAAATACCCGGTAAATTGGGTAAATTGGGTAAATACCGGGTAAATACCCATTTGTGGGTATTTATTTGGGTATTTACTATATTGAATCGCTAATACAACATCTTAGACCCTATTTCTGGGTTTAGGCTATGAAATCGATTCAAAATGGATAGTTTTACAATACTTAAAACAAGTGGGTAAATACTTGGGTAAATACCCGAGTATTTACCCAAGTGTTGGGTAAAAACTCATTAACTGCCGAACCACTTGACGTAGGCTGACAAAATTTGGCTCAAATCTTACTTATGTCAAGAGAATATCTAGCATTGAAAATGGGGTCTCTGGGTCCATATTTTGATGTAGCCCCCATATAACCGAACCTCCCGATTTAAGGTATTTTTTGTCTATTTGCCTCATTGTACAATCATAGTAGCTGAAATTTGGCATAGTGAGTTCTCGATATGTAGAAAATACCCTTGCAAAAACTTGTCAACATAGGTCCACGTTTTCTAATAGCCCCTATATAAGGGTACCCCGATTTCGAATATTTACCCAAATTTTGGGTAAAAACTCTTTAACTGCCGAACCACTAGACGTAGGCTGACAAAACGTGGCACAAATCTTACTTATGTCAAAAGAACTTCTGGTACTGAACATGGGGTCTCTGGGTCCATGTTTTGATATAGCCCCCATATAGCTGTACCTCCCGATTTAAGGTATTTTTCATCTATTAGCCACATTTTACAACCAAATTGGCTGTAATTTGGCACAGTGAGTCCTCAATGAGCATTAAATATCCTTGCTAATATTTGTCAACGTAGGTCCACGCTTTCTTATAGCCCCCATATATGGGTACCCCGATTTCAAGTATTTACCCAAATATTGGGTAAAAACTCTTTATCTGCCGAACCATTGGCGTAGGCTCATAAAATTTGGCTAGAAACTTTCTTATATCAATAGTATTAAAAGTATTGAAAATGGAGTCTCTGGGTCCACTTTTTGATATAGCCGTACCTCCCGATTTCAGAAACCCATATTGGGGCCACAAGAAAACGTGGACCTACGTCGACAATTTTTTGCAAGGATATTTTATACATATTGGGAACCCACTGTACCAAATTACAGTCAGTATGATTGTAAAATGTGGCTAATAGTTAAAAATACCTTAAATCGGGAGGTACGGCTATATGGGACCTATATCAAAACATGGACCCAGGGACTCCATTTTCAATACCCTTATTACTATTGATATATGAAAGTTTTGAGCCAAATTTTGTCAGCCAACGTCAACTGGTTCGACAGTTAATGAGTTTTTACCCAATTTTGGGTAAATACTCGAAATCGGGGTGCCCTTATATGGGGGCTACAAGAAAACGTGGACCTACGTTGACAAATATGTGCAAGGATATATTATACTCTTTGAGGACTCACTGTGCCAAATTACAGCCAATTTGGTTGTAAAATGTGGCTAATAGATGAAAAACACCTTAAATCGGGAGGTACAGCTATATGGGGGCTATATCAAAACATGGACCTAGAGACCCCATGCTCAGTACCAGAAGTTCTTTTGACATAAGAAAGATTTGAGCCAAATTTTGTCAGCCTACGTCAAGTGGTTCGGCAGTTAATGAGTTTTTACCCAAAATTTGGGTAAATACTCGAAATCGGGGTACCCTTATATGGGGGCTATTAGAAAACGTGGACCTATGTTGACAAGTTTTTGCAAGGGTATTTTCTACATATTGAGAACTCACTATGCCAAATTTCAGCCACTATAATTTTACAATGAGGCAAATAGACAAAAAATACCTTAAATCGGGAGGTACGGTTATATGGGGGCTATATCAAAACATGGACCCAGAGACCCCATTTTCAATGCTAGTTATTCTCTTGACATAAGTAAGATTTAAGCTAAATTTCGCCAGCCTACATCAAGTGGTTCGGCAGTTAAGGAGTTTTTACCCAAAATTTGGGTAAATACTCGAAATCGGGGTACCCTTATATGGGGGCTATTAGAAAACGTGGACCTATGTTGACAAGTTTTTGCAAGGGTATTTTCTACATATTGAGAACTCACTATGCCAAATTTCAGCCACTATGATTTTACAATGAGGCAAATAGACAAAAAATACCTTAAATCGGGAGGTACGGTTATATGGGGGCTATATCAAAACATGGACCCAGAGACCCCATTTTCAATGCTAGATATTCTCTTGACATAAGTAAGATTTAAGCTAAATTTTGTCAGCCTACATCAAGTGGTTCGGCAGTTAAGGAGTTTTTACCCAAAATTTGGGTAAATACTCGAAATCGGGGTACCCTTATATGGGGGCTATTAGAAAACGTGGACCTTTATTGACAAATTTTTGCAAGGATATTTGCTGCTCCTTGAGGACTCACTGTGCCAAATTACAGCCAATTTGGTTGTAAAATGTGGCTAATAGATGAAAAATACCTTAAATCGGGAGGTACGGCTATATGGGGGCTATATCAAAACATGGACCCAGAGACCCCATGTTCAGTACCAGAAGTTCTGTTGACATAAGAAAGATGTAAGCCAAATTTTGTCAGCCTACGTCAAGTGGTTCGGCAGTTAATGAGTTTTTACCCAACACTTGGGTAAATACTCGGGTATTTACCCAAGTATTTACCCACTAGTCTAAAGTATTGTAAAACTATCCATTTGAAACGAATTTACAACCTTAACCCAGGAATAGGGTGTAAAATGTTGTATTTGCCATTCAATATAGTAAATACCCACAAATGGGTATTTACCCGGTATTTACCCACCGTGTGGGTATTTACCGGGTAAATACCCGGTAAAAACCATCTCTAGGGCCAACTAAAATTGCTCCAAAATGCAAACTTATATCGAATTCCAAGATGGACAATATCGGTACACTTCATTCGATACCTCCCCCACAATATTCAAAAATTTTAGGTTTAAAAACATGTTGAGACCTGTTTGCGGATAAATTTTAAATTTTATTTCGGATACCTATCTAAATACTCTTTACAACATTATTGTTTTGGAAAAACGATACTAGGTTTGCTTCTATTCATTATATGTATGGTATGGGTATGATACTTTAAGATGGGTCATATTGCTTCACTCCATCGGGTACCTCCCCCACAAAAGTTCAAGAAAAAGTATCCGATTTGTACTAAATTTCTTTGCAAATCGCTATATTTCTTCCAGACATAGATCAGCTTCGAATATGGATTATATCGGTCCACTCATTCAGGTACCTCCCATACAAATTTTAAAAATTGTTAGCAAATCTGCAGTGGCATGTCTAGTATCGTTTTGAAAACTTTACAGCATTTGGTCCTCACGACTCATATAACGACAGTATAATCTTTGTCCATACTAACGGAGATAATAACCCTAAAGCTGTAAAACCCTACGGCCACCAACTAAAAAGGACTCTTAAATAAAGCACCAAACTCGCCCAAATTCTATCTTCGAATGAAACTCGCTCGAATTCGAGCGGTACTAGAAAAAATAAATCGAGTATACCCAATTTTTGCTCGACACTCGCGAAGAATATTTTCGTTTTGCTCGATTTTACACGCGAGTGAAACATGCTTGCGAGTATTTGAGGAGTAAGAGTTTTGGAGGAAAATACGAGAGGGAGTGAAAATGCTCGAAATATAGTAAGAGTTTACTCTAAGAGTAAAATCGAGTGGAAAAAAAATATTTATTTTTTGTTCATTTGTATGTTCATAGGTTCGGAGGAGGAAATTTCGAACCACCACCCTCCTCCGAACTTCCGAACAACTTGCCTCTTCCACCTTTAGTTTACAGCAACATAAAAACTTGTTCGCTACTACACACACACACACACGAAAAAAAACAAATAAAATATTTTTTTCACTCGATTTTACTCTTGAAGTATTTTCACTCGCACTCTTATTTTTAAACCAAGAGTACTCGCGAATGCTCGAAAATAAAACAAAAGAGTGGAGCGTAAACTTCTTGTAAAACTAGTACTCTTCGAGTACTCCAACTTGCAGGCACTGGAACCTTCAATGAAGAATTACTGATATTTCTGTGTGAAAAATAAGCCAAAATCCTCAAAAATGCCAAAAAGTCGGTCGTTCCTTTATTTTTTGAAAATTATAAAACGGGCAAAAGTAGTAAAAGTTGTAAACTGCTCCCATAGTAATTGTAGAGTATCTGAAGTAAAGAACTTTTTTGAATAAAACGTCGTAAAACCTGAAGATTGTTGCACCTAAAAGAACATAACTATTAAAATTTGCATCTATAGAAGCAATTCTCTGAAGGAATGTAGTGTTCCCATATCGAAAACTAAAACTACATTGCAGCCATTTCTGTGTATCAGTCATACGGGTATTTCAAAACCTGGATCTATACTAACAAACTTGTAGTAAAAATTGTGTGGCCCCAAAGAAGACTAAAATAACAAATTTCAGCCATTTCGTTGAGATAGTTAGGCTTAATCCTTAAAAATACCGAAAACCGGGTAATACCGTTCTTTGGGTGCTATATCAAAATGTGAACCAGTACTGACACATATATGGGGGAAAGTTTTGTAGTCCCAAATAAAGCTAATACTAAATTGCAGCCACCTCCCGCCGGGGATAACGATCTTGACACGATGCGATCCCCTAACACCGGGTTGTTAAGCGACCACGTGCCCATCGGTGTTCTCAAGGTTTGCAGTTAGGGTTGTAACTGTATTTGAACGGAGCCTCGTTGATACCTGGGCGACTCAACGAGTAATTATCACGCCCTTGCCGTGGTAAGGAGGCTATGCCGCGGTAGACCTCAACTCTTCCACAACTCAATATCCCATGGACGTTAAAAATTTAAACAAAAAACACCAAAAACCCAAAAACGTCAAGATGAACCTTCGACTGATGTAGGTATGAATGCCTTGGCACCCTCAGTCTTTACACTCCTCACTATCTCTGACAATTGCGAATATGGACATTGACAACGATTCCCGGCCAGCAGCTCTAACTCTGCTACAAAGCGGATTGAAAATATGGGCGGGGACGACACTCCGGAACTGGACCATGTTAATGGCAGTTTGAATAGACAGAGCCTAGTACTCCTCAATTTAATTGAGGAAAGCGTCCCCTTGACACTCAAGGAGGAAAGTATCCCGGATGAAATTTGGGAAAAATTATCGCTGACTGAGGAGGAGGAAGATATGGACACAACAGTGATCCATGTCCCTACCTCTAGTCTAGCTAATGACCCCCCATCCGGTGATGCTTTGGTGTCGGATAATCCCGACAAACCTCTGCTTCTAAGGCAAAAATCAGTAGAGGAGGAGAGTGGCGCGAGCGAAAAACCTATCGATAACATGGACGATTCGCTGAATCCACAGACCTCCAACTCTGCCAAAGCCAAGAAAGCAAGAGACAAAAAATCATACCGAAGGGCAACTAACTATTGCAATCGGTATGCCAATAAGGACCCCAACACCATCAGCGTAAGTGAATTTCAAATGATACGGTACAACCTCAAGTTCGTGAGGAGATTTGAAGGAGAATATCCTCACGCAACAAACAGGGAAGTGTCAGTGAAATCCCTACGTTAAGAGCGGGAGTAACCTTCATCGGAACCTACGAAGAGGTGACGAAGGGAGGAGACTTCAGCTCTGATAAGGACACCCCTTCTTCCAATGCGGCAACGTCGCAGCCCTCAAAGAAGTCAAAGAAGAAGTCAAAAAGAAAGAAGAAGGGATCCAAATCCTCTCGGAAGGTATCGACTGATTCTGCAGCTGGCCCAAATTCTAAACCCCAACAAAGGGTGATAGAGGTGAGTCGGCTGATGAAAAAGAAGAAACAATCCGACACAAGTGGGAACACGAGCGGGCGGAACAGCGATGGGTCAGTGACGACATTGACTTCCTCAAATGATAAGGGACCTCGGTCGGCCGATCCAAAATCACAACCAGTGGTTGTGAAGAGGATGAGGTCGTCTGATGAACAACCTCCTTCTGCGAAGAAGTCTACGTTGTCACAGCCGGTATATCCGTCGGCATCGTTTGCTTCGGTGAATAAAAAGGTTAAAGCCTCTTCATCAAGTGCTTCTTCTCTGAAGCCTTGTACGTCTGAAAAGGCGAGTAAGGATACCGCGGAACATAGTGCTCTGCAGACTCCATGCTCATCTGTAAATGCGAGTGAGGATAAGGCAAAACCTATTGTTCTGCAGACTCCCTGCTCGTCTACAAAGGCGAGAAAGGACAAGGCGGAAACTGGTGTTTTCCAGAATCCAAGCTCGTCTGTGAAGGCGAGTAAGGAAAATTCAGGACCTAGTGGTCTGGAGATTCCCTGCTCGTCCGCGAAGGTGAGTAAGGACAACGCGAAGCCTACAGCTCTGCAGACTCCTTGCTCGTCAAACAAGAAGCAGGATGACATCGCTGCTCGACAGATTGTCCCGGGTGAGATATGGCTGGCAATAATAGACAGGGCTGATCCCAATGGGCGTATCAGTGACTGTCATTGGTTGCAAGTTGAGGGTCGTCTTCGGGACATCCTCATCTCGGACGTGGTTGAACAGTCGAATGTGCGGCTGGGACAGTCTGCTCTTTACAAGGGAGTCAAGGTAATTAGCTGTGAAAACAAGGAATCGGAAGATTTCCTTGTTAAAACAGTTAATGACATTGGCTCTCTTTGGGAAGGTAGCAATCTGGCGGTTGTACCTTTGTCTGAGATACCATGTGGGATGATAACCTCAGTGTGGGTCCCTCCTCCTTCAATGGAGCTAGGACGAATACTGAAGTTGGTTGAGAAGCAGAACTTCGGTCATCAGATGGAAAATTGAAGGATTCTTGGTTCCTTTAAGAAGAACGACGGACTGGTCATAAAATTCGCCACGGACAAGTCCAGAGAGGACTTTCTAAGGAGTCGAGGAGGGGTGCAGAGCTTTGGGTTAGGACGATTATGTTTCCGAATCCCACCACAGCACCAGGAGTTAGGAAGCGGCAAAAGCTTAGCTTTGTGCAGATAAACCTGAATCATTGCAAAGCTGCTGCTGCTGAACTACTGAAAAACCTCTCGACTCAAGACATCGATATCGCCCTAGTCCAGGAACCATATTTATATAAAAATAAGGTGAGTAGGCTTAGCAGCAAGAACTATTCTGTTTTCGCTGCCTTAAATGGGGACAAGTAGAGGTGATATAACCACGGTACGGATGGAAGAAGGTCAGAGCAAACCCTTAGTTTTGTCTTCGATTTACCTGCCTTACGAAGACCCCGAACCACCAGGCAAGGTCATTCATGTTGTAGTGGATGAACTAGGGAGCATAGGCTGGGTCGTCCTTGGATGTGATGTCAATGCCCACCACTTCCACTGGGGAAGCAGTGACACAAACGCCAGAGATAATTCCATGGCGCCAATCCCTACATCTCCTACACTCACCGTCATCTCTATTCTATCATCCTCATCTCATCAAGCTGCATCAACACTCTATCATCTCCTTGATCTTTAATCATCTCAACAACACACCTCCATCATCTTTAAATCATCATCTCCATCATCTTTAAATAGCCTACACAGGATGAACACAATGGACCAACGGTCTTCGAGTGAAGCAGTCACCTATTCTAATAGAGGGCTACTCATCCTTAAACCTAACACAAATTGCAGCCACTTCTGGGAGATAATTCGGTTAAAACCCTGAAAACACAGGAAATCCGACATTACCGTTCTATGGGGGCTATATCAAATCCTGGACCTGTAATCACAATTTTATAGGAAAAAGTTTTGTAGCCCCAAATAAGACTAAATACTAAATTGCTGCCATTTCTGTAAGATAATGCTGTCAAAATTGTGAAAATACCGAAAATCGGGAGGTTCCATTTTATGTGAGCTATATCAAGGCGAGGACATGTAGTGTGACAATGAGACTAAAACCTTTAAAATTCCGAAAATTGGGAGGTACCGATTTATGGGGGCTATATCAAAACGAGGAACCATTTTTAATACCAAACATTCTAGGAGTAATAAAAACGTGTGCACCAATTTATTAAGTTCTATCGTAAATAATGTCTTGATCTCAGCAGATGGACGGACGGATTTAGAACTTTTTTCTGATCTATATTCTTTTTTTGATTCTATATGGGTTCTTCGACGAATGATTCGATGTATTTCAAACGGAATGGCAAAGTTAATTAAAATCTCTATCTCTCTCTAATAAAAATCTCAAAAATATGCTCTTAAATTTTTCTACTTAAATGGCTTCTTTCTCTTCGCCTTCTTTTACATTTTCCAATATCATATTTCTCTTATGCACTATCTGCCGGACAAGGTTCAACTTTTATTTTCATTAGTTAACCAACATTTTCTTCGTTCGTTGCCTTACTCAACCTCAAAATAATGGCCACATTATAAAATCCCGCCATCCCTGAGGCAATTTAAAAAAAAGGAAACGTCATAATAATAATGGCTGTCCTTGTTAATGACAAACAATGGCCGTTAGCTTTAAGGCGTCAGTCTTTCTCGTATTGCTTCCTCCTTTTTTTTAGTTTAATGCTGACTTTACATTTTATAACGCATTTTCAACTGTATTTGGGGCGGGTGATACGTTCCAGGCACCGTTATTTTCGGGTAATATTTTGTGTGTTAAAGGAGGAGGGAGTATTCATTTGTTCGTGTTTTCAAAATGCGTTCTTCCAGCCAGAACATGTTAGAGTTTTCGTTTTACAGAAATCAAAAAATAAAGGAAACCCGCCACAAACGAATTCTGACAAACGAACAGTAAAAGAAACTGACATTGGCTTTTAGATGATTTTTACACATTCATCTGCCTCACAAACATTACGAAGACTTAACAAAGATTCAAATTTACAGATACCAGGGCATAAAGGGAATCATTTATACACATACAAACAAATATTTGTCTTTGTATTGTTTAATCTCAAAAATATTTCTTCATCTCTGACGGCTTTGAATCCACAGACAACATCTGTGTGTAAGGATATGGCTTTGAATATATATATATATATATGTTTGTTGTTGTGGTAAATTTCATTTACTTGAAAGCAACTGACATTTTAGCCACTACATATACATTGTTGCTTGTGTCTGTGTGTGTTAGCCAAAAGGTTGTATTGTCAACAAACCTCTTTAAATTGGCAGTTAATATAAATAATGGTTTGCCTGTGAAAGCTGATAAGATTATTTTCTCAGTGGATAGTAACATTAGGAATCAAAACCCAGCCTACATCCCTCAAAACAATTTGCAACAAATAATATGCTTAAATTTCAAACCAAAAAAAATGAATCTTAAGGTCGAGGTCATTGTATGGCGTTGCGTGTTCTCATTTGCGTTGAATAAAATTTCAAGCAGATATTCCATTTAAATATCCAACAAATTGAGGTTTTATTAGATTTTCACCCTTAGAAGAAATTATTTTTTGGAAATGTAATAAAAGTTAAAACTTTTGAAATGGACAGTGCGGTACGAAATGAGAATGATAAAATAGGTTCTAAATTGAATAAAAATTGAAAAAAAAAGTAAAATAAAGGTAATTGATTTTTAGGAGAAAAGTCTTGATTATTGCTAATGAAGGAAATTTAATTTAGAAATAAGAGCACAATAAATTTAACAATATTTAAGGTGTGATATACCAAACCTACACCACGACGATTTAATTGTACGTAACGAAAATTTTAACGAATAGTATTTTATAAAAGAGGATGCACGAAATAGTTTTGTAGGTTAATTATAATTAATAGTAGAAAAAGATACACCATATTACCCAGTATGGCAAAAATCTCAATAGTATTATTGCGGAATTTGTCAGCACTTTGTCCCTTTGAATTTAACCAAGGGTAAACTGCCGGAGAAAAAACAAATAACCTAAGGCTACAGTCCGAATGGGGCCGACCATGTGATACCCTAAACCACTACCCCTGGAAATTAGCTTTCAGCAAATCAAATCAACAAATAAACTTATTGTAAGAAATAATTTTGTTGATACTGCCACCTTATCACATCAAGCTTAAATAATAATATATTAATTGTTCCACAAACACCCCGATTCATATCAGCTCAATGAGATGGGACGCCGATTTCGAACGGCGTGTTCTAAGACGCCATCAGTAGATATAGGCGTCACTTTAAGGAATTTTTAATGTATTGCTTCAGTTTGACCACCGAATTGGTGTTTGTTTGGATATTTCTTTTTCAGATGGCAGAAAATATTTAGAAGATTTTATCGCTGTTTCCGACACAAATTGGATTTTATTTGGCATTTCGGATTCCTAATGGTTGAGGGAGTCAGAATCAGAAACGCAAGGACTACTTCCATTAAAAATCCATATAGTATATATTCTAACTTCATTAATAGTTGAGAAAAGCATTAGAATGTGCAGAGGACGGCCCACAACCTAATTCTAGTCATCACCGTGGGATTTTTTAAAGCAGGAACATGTACATTCCCTAAAACTGCCCTTAAACTGCACATACAATTTTTTTAAACACCTTCGGTTACCTTTCTCAGAAGAGCTCAAAATGTTATAGACCTTCTTCTAACTTGATGTACTATTGGAAGATATTTCCGATGTGCTGATCTTTGAGCTCATCATGCATTTTAGTTGGCATAGGCTGGGTCTTTTAGGAAGTATGGACGTTACCCCGAGCAAGTGAAGACGTATCAGTGGGTTTTGTATACAGAGATATAACCTCAGCCTTTGTGAATTGAAATCTGTTGACAATATCGAATTTTATGGCGCTTTTCCGATGCGCACAAAAATTGTAGCGGTTTTATTCTCATATAAAGAAAAAATATATAAAAATATCTTATTTGTTGTTATAAGAAAATGTATTTATAAATCGTTAACAGGATATCATATCTATTCGTAGATGTTTAAATATTTACTAAATTTATTTTTATTTTCGCGGAAAAAACTACAAATAATACACAAATATTGAAGTAAATCCAAATTATCCTGCCCCAGAGTTCGTACAAACCTTCAAAAAATATATTCAAAATATCTGCGGAATGTAGACAATGCGTGAAAAAACATGCAACCAATTTTATAGAGATTTTGTACACAATTTGCATATTACAGCAAAAACAAAGGTGAAAAAGTTATTGTTGGAAAATATTTTTGAAAATATATTTTTCGGTTTGTTTCGAAAAATTAGAAAAAAATATTTGGCAGTTCTCGAAATATTTCGCTAAAATCCAATACAATGATTATTGTGTTCTGCTAAAACTTCATCAAGAAATATGGTTTACCATCGCGACAGCTTAGTGGCGCACTGTGATAACTTATTAGGATAGGAAATTATGAAAATTTAAATGCTTGTTATTCGCGAATTAGTTAAAGTCTGCTGATGCGCATCCGATTTCCGATACAGCGAATCAATTTTTTTTTCAATACCTATGCATATTTCGATGTTTCACTCAGCGGCCATTGTGTGCCGTCAGTTGCATCTCACAATGCCAAAAACCTAAAAGTGGGTAAAAGTCGCGCAATGAGCATACGATTTTGATGCGCATCCGGTTTCATTAGCACCCATCAAAAATACGTCGTGCCTCCACATTCTATTTTGCGTAAAAGACCCAGATTACTTGCATATCTCTGTATTTTATGACACGCGTTTTCGCAAATATTATAATCGCGTATAAAGGATTCCATTTGTGTAAAAAATGAAAGAAAATCGCGGTTTAGTGCGCGGATTTGTCAATTTCCTATTTGCTGATTTTCCTATTTCCAAGGTATCTATATCCGCGTATTTAGTAGATAGATTCGATCGCGGAGGAGCTCATTAGATCCGTCGCGTAAAAAAACTAAATTCACGCGGGGTTCAAAGGAAATTGAATGACACTTTGAAAGCAAAAAATAGTTTTTTTAAAGAAAATTCACGCATCAAATTTTGCCGTTTATACTCCAATTACTAGGAAGTTGTAAGGAGCACACTCATGAGATATACATTGAACGACGTAAAATCACGAGTTCTATAATGCTATGATTAGTTTTGAATATTTTCTTGTTGAGCGTAGGTATTAATAAAAAAATTAAAAAACCCCGAAATTCGGGCTTCAAAATGTCAGCATTAATTTTGGGTGGATGCAGTGGTCATATCGAAAAATCATACACCAGTATCATGTTCCCAATGGAGTATTCTGTGATTCTTTCTTTGGGCATAGGTCTATAAAATGTAAGGTTAAGCCAGAAATAGGAAGGGAACATAAAAAATCTAGTTGGCTTCAAACCATTTTTACCCATTTTTCTACATTGATGCTAACACAGCTTCCACGAATATTAATTTTAATGTAAGACATTATGGAATCCCACCTAAAACACATCATTTTAAAGAATTACTGACATATTAGACAGAATATGTTAACAGTTCGCGAATTCTGAATGGGTGAAACTCGGATTCATCGCTTGTAAAACATTTTTGGTTTTTACAGTGTTTTATTTAACTTGCCTTGGTGTGTGTTTAGTTCAAATCTGGTAACTCATTTTTAACACAGTTGCAGTTTACCAATCGAACTAAAACTTTGCACACTTTTGAGATGTGAATGACAATACATGAATATGAAATCAAAACCAATATTGGTCCATTTTTACACTGTTTTACAGTGTTTTATCTAATTTGCTTTTCAAATCTGGTAACTCATTTTTCACATAGTTGCAGTTGACCAATCGAACTTAAAATTTGCACACTTTTTAGATTTGGATGACAATACATGAATATGAAATCAAAACTAATATTGGTCCATTCTTACAGTGTTTTTACGGTGTCTAACTTGACGCCCTTTTCAAATCTGGTAACTGATTTTTAACACGGTTGCAGTTGACCAATCGAACTAAAACTTTGTACACATTTCAGATTTAGATGACAATATATTAATATGAAACCAAAACCAATATGGGTCCATTGTTTCCTATAGCCCCCATATAACGGTACCACCCGATTTCCGGTATTTTGTTTTTCAAATCTGGTAACTCATTTTTCACGCAGTTGCAGTTGACCAATCGAACTTAAAATTTGCACACTTTTTAGATTTGGATGACAATACATGAATATGAAATCAAAACTAATATTGGTCCATTCTTACAGTGTTTTCACAGTGTCTAACTTGACCCCTTTTAAAATCTGGTAACTCATTTTTCACGCAGTTGCAGTTGACCAATCGAACTAAAACTTTGCACATTTTTCAGATTTAGATGACAATACATGAATATGAAACCGAAAACAATATGGGTCCATTTTTTCCTATAGGCCCCATATAACTGTACCACCCGACTTCTGGTATTTTGGGGATTTTGTCTTCATTTTTAACCCGAATTTGCTGTAACTTGGCATTTGGAGTTCTCAATAGTCCAGCAACTTCCCCACTAAAAATTGTGGACGTAGGTCAAGGTTTAATATAGCCTCCATATAACGGTACCACCCAATTTCAAGCATTTTAATCTACATTTTCTGCTCAAATGGACTGTAATTCGGCATTTGGGGTTCTCAGTGGTCAAAAAATGTATTTACTAAAAAGTTAAAAATAAAAAATAATTTAAAAAAATTAAGTTTCAGTGTTTTATTTAGAAATGCACTTAAAACTAAAAAATAATTTGTCACCTAGCCTCAATAAATATATTCTTTCTCATGATAGAATCTCTCAAATAAAACGCTTGCCGTTTAATTTTGCCACAATTCATAACTTAAATGCAAGCGTTTTATTTGAGAGATTCTATCATGAGAAAGAATATATTTATTGAGGCTAAGTGACAAATTATTTTTTAGTTTTAAGTGCATTTCTAAATAAAACACTGAAACTTAATTTTTTTAAATTATTTTTTATTGCCATATATACTTGTATTGTATTATATAACTTGAGTTTAAATGAACAATTAACAATTATTATATAAATATAAAACAAAATGAAATTATGTTAAAATATTTTTATTTTTTGTTTAAAATTTATATAATAATTGTTAGTTGTTCTTTTTTAGTTGTTCTTTTTATTATTATTATTATTATTATTATTATTATTATTATTATTATTATTATTATTATTATTATTATTATTATTATTATTATTATTATTATTATTATTATTATTATTATTATTATTATTATTATTATTATTTTATAGATATCGCCCCCAGCAGTCATTTCAGTTGATCACCGTATAACTTAGAGCTTTTGAAAAATATAAAATCGATTTAAACAGGACCACAAGATCCTAAGCTGCACTTAAACAAAAATTCTGACTTTTGCGGAAGGTTCCTTGAGGGGAAGACAGATATGGGCCATTTTCGATGTTAAACTCTATTAGGAAATCCAAAGTTTGGACCAAATCGGTTAGGTGATTTTTTTCACTTTGGAAGTAAAGGCGAAGAAAAGAGTGTGCCATTATGGTCCTTCATCGAACTTTAAGCAAATTTGGACTAAACATTACGAAGTCCAAGGTATAAACCGAACCTGATCAGTTCGAGAGTTATCGGGCGCTCCAGCCACTACACATGGTGCCATAGGGATTTTTACAGCTTTTGAACCATTTTCTCAGGATGTATGGACCAATCCCTGAAAAAAACGTATATCTACTTAACGGATGTATCGTACACACCATTTTACTAAGAAAAAAAAATAGAACTAAGAGGACCAAATCTGGGAATCTGTTCGAAAGCTATCGTGCGCTCCAGCCAGACATATGGACAGACAAGTCTAAATCGACTCCAAATTGTCTGAAACGGGTTCCGTACAATTATATGTGGGGTCTAAATTACAAAGTGTATATAACAAGCGAAAACGGAGTTAAGTTTGACCGGTCAGAACTTTGTATGCCGCACCATAAATTATATTGATTTCCGATTTCAGCCACTTCCGTTGGATAATGTGACTAAAACTTTAAAAAATACCAAGATTTGCCGGTACCGTACAGGCAATGCGCTTAATAAGAATTATTTTATTTGTGGGAATATTATAATCTCCGAACAAAAACTAAATGCCAAATATCAGCTTTTCCAGTTGGATAATGTAGCTAAACCCTTAAAATAACAAAAATCGGAAAGTATAGCTCTATGGGGGCTACAGACATCGTTATTATATAAGAATTTTATGCTGAAGGCTAAAAAACTGGAAATATGATCTTGCACTTCAATTACTACCCTAATTTGAGTTAATTCCCTGAGACTAGAACCATACCGTATGTCTATTTTATGGAATGGTTTATCAACTTATTAATGCAGAAACTTTAATCTTTTCACGATTCTGTCACCTTTCGGGCTCTGTCATCTGTTTTATTTTTAAACTTATCAGAACTATGGTTCGATTCTAAAAGACTATCAGTTCTTAACATTAACATCATTTATCGTCACAAACTATCAAAACTTCTCGATGAGAGTGAATTAGCCACAGCATTTGTTCCTCTGCCACAATAAAGATATTTGAAGTTATATGAAGATCTTTAAATTGAAGCACCTACAAGGTTATGACAATCAAAATCTTAGACATGTAGCATATGGTGGGGCGATTTGAATACCTTATTGGGGCTTTCGCGTTTCTGATTCTTGGGATTGTACTGAGCAAAAAGACAATATATCTAAAAATAGTTTTTGGCATATAAGACAAACAACGAACACTTATACAAACATTGTAGCCAAGACAACATTAAGAACTCTCTCTTATGGGTAAAAAACTTCATGTCAAAATCCGGAGGCTTGATTTTCACAGTAGAAATATGGTCTAGTGGACTTTTAAGTTCAATATAAAAGGTATTTTTCCATCCATACAAATCCATCCATAGCCAAATACCTAAGTTTCAATATAAGGATTTATTCTCAATCACTTTCTCTGAGAAAACTGTTTTTCATTTAACCGTAATTTTCGTACTCTTTTTTGGTATCTACCACATACACACAGCTTTGATGCCCTTTTATTGCCTCCTACAATTAGCTGATTCCTTCATAGTAGAGGGAGCAAATGTTTCGGTCTGACCAAACATAAAGACGGCATCATTTGTTCCCTTTTAAAATCGTATCTACACGAACGCATTAAAAAAAAAGAAAACAGTACAAAATAATCTAGAACGGCCGCTGAACTTTGAAATCTCTTTGTGTGAATACAATAAGCTTAAACATGTGTGCGTACGACGAGCAAGTCTTTGTTGCGGTGCAGACGAATTACCCTCTCAGTTGGCTTGAATGAATGTTTTGATGGAATTGTTTCACATCAAAATGCCACGATATACATACATACAATTCACAATGATGTAGATCATTTTCACAAAGCTTTTGATGTGTGCGACACAAAGGACGATGTTAAGAATTATGTCTAGAAATGATTACAATAAATTTTAATTTTTTAAATGCATTTTCAAATAGAAAAATACACACACGTACATACGTAAGCGGACTGGTGGAATATAATGATTATAAATTAAAAAAAAATAATTGCTAAATTTAAACTCAAGGTGAAAAAAGTAGGAGTTTTCATCATTTAAATCACAAACTAAAAGTTTGGAAAATAATGAGTCTAGGTTAGCGTTTTTAAGAGCATAAAAATATTAACTTTTTCTACACAGATGTTAAAACATGTTAAATTATGTTTTATTAGTATTCGCTACACCTACCATCCTTATATTTAAAGGCACATCAAAGCCTAAGCAGTTCAACAGAACCTTTTTAACAGCAGTTTTTAAATATGAACATACAGACATAATTTTCCAACTTAATGTGGAACATAAAGTAGAGACTTAATGAGTGATATAACATAATTTCCAACAAATACCCTTTGGGCACATTTAAATTAAAAGTAATTTCAGCAACAATGTAATGAAAATGTAGTTTCTTCTTTATACATATACCAGAACTCATACATACGTTATATGTTTGTACAACATCCTTTGTGTAGCTATGAATGCTTAACCTTAACGGAAATGTTAATGCAACCTAAACGTTCATAAGTCAGGCATGAATAAAAGGAATGTAGGAAATGAAAAGTATGAGTGATTCCATAGCATGTGTATGAATGATGCTACAAGTATATTTGAGTGCTATTTAAATTAAAGAACACGAAAATCACAAAACGGTCGGTTTTGTTGGGTCCCTTAACTAGACAAAAATTCACTGGAGAAAATCTGAAATTAGAAGGCTACAGTTTGCATAAAAAATTACTCATATTCAGTTACACATAATGTTTTCCTTAAACCCCAGCAATAAACACATAAACACAGGCATATGCTAATGTAGAGCCAATGTAGAGGCAACATAACAAAAAATTAAAAAATAAATAAAATGATATAGCAAGCCAAGGTATCCGTATTTGGGCCCTTCATATCCGTTTACAATTGCAAATACAAGACGCGTATATCGAATGTGACATTGTGGCATTTTATGTAACCGAACGTGTTTATGTTTACCGCACCGCAATTTGTCAGCTACTTTGTTTTAATGTTTCTCTATACCGCAAACCAGCACCAACCTTCATCAGTCGCTCTCTAAATATACCTACATACACCCTCGCATATCTGTATTTGAAGTCAAAGTTCCAATGGTTTTTATTAGTCTTAGGGGTGTTGTTTAAATGCAAACTCACATTTTATGTTAACAAAATAGCATTGCGGTTTTCTTTTCTAATTTTTGTATAGAAGTGAAAAACAACATGGTGAACGGAAGAAGAAGTAACCAAAACAAACATGATGACAACACAGTCAATAATTTCTATGATCTGTGGTGGCAACCCACGAGAAAGTAAACAGCAAGGATGTGTGTATAGGCGAATCTTTTTGTTAAATTTTATGCTTATCAGGGGTTGGGTAATTTAAAATTTATTAAAAAAATACGTAACAATTTATTTCATTTTTTTTTTTGCTTGTGTTGGTTTAGAGTTAGCTTCCGTTTATGGCTAGATAGTGTCATTTGATGTTAACAATAAATGATGTATTTGTGTTTGTTTATTTGATTATGATTAATTGAAAGTAAACAATCCCATATCAACATACAATGACACCGGCTACAACAACCACAACAATGTATGATGGAAACAATGCCAACAGTTATTGACAATTCCCGCACATATAAAGATTTATATGTTGGGGTACACATAAGTATGTCATACATATAAAAAGTAGGGATTCAAAGTATGTGGATTAGGGCTATGCCTTTTTACAACCTCATGATACAGTAATCATAGGGTGATGAGTTCCTAAATAAGATTACAAAAAATCTTAATTATAAGGTGATTCGGTGAAAAACCTCACGCACAAAATGATTTTAAAATTTGAATCTATCAGAATTATGGGCATTTTTTTGATGTCACTCACTGGAAGCAGATATATAATTGAAAACAAAAAAAACTTTAGAGCCACATGAGATAAACAAGCTGACATAACATTTGTTTCTCACTAATTTTCTTTAATTCTGAGAATCATAAAAATGTCATAAACGCTTTTTTCAAAGATATAATTTTTTAACAAAAAACAAATTTTTTTCAAAGTGGTTTGTGCATGACCTTTTTCTATATTTCAATGGAATAAACGTTGTTTAGTTTTAGCTTAAGTATAGGAAATAATAATAATAATAGGAAATAATTTTTGAAAAGGAATTTTTTTTCATTTGATACATTTAAAAAAAATATATATGTATATGTATATATTTTTTAGAATCGATTTGTCAGTGAACTGTTTTTATATTTTAATGTAATAAACTTTATTTTTGTGATTATTAGGCAAAAATTCATTTATCGGTGCTACAGGAAATTATTTTTAAAAAAAAATTCGAAAAGTCATAGCCCTAATGTGGATGTTTAACTACGTTATACCCGTATGTCTGTAATGTCATATAAACAAACGCCTTTTTATGTATGTGCACATTTATGTAAATTTTTGTAAATATATTACAATGGCTACATCAACCAAAGGTTTGGGTTTCCACGCAACTACGGAGTATGTTATCTTTGTTTCCAGCAGGAGCCTAACTGGAATATTGAAGACGAGTCAAGTATAAAAAATTTGTGAGTGGAAAAAAATACTAACAGGAGCTTTTATGGCCACAATCATTTACAATTTTAACATAATTTTGTTATAAGCATAATCCTATGAAGCAATAAAAATGTATCAGGATATGTGAAGAGGAAGTTCATTTTTGAAAGGAGAAAGTACAAAATGTAAGCAAAGCCTAAATTAGGTGGGATTTTATAACAGTTAAATGCACTTTTAATTTCATTTTGCACTACGATCGGGACTGTGCCCATTACGAAAATACTATTTACTAGGCATAATCGCTCTATACCATAAGCTCGTACAGAGAAAACCATTTTTTCAAAAAATTTAGAAAAGTGTTAAACGGACGGTACGGTACGGGTACACAACTATATATGAGCTAGAAGAGACAGTCTCAGACAGATTTTTAGCAAAACGAAATGTTGTTCATTAAAAGTTCTAGTCAACTAAATTTGGAATTTCAATAAAATTTTGTAACTGAGAAAACATAAAATAAATTACTTGGTGTAAACGCTACAATAATTTATTACAAAAGTTTCTTAAATCCTACCAACTTAACAAAAAGAATGGAAACAATATCTGTTATAGTTTCCAAGAAATAAATATTTCTTTCTTCAAAAATTTGCAAAAATTACATATTTTCCAAAATGGCATGAAAATCCTCATATTCAGGAGCAGGCCGCGCCCACACCTTAAAATATTTTGACCTATTTTCTGGTTTTCTTTTTTTTAATATGATTACTACACCGTCCGACAATTTTTAAAAAATTTTGTTACACTTGAACCGGACTATATACGTTTGAAAATATGGGCAAAATGATATTTTTAATTTTTCGTTTTCTCATCGTCAAACAAATTTCAAAGGTCAACATTTTTCAAAAAAATATTTTAAATACTTTAAATCGTCGTACGATCCTGGTATTGGTGTCATATTAAAGAGGAGAGTATAGGCTTTATATAATAATTATAAATTATTGCATTTCAGGATAAAAAGGACATCAACATATCCTTGAAAAATTAAGTCAAAAGTGAGCATTTTGGCAGACGCATATCTCCTAAACCGCGAAGAATTTTAATTTGCTCATGGAGGCAAAGTTGTAGCTGTCGGACAGTGCTATCGAATCCCATATAGAAATTAACACTCGGTGACGACAAAAAATTGGGCAGAAAAACAAAACAAATACAAACACGTGTACACTGAGGTGGCAGCCGCTGGCCGGAAAATTGATGTTGTGTGTTTCCGGGTCAATCCGGTACGAGAGAATCCGCTGCCATGGTATAGAAGACAGTTGAATGTCGTGGTCGATGGTAGCAAAATTCCGACCATAAACTGCCCCAAAATTCTAGGGGTCACATTCAACACTACGTTCAAGTCGTCCGCGCATGCTGTAGCTATCTGCGACAAACTGAAAAACAGGAACAAAGTCCTCAAGTCCCTAGCCGGCAGCACTTGCGGTGCAGATAAAGAAACCTTTATGACCACATATAACGCGATAGGTCGGTCTGTGGTAACCTATGCTGCGCCAGTTTGGTCCCCGAATTTAGTTCATACGCTTTGGAAAGAGATTCAAACTTGTCAAAATGCCGCCCTAAGAACAGCAACAGGGTGCCTCCTCAAGTCTTCAATGGACCATCTACATGAGAAGGCAAAGATTCTTCCAGTAAAGCAACACAATGAGATGCTTTCGTTGGAGTACTTGCTTGGGTGTTACCGTGAGAGCCATCCCAATCACCATCTGCTGGCTAGGCCCGACACACCCAGGCATATCAGGAAGGATATTCATGCTCTGTTGAGGGAGGTCCAACAATATAGGAGAGAACCCCTAGATCAACAGGCATATCAGGCACATCCCATCTAAGCAGCCACATTCCTGGAACTGGAGATATACCCGGAGCCAGATTGAGCAAAAGAACGAACACGCAAACACAATAAAGAGAACACTGTTACAACAACAACTGTGCGCAGGTTCATATTAGCTCAATGGTGTTGAACGTTTTTTTATCGCTCAGTATGAACGGCGCACAGTGTTGCCGGTTCCATATAATAGTGGACAAAAATAGAAGGAGTTGAATGATGAATTTTTGTACAAGTAGGAATGAAAAATGTGGTTGAATATGTGTTAATTTCTTAGCCCCCAGGTAGCTTTAGCGATTTTCACAAAAATTGGTTTAGATTTGGATATAGCCTCCATACATATATCTTCAACGATGTTGCTATTAATCGGTCAATTTTTGATAAATAGCCTTCAAATCTAACATGGGATGTTTTATTAGGCCCTTTTTCAGTTTTACAAAAATCGGTTTGGATTTGAATATAGCTCTCAATTATATTTTAGCCTGTTTTTAAGAATTTGATGAAATTTGGAAAATGTGACGTAATTACTTGTAATTGAGCGACATCGAGCGAAATTATATATGGGAGCTATATCCAAACCTGAAGCGATTTTTGCCGAAATCGTTAAAACTGAATAGGGACCTAAGCAAATATCGCATAATTGTAGGATAATCAATTAAAATAGACCGAGTTATAGAAAAATTCGTTAACTTAGGTTAACTCCTCCTATCTTAAAATGAAGCTGTAACGCAGTCATTTAATAACACTATGCAACACTGAAAATGCAAACAACTTCTAGTATGCATTTTTTGAAAGTACATATTTAGACTACAAAAACCCTAGTAGGGTTTTGTCCTGTCAGATCCAGTTCGGATTTTATGGCCTAATCTAAACTGGGCTAAATCTACACTTTTTTGCATTTATCAGGCCTTTATCTCAGAAACCAATAGGAATTTGGCCTTGCTGTCTTTAGCAATATTGTAGTCCTAAACTAGTAGAACTTATCTTTTGAAAAAACCACATAAGAAAAGCTCCATCTAGGGCATCAAAATCTATAAAATATAGAAAATTTTACATAATTGCTAAAATTCTGGTTACTATCGGCTAAACTATTGGGAGTTGAAACAAGTAACCTTTTGCAAATATCTTCCAAATAAAGTTCTCAACAATTCTTTAGAACATTCTGAAACTCTAAAATGCTTCCTTCATGTTGTTTCAGCGGTATGTTGCATCATATATTTTACAACACGTATTTCAAACACAGTTCACAACAACAGTGTGTTCTCGAATTTCGGATTTCACTATATTATTGACATTTTTATTAAATCGTCGTTGAAAAATGTACTGAAAACAACGGCATAGAGGCATTTTAAAACAATGTCATGTTCTAAAAGAAAATATTCAGAAGAAATTAACGGTTTTGGAGATACGGTGCGAAATGTATAAAAATTGTGGCATTTTTGCATATATTTTGAAATTTGAGGCAATGAATATAGTTTTCGAGTTCATTATTTCTCCAAATATTTTATTCTTGTCCTTACCTACAAATTTGCTTCAGAAGTCAGAAGAAGATTCGCATTGGTTTCAGAGATATAGCCCCGAATTTCTTTAAAAACTCAATATTTAACCATGTTTAGATGGGACCATAAAATCCGAGCTGGATCTGACACAACAAAACCCAACTAGGGTTTCTTGTCGTTTGGGTCTGTACTTTCCAAAAATCCTCAGTTCGAATTGTTTGCACAAGATCACCATAAAAATGGTGCACAGTGTAATATAAAACTTGTAGTTTTTCATTAACATCAAGTTGGTCATTCATTAAAATATTGACAAATCTCAGAAGGTTGCAGGGATGGGCCGAAAATTTTTACACATTTCGCCCAGGAAGAGATGTCGAATTAACGGAACCAAGAGCCAAGGTGACAATCAAAAGATCTACTCTACGAAATCTTAAGAATTTATATTTTTTATCAAATTTAAATTTTTAATTCTTGATAACGGTACTTTACCCATTCCCAGTTGATCTCAATTTATTGTACTAAAATTTTATATTTGTAGGCCACCCATCAAATCCCAATCCAAAACTTTTAATATTATCAACAAAATTTTCGGAAATATCTATTTTAAATGTCGTCTAATTTTCATATGATTATCGCTTTGGATTATCTGGAAAATATTTTTTTTTTATTTAAAGAGCTATAACGCCATATTGGATGCATATATCGACAAAATTCTTTCAGATTCGTCTTATCAAATGTGTTTACTGTAAGAAAGAAAAGTAAACATATATAAAAGTTTCTTTGGAGCATTTATGCCTTTATCTCAGGAAGATTTGTCAATAGGAGCTGCGAACAGGTTTGAGCTAAACTTGGACAAAACATTACTAGGACCAAACTTTGGAAACCAGTTGATCCGTTCGAGAGTTATCGGTTGCACCAGGCAGTTAGGACGAATAGGACTAAATAGACTACAAATTTTCTGAAACGAATATTGTCCAAACGCACTTGGGGACTGAAATCATTATTTCGATTAAGAATATTTTTATACCGTTCAATATATAATGGAGGGTATATTAAATTTATCAATCCGTTTGTATTATACCTTTCTGCACATGCTGAACTCTTTAGACCCACATGATAATCAACTTTATACAATAATTTGTTGTCTTGTTGGCTATGAGAATGTGTAATATCTCTAAAGAAACATGCAAATGAGTACACCCTCTTAAGCCCCACCCCCTTATACATAATGGCTCTGTGGCAGATAATCATTTCCCATTTCTAATACTATTTTTGCATTGCCGTTTAATTTAAATTACATTTTACTCAATGAACTTCTACTTAAAAATGCAAAAAGCAATTAATTAATAACTAATTTATGCAGATCATAACATTATTTGTTTTAATCTACATTCACGTGAGATGTCACTATGCACTACAACAGCAATAATAAAACAAATAATCTCTAGAAATTAATTATTTATAATAAACATTGACTCTCATATACACACCTCGAGTTCTTTTTTTTTTTTTTTTTTGTTAAAACCTGTGTGGAAATTTTAAAGCAATATAATTAATTTTCATATTTAATTACATCAGTTTCATACCTCCTTCTCCCTAGTTCTCCTAACTTATCATATTTGTTATTATTTATTCATCATTATTTATGTGACATTGTAAATTAAATTTGATTAATTTCGTTATGTCCATTTCCTTTGAAAGTCCTGCATTTTCAAATATTCAACAAAAACAATTCCAATAAACTCTTGTCTATGTTGTATTGGTTGTTTGTACTTCTATGGACGTATATAATGTATGTATATGTGTATGCATTATATCCGACAAACAATTTTAACTTTCATAAATCACTCACTCATACGTCATGTAGTACGATAAATATTTATAATCATCATTTAACATCACTCATACGCCCATCCATCTATACAGCCAGCCAGCAAAGCCATGCTCATTCACTCATTCGTGTTTTATGCTTGTGAATGATTTCGGCCTTGGTAGAAGAGTTTTCCTCTTTTAGAAACACACAAGTTTTTTGTTTTAGGTTCTCACAAATCTGTAGAGTTGCAATTTGATTCTGAAACACACAAAAACATTTGCTATCATGCAAATATGTAATAAATAATATTTTTGTTTTTGTTCAACCCGTTTCAATGGTTAGTATATATTTTTGTGTAATTCGATATGCGTATTGTTGTTGTGTTATGCATCAAACACAAGTTTTTTTCTTGGCATTTATTTTTAAAATTGTAGTTAATTGAATTTGTACACACAAAAATTAAAAACATGTATACCAGAAAATAATTTATCAACTAGGAAGAGCTGGGTGTTCCGCATATTGTGTGATAATAAAAACTATAAATTGCTCACCTACGTATGTTTGAATGATTTAAAAAAAATCCCACCTGTTATCTGTAAAAAAGAAGGAAAATAATATAAAATTATTTTACGTTGTTAAAAATACTTATTTTTTAATTGGCAAAAGTATTGTGAACTAAAGGCAACATATAACATTTATAAAAAATTTATAAACTTATTTGAAAAAATCTCACATCACAATCACATGAAACAAATTTTCAAGATTTTCTAAAATATAATTTTTTATATGATTCAAATCATTTATTTTTGTTTCGGGAAATTTAAAAGTGAGTCAAACTTTAAACCTTATATTAGTCATACGCACTTCAAAACTAATAAAATGAAAAGTTTTGCCACGATATACAACATAAAATATAAAAAATATATAACACATGAACCAAATTTTCAATATTTTCCACGGTGCTCTTGAAGCAACTTTAAATGGAAGGTGCTTACACCTGGTAAGTTTTTGTGGATTCTGAAACTACAACGTTCATAGATGAGAAAAATCAAACACGAAAAAAATCGCCGTAGCGCTTTTTAAATAAATCGCGATTCAAGTTGACATTTTTAGGGTTTTTTTAGGTTTTAACGATTTGCAAACCGCAAGTCCCATATAAATGGGAATAAAGAAAATTTGAACTTCTATATCTCAAAAACGGTAAAACCTGTGAACTTATCATAAAGGTCAATCTTGTAGAGAATTTTCATAGCTACAACATTTTTTTCAGTCCCACTTCGATAGGACTTGCGGTTACCATGCAAAATCGTGAAAACCTAAAAACACCCTTAGAAATGTCAATTGGAATCGCGATTTATTTAAAAAGCGGTACGGCGATTTTTTTGTTTTTTGATTTTTCTCATCTATGAACATTGTAGTTTCAGAATCCACAAAAACTTCCCAGGTGTAAGCACCTTCCATTTAAAGTTGCTTCAAGAGCACCGTGTTTCTAAAATATAATATCTGTTCCAGAATCTTCAAGAAGCTTTTATTTTTTACTACGATAAAAGTGTTTCCTTTATGTTAGCGAAAAAATAGTAAAAATTAGTAGATTTTTGCAGTACTGGAGCAAACCAATAATTTTTTATATGATTCAAACCATTTATTTTTGTTTCGGAAGTTTAAAAGTGAGTAAAACTTTAAACCTTATATTAGTCATACGCACTTCATCGGGGGAGTAGCAGGCCATACGGGAGAAGCATAAACATGGGTTCCAAAATCAATAACTTCGGAAGTAATGGACATTTTCAATTTAATAAAATTCAAAGTTCAGAATGCCATTATATCGTTTATTAGCAAAAGCCATAAGTCTGGGTCTCGAAAAATATATGATCGTAGGGATTGGGCACAGTCTAAAAATTGTTTAAAAAACATTAAAATACCTGAAATCGGGGTGTACGGTTATATGGTGACTATACAAAAACAAGGACCTACATATGTACATGTTTTTTTGGAACCCTAAAAATACCTGAAATCTGGCGGTACCGTTGTATGTGGTTTAGGGAAACGTATAACAAAGCAGAAGTCGATTTTTCGATCTTTTGATTTTTAGTTAAAACTCAAAAATCTCCGCTCCTATAATGTTCATATGTTCTAGAAAGTTGTTAACTGAGATCTTAGGTACATTTTTGTAGTTCATTTTATTCTTGCATTTTGAACGGTTCGGTATCTATGGACCAGAATCGGAGAAAAAAGTATAAAAATCGAATATTTTTTTTTTTTGCTATTTTGACCTTTAGTAGTGGGCTCTGATGTTTCACAAAGTTGTAAACTGATATATTCGCTACATTATTGTGGTTGAATGTTTTCTTGAATTTTGAATGGTTTAATTTCTATGGAGCAGAAACCGAAAAAAGAAAATAAAAATTGCATTTGTTTTGCTATTTTGACCTTTAAGAACCATTTCTACAGGGTTCGTATATTTTAGAAAGTTGTTTATTGAGATCTAAGGTACATTTTTGTAGTTGGTTGTTTGATTCAATTTTGATCGGTTTGATATCTGTAGGCCAAAATCTGAGAAAAAATTATAACGGAAACTTGACCTTAACGATTTTGACCTTGAAGATAAGGTTGAATGGATTTTATGCCTTCATATTTATTATTCTTTAAGATAAGAGCTACAACTTTGCCTCCACGAGTAAACCAAAATTCTTAGCGGTTTAGAAGATATGAGCCTGACAAAGTGGTACTTTTTGGCATCAAGGCCTCAGGTCTTTGGGGGCCCATAACCGCGAAATTCGAAGTAACAGGGAAAAACGCCGAGACACGTGTCTTCTTATTTTTCGTCTTCTATCACGCTGCGGTGTCAGAATGTGGTTAATTTTCCATGACACAAAAAATTACACACAGTATAATCAATAGTTTTTTAGACTTTTAGGGTTATTATATTTTTTTCAGTTTGCTTTTTTGTCGTTACATATCAATAGTCAAAACATAAATCGATCTTTCGATTTTGAATCTAAGTAAAAAAGTAAAAAAGTATCAGTCGGTTTTGCGACAGAGATATACCCTCAGCCTATGTGAATTGAAACTTTCATCTACGGACAATCAAATTTATTTAGGGTCTTTTCAATATTTTGTGGCCCTTTTTGAACATTTGAACTTACAGACAAAAATGCGGATTAGGATTAAAGTTGTACTTGAAGGAATGGACCAACATAGTCCATTATGAAAGTGGATCTTATTTTGGGAGACATACCTTTTCTATTGATATCGCACCCACTAGTCATTTCAGTGGGTTATAGTATAACATTTGGACCAGTATGCCAGCAAGCATGAACATGAACGGAAAGCAAAACATCGTGGTAAACAGGACCACAACCAATAACGTCGGTATACATTTCCAAAGGATCTTCGAACAGACCCTAAACTGCACTTAAACAAAAATGTTGAAGTTTTTCGGAGGAGGTACCAAGGTGGAGGACCAATATGGGCGATTTTAGAAGTTAAACTAAATTTGGACAAACTATTAGAAGATCCAAAGTTTGGACCAAATTTGTTACCCTGTTCAAGAAAATGCATCGTGACATGCTTACCATTTTAGTACTGGAAATTGTGGACCGGAGGCCAAATTACAGACCAAATGCGTTGACCAGTTCGAGTGCTATAGTGCGATTCAGCACCTACACATGGTGCCATAGGGATTTTTACAACTTTCGGGATATTTTCTCAGAAAGTATTTAATTACCCCTGAAAAACCTTGTACCATCGTAAAGGAGGTCAGTGAATGCAAGTTGCTTCAACAAAAATCAAAGTGATTCGAGAGCAGGTCTTAAATAGAACTTATCCGAAATTTTGTGTGGGAGGTACCCGAAGGAGTGGACAAATATAGTCCATATTCGAACCTGATCTATACCTGGTAGATATATTTAGATGTGTAAAGTATGGACTAAATCGGTCAATCCCTTCAAGAGTTATCGTGCGCACAACTTTGCCGAACATTTTTGAACTTTTGTAGGGGAGATACCCACTACAGACGATGTCATAGGGGTTTTTTGCACCTTGCAGGCTATTTTGTCGGGAAGTATGGGCTCTCCCCTGATAAAACTTTTACCGTCGTGTGGGGGGCTGAGAATACAAGTTGTTGCAACAAAAAACAAAGCGATTCATGAGCTGGTCCTAAATTGGGAGGTACCCCAAGTAGTGGACCGATTGAGTCCATATTGGAACATCATCTAAGTCTGGGAGAAATTTCACGATGTGCAAAGTACGGACTAAAGCGGTTACTCCCTTCAAGAGTTATCGTGCGCACAAATTTTCCGAACATTTTCAAACTTTTGTGGGGGAGTACCGGAAGGAGTGGACCGATATGATCCATATTCGAACATAAACTAAGTTTAGGCAAAATATTAAAATACCCAAAATTTGGTTCGAATCGGTTAATCCGTTCGAGAGTTATCATGGGGACATTGCTAAATCGACTCCAAATTGTCTGAAACGTATTTTGTCCAAATATACTTGTGGTCTAAAACCATTATTTCGATGAGGCACATTTTGCCCGTATGAAAGTGTATATGGTAAATTTCAAATTTCCTTTACAATTACATCGAAAAAAATTAAACAATTTTTTTACAAGCGCATTCACGATTTTTGGTACATGGGTTAAGAAAAAAATCGTCGTTTCAAATCTGTTCGAGTTCACAAAATTGTATGTTGCGCCCAAAAGTTATGGTTGGTTTTATTCCCTTATAAAAAAAAAATATTTAAAAATTCCCTTTGTGTTTTTTAATACCAAAATGTATATATAAATCGGTAACAACATTTAATATCTATCCGTACACGCCTAAATATTTGCTAAATTTATGTTCATTTTCGCGGAAAATCAAAAAATAATGAAGGAATCTTGGAGTAAATTTTATTTATTCTAACTTCAAAAACATAAAAGTTAAAACCCGTATAACGCGCGAAATAGTTAAAATCAGTTGAGGCGCATAGAGCGAGTGCATCTCTCTCAATATGTTTGCATTTTTCCATGTTTCATTCAGCCAACAAAGTGTGCCATCAGTTGCATCTTACTATTCAAAAAACATTAAGGTGGGCAAAAATTACGCGATGTCCATATGATTATAAGGCGCATCCGATTTTAGTGACCCCCTGTTAAAAATACGTCAATAAGACAAATTTTATACAGATTCGTCAAGAACCGCGGATGTGCTACCTGATTCTATTTTTGGTTAAATACGAATACTACTCCCGAATCTCTGTAATTTATGACACACCTTTTTGACAAATATTATAATCGCGTATAAAGGATTCCATTTATGTAAAAAATTTTAAGGGAAATCGCGGTTTAGTATGCGGATTAGTCAAAATAAAATTTTGCTTATTTTCCTATTTTCAGGGTATCTATATCAGCGGTTTTAGTGGATAGATTCGATCGCGGTAGGGCTCATTAAATCCGGCTCGGAAAAAAACTAAAATCACGCGGGGTTCAAGGGCACCTGAGTCACAGTTGTAAATTTTGAAGCCAAAAAATAGGTTTCTAAAGAAAATTTACGCACCAAAAATTCGACTTCGGACTCCTATTACTAGGGAGATTTACGGAGCACACTCATGAGATATACATCAAACGACGTGGAATCATGAGTTCTACAATCCAATAAATAGTTTAGGTCATTATCTGGTGGCGCCCTCCAATTATAAGAAAAAATCAAAAAACCCCGATTTCAAAACTTCAAAATGTCAGCATCGATTTAAGGGGGATGCACTGTATTTATCGAGAAGTCATACATTAGAACCATGTTGCCCAAGGGGTATTCTTCAATTCTTTCTTTGAGCTCAGGTCTGAATTTTCCCTGGTTTGACCAGAAATCAAGAAAAAACTTGCTAACTTCAACACATTTTTACCCATTTTTTTATATTATCACCAACACAGCTTCCACGTAATTTATTTATTATGGTCTATATTATGAGACCCCGGCTAAAACACTGTAATTAACATAAATATATTCATATTATAGGAAATATATTGACATTTCGCGACTTATTAAATGGTGAACCTCAACATCAACGATTGTAAAACATTTTTGAATATTACCATATACCCTCGTTAGCATAAATGCTGAGGATATACAAATCAAAATAGAAAATCGGTCTTTTGATTTTCTGTAAAGTCAAAGATCGATTTCGATTTTTAGATTTTTCAAATCAAATATTTGACGAAACCATGGTAGAACCAACCAGGTAAAGTAAGCACTACAACAAATACAACTCAACAACAACCACATAGGAATTTGTTTTTCTTTGTAACGTTAGTGTCAAATATAAATGTAAACAAAATAAGGAAATGTCTATAAATTATTGGAATTTAAAAAACTAATAAACAACAGAGTTGTTTCAGCTTGAGGTCGAAACTCGAAATACAATATAAAGGATTCATTGGCGTTCAAAGACAGAATAAAAAATATCACAATTGATGACAAGGAGATGATGATATCGTTCGACGTCGTAAATTTGTTCCCCAGTATACCAGGATACAAATAATTGAAGAGAGATGGGAAGAGATAAAAGAATACACAAATATGACGAAGGGCTTATTTTTCCGTATTCTTACATTTTGCATAAAGGACAACCGATACTTTAAATATGACGACAAGATTTACAAACAGAAAAAAGGACTTCCCAAGGGTTCACCAGCTTCTCCGATAGTAGCTGACATAGTTATGGAGAAACTAACCAAAAAACCAGTAATAATTACGAAATATGTTGACGATCTTTTTGTGATTCTTGACGGCGATGCAATAACTAACACCTTGACGACATTAAACAGCTTCCATAAGAATATACAATTTAGTATAGAAGAAGGGCGAAACAATTGTATACCATACTTAGACACTATGATATACAGAAAGAATGGAAAATTGGAAATTGACTGGTACCAAAAACCTTCGGCATCTGGATGAATTATTAATTTTTACTCGAAACATCCCAGACAAATGATTATAAATACTGCAAAAAACCTAGTGAATAGAGTTCTTAACACGAGTGACCGAAAATTTCATAGAAAGAACAAAGTTAAAATCAGGGATATATTATTGAAAAACAGTTTTCCTATTGGATTAATTAATAACTTATTGGAACAACACGATCGGCCGAGAACCAAGAAAAATGAAGTAGAAGGTACATATAAATCTATGATTTACTTACCTCAAATATCAGAGAGATTTCAATACTCTAATCTATATGATAAAAATATATACAATATAGCCCAAAAACCCAACAACACCCTTAAGACACTTTTTACAAATACCAAAAACAAGATTGAAAACATGGAGAAACATAACTTAATATATAAGATTGAATGTGATGGAAACGAGTACGAAACATGCGGCCATATGTACGTTGGTACAACAAAGAATAAATTAAAAACACGAATTTCGGCGCACAAATCTGACATCAAACTACGAAATCAAAATGCAATACAAAAAACGGCGTTAGCAGAACACTGCAAGAGAAAAAATCACCAGCCAAAATTTGAAGAAGTTAAAATACTCCAAACTGAAAACAACTACAACAGGAGAATGACGTTAGAAATGTTACACATCAATAATCTACCAACAACGAAGAGAATAAACTTTAAGAGCGACACAGACAATGCTGCATACTGCTACAGACATTTAACACAGAACAGAACCTGCAATAAGTAAATCAAATCAGTGCAATATTTACAAGCGACGATGATGGTGAAGCCCATCATAGTTTTTAAGCTAACTTGACACTTTTATTTTGATTTTACTTGTAAGCAAATTCTGTGTTAATTTTGTGTTTGTTAATAATATAACATGTATTTATATTATATATTATATTGCTGTGATAATAATATTGAAAATATACTTTAATATTGTAGATTTTCCCAGAGGATGCAATTCAAGTAAATTGCGAAATATTGGAAATAATAAATAAATAAACAACAAAAATAAGACCTCAAGCTCAAACAACTCTGTTTTTTATTGATATCAAAAAGGTCGAACAAAAACACAATAATTTAAAAAACTAATATTTTTTCACATTTGATTGAATATTTGGGAAAACATGAATGAAAACTCGTTAGATTTTCAATTTGAATGTTTCCATATCATTTCACTAAATGCATTATTTCTCGCAGAAAGTATAATTCTTGCAAATATGTTTGAGGTCGCTGGAAATTCATTGAAAAAAGGAGAAGCTGTTTCAATGTCTTGTTTTTGAAATCCAAAAACAAATGTTTATTAAGGCTTTATTTTTTCAAACTTATCAAAATACCACACCCTAAAAAATGTTGTACCGCCTCTATAAGCAGTGTTTTAGTGTGCGGCACGTCGTTCGGACTTGGAGGAGGCTACATGTCATTTATATGAAGAAGTCTTAATGAGAAATAGTTTTTTCTGATGAATATATTTTTTCTTCACTAGTTTTCCACTAAATTTATTTTATATAGTGGTAATACGATACACAAATAACACTGTGGGATCCCTGTATAATAGGCTGTTATCTGACCACATAGATCAACGTAATTGGCATCAACCGAATGGTCAAGAGTTCCTTTTCTAAATATAACTTACGAGGGTGGAACATATCTTCTAGAGATAAAGATATGGTAATTATGCTACAATTTTCACAAATTATAACACACAAGTTATGGTTCATTTAACCCGCTAAATATTAACATTGCAAGCTTCTTTTTTGCTATAAACTCAAACCTTAATTAAATTTTCGCACCGACCTAAATTTTAGTTTTGGTCCATATATATTTTACGATCATCACCAATATGATATGAATTTTGTACACCACAAGAGGGGGTATATGACGACAATTACGCGGTGTTACATAAATTTTCGGAAAAATAAACTTATTTTAGCCTTTCCACTTTGTGGTGTAGGATATAAAAATAAAATGTCCGTCTGTCTATATAATCTTTGCAATCGTTGAAGGTCGCTTTGATTGGATCGTCACGAAATGTTGGGGTTTGACGGGGCCCCAGAGATGAAGAAGCCTATTGATTTTGGTGATGCATACAAAATCGGATAAAAATTTTATTTTTGGTCCATATATATTTTACGATCATCACCAATATGATATGAATTTTGGTACACCACAAGGGGGGTCTCCGATGAAAATTTCGCGGTGTTAAAGAATTTTCGGGAAAATAAACTTATTTTAGCCTTTCCACTTTGTGGTGTAGGGTATTAAAATAAAATTTCCGTCTGCCTATATAATCTTTGCAATCGTTGACCCCAGAGAGGACGAAGCCTATTGATTTTGTTCTAGCAACACACCCGAAGGGGCAAAAGAGACCTCTTTCATATCAATGAGTGCATGCCGTTTCATACTGGCTCAATTATAAGGGACCTACTATTCAATATTGTTTGATATATGTATATATTTCAAAGTAATGCAAAAGCCGCTCTATTGCACCACAATACCACACATACCTGGAATGTGAAAGATTTTGTAACCTTTTAATTAATCAATTTGAAATAACAACATGATTATTAAAATATTTTAAAATTGTATCTCTATATTTCTTTAATAACTTCCAAGAAATTGTTATTTCGTTGTATTTTAATTTTTACACGAAACATTGACAGCTAACAATTAGAAAATTTCAACGAAAATCCATTTGAAGTGTTTGCTTTGAAGTCTTTCTGGGAAATTTTTAAGCTCTATTCTCTGCATAAAAGCATAAAATTGAAAAATTACAAACAAAACAAAATGAAAAATACCGTAACTATAAGAAGGTTTTTGTTTTTGGTTTATTACTACACTTGTTACACATTCCATTTTCAATCAGGGCAATGTACATTCTCCTAGCCACACACACAGCCCAAAACAATTACCCAGAACCAGTATTGAATGTTATTTTGTTTTATTTAGTGTTTGCTTATGACAGGATATAAAAGTACCACCTATACACGGAACGCACAAAAACACAGACACACATCTGTAGTTAACAAACTCATGACATGCACATACATATGTACATATCTGCCAGCATAAATTCAAACAAATATCCTTACATATGAACGAAGGCAAGCTAACAACAGCTTACCATGGCATATAACAGGTTATATAATATATGCACATAATATTATAGGCGTGTAAATTGTTCTCGAAATTACACATGGTCGCCGGCCTGATGTCAACCGGGGACAATTGGAGCATCGTAGCTGGCTTCCAATTACCAACAAAGCTTGTTGCAAGAGGCAACAGCAATTAATTACATTCACTCTACAACGGACGAAACCACGTGACAGTCAGCCATTCAGTTATTCAACAGACGACATGAGTTGTGTTGGATGCGATACCATGTAGAGTGATTCGTTTCATATGACACTTATTCGGTTTGGTAATTCCGTAAAAATTGTAAAGCAATACATTTATGTATGTGTGAAAGTGGGCGAATGAAGGTTTTGGACAAAAAATTAGTTCAAAGAACACTGAAACAAAAAATTAAAATTAATTAAGATCACACAAATGGTGTAAGACCATGCAACAGAAAGTAATAGAAAAATGTCAAATGTCATATTCTCAGGAGGGAAAAATTTTGTAAGTTTTCTCCGTAACGACAGGACAATGAAACAAACAAAAATTAGGTCAAATTGTTAAATATATTATACATGTAAAACATTGCATGATTAATCTTTTTAGATTCTAGGAGGGAGACTCATTTCTCAAAAGCCCAAACATTTTACTGGGCATATATAGAGTGCAATATCTCTGCCCATACTAAAACACTTTTGGGCTCATAATTATTATAAATCTTGAAATCTCAAGGGTCATGTAAATTCTTAAAAATCAATCAATCAAAAAATAATTGTGAATTTTTTATATTGTAATTTTTGAATGTATACCTAACGTGACATTTCTAAATATGTGGTTACTTATTTATCACTATATATTTATATATATTTATCACTAAATATGTTTGTCGCGTTTTTCCTAATCCCCATTAAATATGAATATAAAATTTTTAAGCTTTATATTGTTTCTGCAAGTACACTAATCGGTTAATAAATACCTAACAAATATTTACCCACTTTAACAACTTCAGTACTTTTGCAAAAATGTCAAAAAGTTATAAAAATCGTATGATATGGCCCTTTAATAGTTTTATTTCAAAGGAAAATAACAGTCTCCACGTTTTAATTCAATGAATCCTTAATTTGTCACCCATTTGATGATGACAGAGATTGTGGTGGAAATGAAACGATAAACTCATAGCCATCATCCATCCATGTTTTTATGATGCCACAAAAATATTCATAGTTGTTGATAGGGCTTGAAATAGTCCAATATAAAAATCCACCAGATTCACTTGCAACTAGTTACGATAGTAGTCATAACACATAGAGTCACCAATACCATAAAGAAGACGAGGAGGAAGAAAAAAACCAAACATCCTCTCAAATACATTCGCATTCATCATTCGTGGACCTGCATCACAAAATTCTTATCTTTAATATCCTCAACAACTGTTTTAGTTCATGCGAAACATAATAATTTTATTACATTCTGCCTTTGCTTATTCCATGCCTCCGACGACCTCATATCCCTCAGCCATGCTAATTCAATGCAGCTTTTGCTTTTAATATTCAGCACTTTTGCGAGCGAGAGACTCACTCTATCCAACATTCGTTTTATGAATTCCTTCAATATATTTCACTGCCCTCAACGCCAATTTAAATGGGAATGAGTGTTAATAAAAGCGTTGACGAGTTTTGATATGCTCAAGAAATTGCCGTTGAAAAAAAATTAAGTAACAAAGAGGAAAGCAATGGAAATGCTTGGTCGAACCGAATCACTTGACACCCTGCAATATTATGGTAATATGCAAGTCAAATATTAGTGAGGTAACATGGGCATTTCGTTCACCCATATGAACTATAAATTTTGGTTTGGGTGTCGGGTGAGTAATTTACTAATATAAAAAAGCATCCTACTATGAAAAACTCAAGGAGAAAGGAAAACAAAGCACACTAAAGTTGGCGACCCCCGAAAACGTTTTGAGAAGCATGATCATAGCTGCCATGAAACGAAACAGCATCTGGGTGTTGGATTTATGGTTAAGCGAGGACTTAAAAACATTCCAGTAAAAATGCTCTTTACAAAGCCCTTAACTGACCCATTATTATAACAGTGGCTATCGCGCGTAGTAAGGGATTATTTTTTGGTATTTTTGCCGGAATGGTTCAGATTCACTTCGTTGGGTGAGAGAATTGCCAAAATCCGTATAAAAGCAATGTTCGTTATATTTAGAGCGAGAGAGAGAGAGAGAGATGCCGCGACTATGACATTTTAATGGTAAAATTGGGGGAGGGGAATATCTTTGGTGCAACTGTCGGTAAGTTCAACCTTCATGAGGTAACATCCGACAACGGAATGAGGCTAATCGATTCTCCAACTTCGAAAAACATCGTAGTTAGCAGCATCATAGACAATGCGGCTTGAATGTACCCAGATGGAAAACCAGAAACCAGATCGGTAAATTCGATGAGTGAACAGCGATATGGACCATTTCCTTGTAGCCACCAAGGAACGCACTCATCTTAATGTTGCGGTAAAAGTTTAGTACATCACACGACATAAGCTAGATGTCGAAAAGCTCCAGACAAAAAAGATAACACAAGCTCAACTCCGCTCAACTTACCCACATGCTAGAATACGGCACCCTTATCCCGATAATGTGGAAGCACGGTGGCGAAGAAAAACTCACTGTAGCAAAACTTATACTTGGATACCAAAACCACTACCTAAAAATCCGTGGTACAATCAGGAGTGTCGTGAAGCCACTGTAGAAGAAAAAGGCGGGATACAGAGCAACCCTACAGTCAGTAACAACATGGAGCGCCATAAAGAAACTCGAGAGGTTCAGCAGTCAGAATTAAATTTGAAAAATATGAAGGGAATCTGGTAACTAGTACAGATAACATGCTGAGGATCTGAAAGGAACATTTTCCGAACTATTTACCTTTGAAGGCGACATACTGATAAGGAGTATGCATCAGTTGATTCGCAAAATTTGGCTAACGGAATGCATACCCAGCTATTGAAACCTCAGTCTGTCAAATCCCGTGCACAATAGGGGAGAAAAGACGGTTTGTGCCCAAGAACTAAGTCTCCTACTCATTGTGCGTATAGTTTGTTCGACTGAAACCAATGGTCAACGGAATAATCGCGTCATAATAATTCATGTTTTGACATGCAAATCTTCAGTAAAACAATCTACATTCTACGCCAAATTGTAGAAAAGATCCATGAAAAATAGGTTGGCACATGCCACAATAGGTCGTCTTCGTTCCAATCCATGCCTGAGCCTGGCATTTTATTAAACATCTGGCTTGAGGTCATTCGGGATGCAAATGTATATGCAATCAATGATAAAAATAGCGCTTCCTAAACTTTGGGTGCTACCGTGGTGCAAAGGTATGCCCACCCACCTTGCACTCAGAAGATCTGCGGTTCGATTCCCAGGCTAGGCAACATCAACACTTTCAACGGTGGCAATAATTTCTTGGCTACATTTCCTGAGTATTTCAACTAAGTAAAACTTCTCTACTAGTGGTGTCGGACTGGGCGATAAACAGTAGATCCCATATCATTCAGCTAATATGAACCGGGGTGCACTTTGTTTTCGTTTGTGGAGCTAGCATTATTATATAACTTTGACTAGTTTAATATAGAAATATCACGCAGCCAGACCTAGATCCACAACTCCCCACCTCTACCCGATGTAGATGTATATACCGATAGCTTCAAAATGAATACGCGAACAGGAGCAGGCGTCTACAGTGATACACTCAATTTACGACTCACATACAGGTTGAATGAAAATTGTAGTGTATTCCAAGCTCAGATCTTTGCAATCAAAAAACAGCTGAGTTGAGTAATATGTAAAGTAATATGTAAAGGGACATGCCTGGAGCGGCGACTATCAACATGAAAGCCTCACGGGTGTTTACCTTCTGTTGATCCCGGGTCATTGCAACATCGAAGCTAATTAAATAGCGGATGAACTGGTCCGTTGTGAATATTGATTTGGCACAACGAACCTGCTTCCATGAAGAATCATGGGCTGCCGCATTATAAAATCAATGTCCGGCAAATTGAAAAAGAGATGATACTGTTGACTACTGCAGGTTATGCGAAGATGAAAAAGAAACAGAGACAATGGAGAGAACACACGATCCAGTCTCTGAAAACCTTATGCCAAACCATGTCACCAAGTCTGCTTCTCCTTGCCTTGGCTTAGAATTGGCTTCAGCGAGAACAAAATACTGTACCACAAAAATTGCAAACCCTCTCGCTCTATCTTCTCTTAAATCTCTGTTACATACAAATTTCCTTTCTTCCACGGCACCTTTATCTCTATAACTTTTTCCTACAGGATGAACACAATATACCACAAGGCCTACGAGTGAAGTAGTTGTATAGTACGACATGTATATCGATTCAATGAGTATGCCCACATTTCATATTCTCTTTAAGGGATAAACAAATCGAAGAAAGTAAACGCGTTACAAATCAAATAACAAATTTAAAATACCCTTCAAACCGCTATGGAAATTTTATTAAATCAAGTAAGATGGAAATAAAAACAATAACAAAAGTGAATATAATGATAAAGAAGAAGAAAAAGATAAATTATATGCGGTTAGTGGTTGACTATTACTGCTCTGTTCAACGTATTTACAGCTGCTGCCAGTTGGTTTTATGTTTGCGTTGTTGTAAATGCCACTTCTGACACGGCTACTGGCACTTACAATGATGCTACAGTTCTTTTGGGGGTCCACCACAGCTACTCCGAACTACTACCCGACTACATTTGATGAGGTTGCTGATGATGATATTGCTCGAGGTTTGTTTTCACCAGTAATTGCTCAAAAGGGGGTTACACTTAATGTTCTGTGGACCTTTTGATGATTTATGTTTATTTTTCATTCATTTTTGTGGAATGATTCATTTCATGGTACGCCGTTTACGAGAGTATTTATTTTTACATATTTTATATTACAACACGGCGGCGACGGTTGTGAGAGAGTACATAAACGGCTGGTTGGCTGGCTACCTTTGCCCGATAGATGGATGCTGGTGCGAAGCCTACAACCTGATGAAAGGTAAATTGTCGAGAATTTGAATATAAATTAAGCCCAGCAATCCAAATAATGTTTATTTTTTTATTCATCTTCTGCGCTCTTTCGTTCGTTTTATTTGTTATTTGTTAAGTAAAAAAAGTTAAAATTACTTTTGAACTTTATAAAATTCCTATGAAATTTAATTTAAAGTCTATAGAAAAAATAATGCATAATTAAGTTGTTTTACCAAAATGAAATTTTAAGAGTTCATCGGTGGGATTCTAAAAGTGCTGGTCTTTATTTTAAATGGCATTCAATTTGTAATGTAGGGCTTTACATTTGCGTACTAAGAAATATAGCCGTGAATTTTGTATAAATTAAGTAGAGGTCTTAACGTTATACATAAAATAAACAGAAAAAAGTGTGGTTAAATAAATTAGATTGTAACGACAAAATGGAAAAAGTTTTAGTATTATATATTTTTTAAAATTTGCTTATATTACAAAAAATTCTTTTATAGGGATTTGAATATTTGTTTAATTTAAACTTCGTCATACAATTGGTTTATACATTTATAAGGCGGTTTTTCATGGTGGTGAAGGAGATGTCTCGAGGATCTGAAATGCCAACATGTATCTACAGAATACTGGTCATTAGCAACAACCACTCGAAGTCGTTACAATCTAAGTATCGAATACAAAGTGTTACAACAAAAAGCAAAACGATTCGAGAGGAGGAATTAAACTGCACTTTTCCGAAATTTTGTGTAGGTGGTAACCGAAGGTGTGGAACGATGTAGTCCATATTAGAACTTAATAAATTTCTGGTAGAAATACTACGATGTGCAAATTATGAACCAAATCTTTACAACTTTTAACTTAAAATGAGTTTGAACCAAATATTTCGAAAGTCAAATTTTGGACAAATCGGTTAAACAGACCGAACCGAACTGGTACAAAAGTAAATATGGGCTGAAACAGTACACTCTCTGGCATCTTCCCAATATTACCAAAATTTTTTCACGTTGTCCGCTAGAAGTTCTTCTTCACTTAGGTTGGAATTTCACTAAAATAAAAGAGCTCACAACGTCTAAACGCTACGGTGACAAATTACCGTTTCTTAAAGGCAACAATCCTACCTACGTACCTAACGAGAACAATGAACACAATATCTGTTATAGTTTCCGAGAAATAACTACTTCTTTCTCAAAAAATTTTCAAAAATTAGGTATTTTCCAAAATGGTGAAAAATTATCGTCTCTAGGAGCTCGTCACGCCCACACCTTCCAATATCTTGACCTAATTTTTCGGTTTCCTTAGTTTCATTATAATTATTATCAAATCCCATATAGAAACTAACAATCGGTGAATAAAAAATTTGAGGTTTTGATCAGAAAAATAGATTTCTGAAGCATTGTGCGATGTTGCGAAAGCCATATACCAAAAGGCAAAGTTCATTCTATCGACAAGCACAGGGCTACACGATTAAGATATATAAGGAGTTTTCAACAACTTTAAAATCTCAGCAATAGAACAAGATCTAGATAAGTCCTGCTTGGAACCATTCATCAGTAGCTGGGTAACCAGCATACTGCCGAGTAGAGTCATTAATATCACACTGGAGTGATAAGTACAATGACCCAACAAAATATTATTTTTAATTGATGTATACGGTTCTCTTCAAAGGCATTCATCTTTGTACTCACTGAATACAGATAATTAAATATTTCATTAATTTCTAAATAGCATTTGAATAACATTATTTAATTTCTCCATAAGGAAGAAACCACATGAACTCAACTAGATTAACATTAAATCTGTGGATTAAGAAAAATCAATAAACTAGTTGTATGTGTGTAAACGTTCATATGTTTCTGTATGTTACTGTCACATTTTTGATCAGATTACCTGACCAACTTTCGACAAGTTAGACAGACTATGATTGTCTTACGAGCATCTATCTATCCACACATTCACAAAAGTTTCATTGTTATTTATTGGACGATTGTATTGTCATCTAAGTAGTCATTTTATTTCATTACACATTTTATCTACGCAGACGCCTGGCAATAGCTGGCTGGCAGACCTGTCACAATGATGCCTACTTCCCCCAATCGCCTAAAACGATGACTATTAATGTTTATGTCTTTTCGACTGTTGTGTTGAAACGTGCCTAGCACTGACACTTCTTTGCACACCCCCCACACACACATCCATTCACAACCTTATTGAAAAGAAATTATGAGACTATTTAGATGTCATGTCCTTTTTCAGAAATGTATTGATTCTCTGGCAAAACACTCACTCGTGTTGGAATGTGCCTGCGTGACCAATAGAAAATGAAATCTATTCTAGGTAATTAGTCTTTTCGAAGATATAAAATAAACTTTTATTGTCTTTGGTTGTTTTGAATTAAGTAACAATTTTCGTCCTTTGTTACGTTTCCTTTCATAGTTTACCAATGCCATTGTCCTCTTTTGTTCGACTCATAAACAATGAAACACTTGACCAGAAAGTTTATAACAAATATAAATGTCTGTTGCCACAAAATTCAAGGCCAATAAATATAAAGTCCACACAAAAGAATCAAAGAGTCACTTCAGTGAGTAGTTTATCACACTCACGCACGCACACACATGTATACGCACCACTTGAACTGTCGCAAATAAAGTCATAAAATCGGACAATTAATTTGACATATTTAAGTACTGTTTTATTTTTTTATTTATATGTATTTAAATTGATAGAAGACAAATAAAAATGGAATTTGATGAATAAAGAGAATAAAGATAAACCTATGATCCAACAAGAGGTACTTTTTTCAACAGCATTTTTGGACAGATCTTGCGTGAATCGTGCCACGTGTTCATGTTATTTTTGTTTAGTACGGGTTGACATTTTATCATGAAAAAATAAATCGTTCAAGTTTATTACGAAAATTCGCGTTATGTGCGGAGTGTGTTTCGAGCCTAAATTGACCAGTCGAAAAGCTTGAACGAGTCATTGAAAATTGGACCCAACGGACATAATGTTAGACATAATCTGCAAAAAATAAATGTCATCGAATGTTCTTTCAAATGAAATAAACATTCCCAATTGAATTTGATTTTTCTGTGTTTTTTTTTTCTTTATATAGGGTATATTAAGTTGGTTTTCCCGTCTGTAACACATTGAAATTATTATTTGCGACCCTATAAAGTATATATCGGAATATCAACATGAGGTTTTTGATTTCGATTTGAAAAATATCACTTTAATATTTGGTAGATTATTCGGCTCGGGTGGGAGTCATATAATACCAGAGCTGTATTCAATTTAGATAGTCTATTGTACGGCTAGTACAATAATCGCTAACCCATTTTCAAAATCGAAAAATTACACAATTTTTAAGATGTTTATGATAAATTCCTAAATAAAACAACAAAGCATATATTAAAACATGGCTTTTTAATTTTTAAAATAACAAATGTTTCACACTGCACTATAGGTAATTTGCCCTGTTTTTGAGACAAAAATTAATAACAGCGGAATTAAAGGATTTTTTAGCTTTTTAAATTATTTATGTGTAAAAGTGAGATAAAACAAAGATTTTTACAGATCAATTCGGATATAAGGAACAACGGTTATAAGCAACTACGTATGTAACGAACAAAGCTATTCTTTCTAATTTCATTTTCATTAGTTTTCTTATACACAACAAACTGATGAAAACGATCACGGTAGTAAGAAACACAAATTTTGCCCCCGCGAGTAGATTTTCCAACGAATTGTTACTACAGTTTTGTATATTTTTTGAATATACGTTAATAAAGACGAGTTTAGTACTCCTTTAAACCGTATCAATGATTAATATGTAATAGAGAGATAAAATAATGCTTACTACTGCCGCACCGTTTATAGAAAACCACGGATATATTATATATTAAATAAATTCCTCTCGCAATTGCCAATCTATTCCATTTTACATATATTTATATTTGGTTTATTTTTCCGCGGTTTTAAATACATTGAAATATGCCTTACAATATATATTTTTTTAGTTCTTCTTCGAAATTCTCACTTTGACCGCAATTTAAACCGCGATAATGACGTTATTTTGAAAAATATCATTCATATTAATAAATTTTGACATGTTCTTTTTTCAATGCCAACTAAAAAATTATTATTATTAAAAGTTGCAAAATCGACTTTTTGCCTAACAAACAGGGCAAATTACCTATAGTGCACTGGTATAAAGGAAAAATTGTATTGACAAGTTTTAAAAAATTAAGAAAAAAATAGTAATCATTCGAATCCCACTACCAAAATATGACTAAAAATTTTTGTAATTGATCGTGGTTTAATAAAAAAATCAAGAAAATCGAAGAGCTAAAAATTGATTTTAAGTTTTAAATCGCGAAGATCACAAAAAATGTATAAATAGCTGATAAAACATATAAAAATGTTTTTTTTTTTAAATTGGACCAATATTGAAGAAATTAACATGTTAACAGTAAACAGAATTCCGTTTTTTCCAGCAGTTCTTTTATTCTAGATCAAGATAAAATTCTGAGTCCGTCTATTTATGTCCGTCCGTTTGAGCTAGAGCGCTATATTTTTACTGTGGTGTATCTTTTTTCTGTAAGCTGGTCAAATTCGATGCATTTTTGGCCAAACTACCCGTAATTTGACCGTTGAGGTTCGCTGCAGTCACGAAACTTCATCACTCAAAAAGTGCCGACATAGGTCCATGTTGGCAATTGTCAACATAGATCCATGTTTCAGTATAACCCCCATATAACGTTACCTCGGTATTTTGAGGGGTTTAGCTGCATTTTTCGATTGAACTACCTGTAATTTGATACTTGACGTTCCCTGAGTCGCGAAACTTCATCACCAAAAATTTTCGAAATAGGTCTATGTTTCGGTTTAGCCAGCGTTTAACCCTACCTCCCGATTTTCGGTATTTTGAGCAGGGTTTCGTAGTCGAGGTATTTTTGGCTCGACTCCGACTCCAGACGATTTTTTTTCACGACTCCGGCTCCGACTCCGACTCCGAGAGTAAAATCCTATACCACTAAAAATGAATAAAATTTGCACAAAAATTGTTAACTTTTTCCTATATTTTGGCCTATATAGGCTAATATTTCTGTCTGTTTCTTTTTCTACCGAATCTTACATTGAAAAATAGCAAAGTTAGAACGTTTTTGTCGGTTTTCCTTTCTTGCACGAGTATATTCTGGACGGAATTCTTCCGCGTGAGAAAATCGTTAAGCTTTCAAAATAAGTGAAAATGAAGGTGCAATACAAATCATAAGGATTACATGCAAAACAATTATAGGCAATTCATGACCAAGTTTCAAATTGGATGTAAGCCAACATTTTAGTGTGCTTAGCCTCAGTCATTTTTCTTGATTTTTTCCGAGAAAACTACGTAACTTTTTGGCAGTTTTGTTTTCTTCATCTGAAACATAAAAATATTACGAAGTTTTGAGGCCGTCTACGAAACCCTGTTTTTATTAAAGCATTATGGGGTGCCAACTTTAGCTCGAAAACTAATAAACCAATTGTCATACATTTTTGTGGCCGATTTCGAGAAAAACACAGTTTATGCTGCAAACAAAATAAATTAAATTGTTCCAATCCAACGCTCACACGAAGGCAATGTTGTTCCGATCGACTTAAAAATTTGACCACATATTCTATGCCATTTATACATTTTACTTTTTTCTGAAATTTATACACATTTTGAACATTGGTGTGGAAATATTTGAGATATATGTAGTGTGTATTCTACCCAGCACGTAAGCAGATGGAAGTTTTCGGGAACTGAAAAATTAGCACGCGATGAGATTTCGTGCATGAAAATATTCTATAAAAATGTTGCTAGGAAAATTTTATGTATGTTCGATCCACTAGGACAAGAAATCGATATTGTCATGTTTTCACTTCTTTATCACTTTCTCATGAACACTATGATTACATATTTCATTGAATTTCGTATGTGATTGTGTAGAAAACTCGGATACACATGAACTATATCTGTTCCTGGCGGACAGATCCGGTTATTTGAATGTCTACATCTAAAGCCCTCATTGAGTATATAGAAAGAAAGGTTCCTCGCTAAAAACATGTCATCTAAAAATGATGAAACAATGTCCCCAAACTGTGATATAAAGCCATTTTCTCAATGATGGATGGGGGTCAATGAAAAAATTCATTACGTCATGAGTCAGAAATTTCAGCTATGTGATTCTTTGGGGTTCTCAATTGGGGCTTTCATTCCGAAAAGGAATTTTTCCACCCCTAGATCTTGAATTCCATTTTGTGCCACAGGGTATTCAGTAAGATTTCCCATAGAGACCACAATGTCTTTAATAGAAGACAAGGATGACTTCTCATAAAAAAACTGGATGAGAATACCAATAGACCTTTGTGAGAAGAGCAGTAAGACTTCTGACGAAAGAGGTTACAGGTCCAATCTTAATGCGATTGTCATAGAGCATTACTTTTGTTTGCAAAAATGTAAAGAATCAATTGGATCAACAAAATAGGGATGAATAGACTACACTTCAGAGGATAGTAAATATCATGTGAATCGTCCCTTAACTTAGTATAATATACGGTTCGCATATATGTTTTCTTATACATTTCTTTTAAAATAAAAAATGATTTTTAAAAAAACGTTCTTGTTCCAAATTTTATGTTATACTTCTATAACGTGGAAAAAATTTTGCCCGGAGTCGTAGTCGAGTTATTTTTTTCGACTCAGACTCCGACTCCAGCTAAATTGCTCGACTCCGACTCGTAGACTCCGACTCCGAAACCCTGATTTTGAGGTTTTTGCATACATTTTTTGACTGAACCGCCTGTTGTTTGGAATTTGAGGTTCCCAGTGGCCACAAAACTTCTCCATCAAAACTTGTATCCATAGCTCCCCAATTTGATATACATAGATCCCAAATAAAGGTACCGCCCGCTTAAAGGCATTATTAGTTACATCTTCTGTCCAAATTCAAGCATTTGGTTCAGAATATTATATAATGAAGGTTATAAAAATTTCGGCCTGGTGTACTAAAAGAGGGGAGGGCTTTAGTCCATATTCGTACCTGGCCTCTGTTTGGCGAAAAATTACCTTGTACAAGGTTTGTTTGTATGTTATTAAGGAGATTTTAGGCCATTATCTCAAGAGATCATTATTAGGATTAAATGGGCTAATTGTTGCAAAAATTGTACAATGAAATCCGAACTGCTTTTTGTTGGAGGGAAGGAGTAAGTCGAAATAGCACATTTTCAAAATTGATGTTTGTTTCGAGAAATATTACTATGTACAAAGTTTGAATCAAAATACTTCTTTTAAGTGTCAGCCAGGCAAATAAACGGACTAACGTGGATAAATATTCTTTAATCATTGGTACTAAAAATAGTACATATGTGCTTACATAACGGCACATTCCAAGATTCTTTACTATAGCATAATATCGTAATAAAAGTTTGGTCTGAGGGGAGTTTTGATCTACAAACCAAATACTATCTATCAATTCCTCATGGAATTTACTTACTTAGCTTAGACCGAACTAAGAAAAGATCTCCAATTCTCTTTGTTTCATGCTTCGCTTTTTGGAATACCGCGCCTTGTCATCTCTTTATCCACTTGTTTGCGCCATCTACTCTTTGGCCTGCCAATTCTGAATCACCGCCATGTGGCTCGTATTTATATGCCTTTTAAAATTGTGCCACTTCTTTTGACGTTTGCCTCTCGTATAACCTTTTCTAGAAGGATGTTGAAAAGATCACACGAAAGGCTGTCTCCTTGCCTGAAACCTCTTTTGGTACAAAACTCTTCGGAGAGGTTCTTTCCTATTTTAACTGAAGATCTTATGTCGGTTAGAGTCATTTTACAAAGCCGAATGAGCTTTGCGGGGATACCAAATTCAGACATTTCTTGGAATACCTTTGAACGTAGCGGGCTGTCGAAGGCTGCTTTATAATCGACAAAAAGGTGGTCGGTGTCGATCTGCATCTCTTGGGTCTTCTCCAGGATTTGCCGCAGGGAAAATATCTAGTCAATGGTGGACTTGCCAGCTCTAAAGCCGCATTGGTATGGTCCAATCATTTCGTTGACCATGGGCTTTAGTCGTTCGCACAATATCCCTGACACTATCTTGTAGGCGATAGGGAGAAGACTTATGCCCCTATAGTTGGAGAATAAAGTCGTATCTCCTTTCTTATGGACGGGACACAGGTTGCTCAGGTTCCAATCGTCGGGTACGCGTTCTTCCTGCCAGATGGAGCTAACTAGCTGGTGCATACACCTTATCAGCGTGTCGCCTTCGGTTTTAAAACGCTCGGCTGGTAGGCCATCAGCTCCTGCTACCTTATTATTCTTCAGCCAGTTTATTGCTGTCTTTACCTCATCTTGGCCGGGTGGTATACATTCAATACCATCTTCTGGGATTGGATCTGTGGTATCTTCGTCGACTTCGCTACTATTGGATACCAACAGTTTGGAAAAATGCTCTTTCCATATCCTTAACACACTATCTGTATCAGTTACCAGATTACCTTGCTGGTCTCTGCAGGAGGATGTGCCAGTTCCAAAGCCATCAGTTTGATGTTTCACTCTTTGGTAGAATTTTCGCACTTCATTCTGTCTCCTGTACATCTCGATTTGTTCACACTCCCGCTTTTACATCTCTCTCTTTTTCCTGCGGAAAAGACGTTTCTCCTCTCTCCTTTTCTCCCGATACCTCTCTCGTGCGCTACGCGTTGCTACTGATTGTAAAGTAGGAATTTCCAACAAATCATATTTATAGATGGGATTCTACCCGCTATTGACCCAAAACATGGGTATACCAAGTAAATACCCGATAAATTTTTTTTTTGGGTGTTTATTTGGGTAAATAAAATTTTAGTTTGAAATCAAAATTTTGTTTTTCTGTCAAACAGAAAATCAAAAAGAATACCAAATAGACGGTTTAACCACGCGGACTAAACTTTTTATATGCCAAATCGGTCGTTGGAGTTGCTTGTGCGAAAAATTTAACGATGAATGCAAAAATTATAGCTTCGTCGATGAGGGCTTAAATCTCAAGATTATCCATTGAAATCGTGATATCTTATATATGTATACTAGCAAAATGCCCGCTTCTTCGTAAGCGGAAAAGGAATAATACAAATAAACAATATTTAATATGAAGAACACTGACAATTTTGATAAACTAATATCTATTTGAATTGATATTTAATTTCTTTCAAGTAATGCTCGTACACGTTTTGTTCAAATTTCAAAAAAAAGAACTCTACACTTCGACAGCGGCCTACATTTTAAATTCCAATCCATGTTTTATTAGAACGGTATGGGTATTTTGAAAATTTTATCCACATTTTCCAACCGAATTTTGGAATTTGTGATATCAAAATGTAGAAAACCATTATTCAGAAGATGCAACCCTATATAACAGTTAATTTTTGAGACATTTTATTTTAGGCCTTTTTTTCTCAGGATGTAAAAACCTTCTTGTAAAACATTAGCCGCATAGATATACCATTTCAAATGAATTTACTATAACGTTTACAATAGACAACAGAGATAAAAACAATTTTGTTGAAAAGGTACGTTTGACTTTTTGATTTCAGTACATTATTTAGAAACCGAATTCGTGTTAACGTAAAAACAATAGTACATTATTCAGTACAATTTTTAAAATCCAGGTCCTTATGTTACACTTTTAGCTCTACTTGTTCACCCAATGTCAATAGTATTATATGTAGAAACCTTTAAAGGCGGACTTAAATAAACATTCTGATCCAATCTCAACAGTTAGTCTCATAACAAATTTCATTTATCGATTCACCCAATACCAGTGCTTCAATATTTAGTATTATTTAATACTTCTAGTACACTTATTGTACGACCAATGAACAATGAACCTGACAAACCAATAATATATCAGAATTTCACTTCTATTCCTTAGCCCAATAGCAAATTTATTGCAATTTTGTACTTTTCACGCACTAATGATATAATTCCATCAAAACATTTTTCAACGGTGGCAAAATACCCCTCAGTAATGTTGGCGACATTTTCTGAGTATTTCAGCCTTGAAAAACTTCTCCACAAGTGGTGTCTTAAGACACGCCGTTCGGACTCGGCGATAAACAGTAGGTCCCATATCATTGAGCTAAATATGAATCGGGGTGCACTCATTGATATGAGAGAAGTCTCTCTTGTCCCGTATGGGATGTTGTGGAACAATGTTTTTGTTGTTTTTAATGATATAATTCCATTTTCATTGCTACACCCAACGTCAAATTTAATAGCATTTAGTACATTTCGTATTTTTCAATAAATCATCCAGCCCTCAGCCTAATTTTAGAATTTGTATGCATTTCAAAAAATCCGTATCTAAACACCACCACAATCCCTCATACAACAATTCGAAATTCCACCTATATCCCATCATGCAACACCAAACTGGTACCAAATTTAGTACTTATAGTATTTATAAGTTTAACAAATTACTTCCTTTTATCCAAAACCATATACCAACCGCGATTTAGTATTTTTCTTATACATTAGTACCATTTATTAATTTTCGTACACTTATTGTACGTATATCCACAACCACATCAATATCTCAACCCTACACACCAACAGCGGCTATAATACCAAATATCGGAATTCCACCTCTATTCATAATACCATTAATACTTTTCGTATGAAAATACGAATTTCAATAACTATCTCCAACAGTAATTGCGAATTTCAGTATTTCACCTCTATCCGTCCTCACAAATCTAAATTGTACCAAATTTAGTACCATTTATTACTTTTCGTACCCATAAGTACGAATTTTCGAAACTTCCTCAATCCCACACTCCAACAGTAACCTTAACTCGAAATTTCAGGGTTCCAGCTCTATTCGTTCAACCAATATAAATTGTACCAAATTTAGTACTTTCCGTACCCATAAGTACGAATTTCCAAAACTACCTCAATTCTACACTCCATAAGTAATCTTAATTATAAATTTCAGGATTTCAGCTCGATCTGTTCACCCAAATCCAAAATGTACCAAACTTAGTACCATTTAGTACTTTCCGTACCCATAAGTACGAATTTCCGAAACTACCTCCTACACTCCATAAGTAATCTTAATTCCAAATTTCAGGGTTCCAGCTCTATCCGTCTACCTAAATTTAAATTGTACCATATTTAGTCACATTTAGTACTTTCCGTACCCATAAGTACGAATTTCCAAGACTAAGTCAATCCTACTGTCCAACAGTAATCTTAATTCCAAATTCCAGGATTCCAGCTCTATTCGTTCCCCAAAATTCAACCTTAACTCGAAATTTCAGGATTTAAGCTGTATCCGTTAACTCAAATATAAATTGTACCAAATTTAGTACCATTTATTACTTTTCGTACCCATAGAATTTTCAAAACTTCCTCAATCCCACACTCCAACAGTAACCTTAACTCGAAATTTCAGGGTTCCAGCTCTATTCGTTCAACCAAATATAAATTGTACCAAATTTAGTACTTTCCGTACCCATAAGTACGAATTTCCAAAACTACCTCAATTCTACACTCCATAAGTAATCTTAATTATAAATTTCAGGATTTCAGCTCGATCTGTTCACCCAAATCCAAAATGTACCAAACTTAGTACCATTTAGTACTTTCCGTACCCATAAGTACGAATTTCCGAAACTACCACATACACTCCATAAATAATCTTAATTCCAAATTTCAGGATTCCAGCTCTATCCGTCCACCTAAATTTAAATTGTTCCATATTTAGTACCATTTAGTACTTTCCGTACCCATAAGTACGAATTTCCAAGACTAAGTCAATCCTACTGTCCAACAGTAATCTTAATTCCAAATTTCAGGATTCCAGCTCTATTCGTTCCCTAAAATTCAAATTGTACCAAATTTAGTACTTATCGTACCCATAAGTACGAATTTCCAAAACTTCTTCAATCATACACTCCAACAATAACCTTAACTCGAAATTTCAGGATTCCAGCTCTATCTGTTCACCCAAATCCAAAAGGTACCAAACTTAGTATCATCTAGTACTTTCCGTATCCATAAGTACGAATTTCCGAAACTACCTCAATCCTACACTCCATAAGTAATCTTAATTCCAAATGTCTGGATTACAGCTCTCTCCGTTTAGTACCATTTATTACTTTTCGTACCCATAAGTACGAATTTTCAAAACTTCCTCAATCTCACACTCCAACAGTAACCTTAACTCGAAATTTCAGGGTTCCAGCTCTATTCGTTAAACCAAATTTAAATTGTACCAAATTTAGTACCATTTAGTACTTTCCGTACCCAGTACGAATATTTAAGACTATGTCAATCCTACAGTCCAACAGTAATCTTAATTCCAAATTTCAGGATCCCAGTTCTATTCGCTCCCCAAAATCAAATTATACCAAATTTAGAACTTTTCGTACCCATAAGTACGAATTTCCCAAAAATACCTCAATCCTACACTCCATCAGTAATCTTAATTCCAAATTTCAGGATTCCAACTCTATCCGTTCACCAAAATATAAATTGTACCAAATTTAGTACATTTAGTACTTTCCGTACCCATAAGTATGAAAACTACCTCAATCCTACACTCCATCAGTAACCTTAATTCGAAATTTCAGGATTCCAACTCTATCCTTTCACCAAAATATAAATTGTACCAAATTTAGTACATTTAGTACTTTCCGTACCCATAAGTATGAAAACTACCTCAATCCTACACTCCATCAGTAACCTTAATTCGAAATTTCAGGATTCCAACTCTATCCGTTCACCAAAATATAAATTGTACCAAATTTAGTAATTTTCGTACCCATAAGTACGAATTTCCAAGACTAACTCAATCCTACACTCCAAATTTAATTAAGTTCCAAATTTCAGGATTCCAGCACCCAAATCCAATTTGTACCAAATTTAGTACCGTTTACTACTTTTCGTACCCATAAGTAAGAATTTCCAAAACTACCTCAATCCTTCACTCCATCAGTAATCTTAATTCCAAATTTCAGGTTTCCATGTCTATCTAAATCCAAATTGTACCAAATTTGGTACCATTTAGTACTTTTCGTACACATAAGTATGAATTTCCAAAAGTACACCCATATCTCAATCGTACGCTTCAACGGTAATCTAAATTCCAAATTTCAGGTTTTCAGCTCTATCCGTTCACCCAAATCCACATTGTACCAAATTTAGTACCATTTAGTACTACTCGTACAGATAAGTACGAACTTCCAAAATCATTTCCTTATATCAGCACCACTTCCCAACCTTGATTCCCATACCAAATATGAATATTGTAACTATATCCGCTCAAAATATACAATTGGTACCAAATTTGGTAACTTTTCGTACACTTATAGGTCGAATTTCCAAAAACCCTTTGGTGCATCTTTCTAACTCTCCATCAGTTACCCTCATTCCAAATTTCAGAATTGTAGCTCTTCCCGTTTGCCTAATACAAAGGGTACCATATTTAGTACCTTTTAGTACTTATCGTACCCTTCTAGGTCGAATTTCCAAAAACCCAGCCTTATCTCACGCCTACACACCGACAGCAATCCACAGTAAAAATTTCAGCTTTCTAGCTTCAGCGGTTTCGTCTGGGCGATGATATGTCAGTCACTCAGTCACTCACTCACTAAGCTCTTTTATATATATAGATTATAAAGTTTGTATCTCGATCCAGCATTTCACAATATATGAGAGATTTACCAAAAAATTACCAAAATTAGTCATATTTCAACTTGCTCCGTATCCAAAAAAAGTAATTTTATTCATAGTCAGTTAGAATTTGCTAAAACACTGCGTTGTATGATTTTAGTTTCTGTAGTTTATACCCACATTTAGGGTAAATACCTGGGTAATTACCCATTCGAACCCAATTTACCCATTTTTATGCGTTTTTACCATTTGGGTATTTACCCATTTCCCATCTCTTCTCATATTGGATGATACACAGTGTTACTTAGGCTTAATCCAAAGACTGATTAAGGTGTTATAATTTTTCTGGATATTTTTTTCAAATATCAAACATACCACCACGCTACGAAATCATTATCAATTTTCTCCTCTTGTTAAAAAGTTTCCGCACAAATTGCATACAAGTTTTTCATTGCAGTTTTTTTTTATAAGGTTTCCATCATAATAGCTTATATTTATCAAATATTCTATTTATTATTGAAATTGGATATAATCTTCAATATCGGAAAATTTTACATATGTTCAATACATAAATTTCGTCAAATCGAGATTTTTAAGCGTTTATTTTAACATAGATTAAGCATTTGTATACAAATAAATGTTTTTTCAAAAAACTAAAATCAAAATTGTTCTTTATAAAAATCTTAGTCTTTAGAAATCTTAGTCGGTGCGGAAACGTTTATCACCTAATCGAACTAAAACACGCGTTTTCGTTATCAGGACTATGTTCCGTCATGGTACTGGCGTGTATTTTTTTTTCTTATAGCTCTAATTTACATACACATATAGTATTTTATTGATTTAATGGTATAATCTAGAGTATTGGCGAAGGTAAGTACAGCAACAATACGGTTTCAGTGAAAGCTCACAAAAGTTTGTTTCAATGCCTCACCATGACGTCGAGTGTCCACAAAATTATGTATACCTGCGTATGCGATATTATGCGTATACATAATGCCATTGGTAAATATTAATTATACGCCTATGAACACCCACATTGAAAGTGTTTACATTCACCATGTTTCAATTTCCTTTAAATCACTTTACAAAAACAGATATATCCTCAAAGGCTTGTTTTTTACATTTTAAACATTGCCATCCTTACCGACTTTCATTTTCTTTTGAAATTCGTACAAAGAAACAAAAACAAACGTGAGTAAAATGTCAATAAGAAAAGAGAACGAAAGAATGAAAATGACCTTCCTCACAAAACCATAATAAATTAAAACGACTGTTCTTGGACATATTGTACCTCTGGAATACACACATGAATGACATCAGCATTGTTTTATTTTAATTACATTCGGCTGAAATTGAAACTCAGCTTCCCCGGCAACGTCATTTCATTCAACTTCTTTTTTGTATTCGACTATAAATAAGAATGGCCAACAATGAACGAACAAGACATATTTCGAACGATTAATTGTGATTATATGAGGGCGCAATACACATTTATATATTTAAATGTCACATACATACATACATACAAACATGTGAACAAGCATTTTTGATGAGAGTTTAAGTAAACAATTAAATTGTTTCAAAATTACATTAACGTCCGTGAATATTGTTTTCTTTTTTCGGAAGATTCTTTTGGTTTTATTTCATGTCGGCCAAATGAAATCAAATTAATCACGTTTTCGCAAAAAATTATATAAATGTATCATTGTATGTTGATGTGGGTAATAATGTAAGAAAAACCCTGGGAGCAAGAAGAACAAACAAATAACCAACATATTTCAGTTTAATTTGTTAAGGCCAACGCTGCTTAATGTGTTCGTAACTACTGTGAGCAAAAACAAAATACACAATGAAGAATATTTGAATATTTTAATTTAATTATAGGAAAATTTATTATCAGCAGAAATATTTTCACACAAATGAAATGGAAAAAATAGCAGTACAAAAACAAAGAATTAGCGGAGTTAAATTAAAAACCAGCCATATTTTTACATTTACATAATAAATGACGGATTTATGAAAAACTTGGACACAGGACAAACAATTTTTTGTCAATTAGTAACATTAATTCTTTTTTACTTTTTTTTATGAGAGATAACTCTGCAATTAAAATGTGAATTTAATTTATTAAATATGTGTGTAACGTATTATTAATAGCAAACATTTCATAACAAACATCAAGAGCCGTAATTAAATATTCTGTTTATCAGTTTTTTTGTGTGCGTTTAAATAAATGGACAAAAGGTAATGGGATCACGAGGTCGGGCACAACAAAAGTGTTTCATATATTTCGAAATGCAAGGGACGGGATTTAGTACAATATGAGAATTTGTAAAACCTAAAATTTGAAAATGTCAGCAAGCCGACAAAATATAAATTGAATAATATATAAAAGTATTACAAAATTTTGTGGGAATTATTGTTGACCTTTGGACTGAATTTATTTCTTGATTTTAGTTTGGCTTTAGGTCAGAAAAGAAAAACAATAGAGTTTGTTTTTTATTTTATTTTTATTGTTCCAATATTTCGATCTTCTCCGAAGATCATCATCAGGGAATTTTTATTTTGTTTTTCTTTCCTTAACAACAGTCAATTATGCACATCCTATTTTCCAAACGAGTATTTTGCAACTGCAAAATACTCGCAACTGCAAAATACTCGTTTGGAAAATAGGATGTGCATAATTGACTGTTGTTAAGGAAAGAAAAACAAAATAAAAATTCCCTGATGATGATCTTCGGAGAAGATCGAAATATTGGAACAATAAAAATAAAATAAAAAACAAACTCTATTGTTTTTATTTTCTGACCTAAAGCCAAACTAAAATCAAGAAATAAAGTATTACAAAATGTTAGCAAAAAATTCTAAATTCCTGCAAACTTTAGAAAAACAAAGCATACGTTGCTAAACGACAGGCTCTGACGCCATTGTTGTTCGTCTCAGATAACTGCACGTAATTATTCTTATTGAAACCCTGCTGTTTTCAGTTGGTGTTTTTGTGGTCACCGTCAAAAAAAAAAAACAGAAACAGAAACAAATATTTAAGTTTAACAGTGCTCGGTTAAATGGCTGTTAACCACTTTGTTAACCGCCAATTAAATGTGAATTATACAGAACGTTAGTATTTTGGCTTTTCAGTGTAAAATGTTTTCCGCGAAAATATTTATTTTGGATATATTTCGCTCCCATTCACCGGCTTTGCCGACGGAGATATACTCTCAGCCGGCGTGAATTGAAATTTTCATCTATTGACAATCCTTTTCCCCAATAATTATGTATTTAGGAGGTTTTCCGATTTTGTGTCCCTTTTTGGACGCATGAACGCCGACAAAAAAAATCGTTTTGGATTAAAGGTCATAAGTGTTGCGGAGGTAAAAATATTGTAAAAGTCATTTTTTTCAACTCATTAACTTACAGCTTTTGGACGACTATATTAGGAAGCAAGGACTTGCTTATGAATAACATAATAATGCTATAAACAAGGAGTAGCGTTAAACAAAAATTCGAGAATGCGTTCAAGCCACTACACATGGTGCCATAAGGGTTTTTACAGCTTTCGAGCTTAGGATGTATAAACATGCTACAGAATTAATTCGTAATTGGGGCAGCGTACACAAGTGGTTGGCAAAAAAATCAAATTGATTTGAGAGAAGCTGTTAGTTACCTGAAGGAGTTGACCGATATAGTCCATATTCGAACCTTAACTATGTCTCGTAGAAATATTATGATGTGCAAAGTATGGACGAAATCGGTTCTTGCCTTCGAGAGATGTCGCGCGCACCATTTTACCAACAATTTTAGAACTTTTGTGGAGAGGTACAAAATATGTACATTAACGAGTGGACCGGTATGGATCATTTTCGAACTTAAACTCAGTTTGGACAAAATATTACCAAGGCCAAATTTTCAACCGAATCTGCTGATCCACTCGTAGAAAATTCACAATGTGCAAAATATGGACCAAATTGGTTACTGTTTTCGAGAGTTATCGTGCTTACCATCTTCGAACTTAAACTAAGTTTGGAAAAAAATATAAAGAAAGCCAAATTTTGGATCACATCGGTTCTTCCGTTTGAGAGTTATCATGCACTCCAGCCAATTGCTAAATCGATTCCAAATTGTCTGAAATGGATTTTGTCTAAACATGCTTGGGGTCTAAAACCATTATTTCGATGGGGCCACATTTTCATCGTATCAAAATGTATATACCCTCGTTAGTCTTAAGACTGAGGGTATAAAAATGGACAAAGCAGTTTCACATTTTTCGGCTTTTATTGGGTAGGTATCATAAACAATGGGCCTAATTTTCCACTGAGAGGCATGGAAGTAAACAAGATTTTGTGTTCATTTCTGGCCAAACCACGCAATATTTAGACCTTCAGTTCAAAGAAAGAACTAAAGAATACCCTTATGGCAACATCGATGCTGACATTTCTAAGATGAAATTTCGGTTTTCGGATTTGTATACTCTTAGTATTTATGCTAACGAGGGTATATACACTTTCATACGGGCAAAATGTGCCTCATCGAAATAATGTTTTTAGACCACAAGTATGTTTGGACGAAATGTGTTTCAGACAATTTGGAGTCGATTGAGCAATGTCCGTCCGTCTGTCTGTCTGGCTGGCTGGAGCGCACGATAACTCTCGAACGGATGAAGCGATTCGGTTCAAATGTTGGCTTTCATAATATTTTCCCCAAACTTAGTTTAAGTTCGAAGATGGGCTATATCGGTCCACTCCTTCCGGTACATCCTGAAATGTGTACCAGACTTAGATAAGATTTCAATATGGACTCAATCGGTCCACTCCTTGGGGTACCTCCCACACAAAATTTCGGAAAGGTTCAGTTTAGGGCCATCTCTCGAATCGCATTGACTTTTGTTTTAGCAACTTGTATTCACTGCTCCCCATACGACAGTACAAGTTTCATTAGGGGCAAGTCCATACTTCTTGAGAAAAAAACCCCATAGGCACCACATGTAGTGGCTGGAGATCCACTTACATAATGGTCAATGTCGATCCATTCCTTTTAGTATCTTCTCCGCAAAACTTTTGATCTTTAATCCTAATCAACATTTTTGTCGGTTCAAACGCCCAAAATTTTTAAAACCCCGTAAATAATTTTCTTTCCGAAAAAAATTTTTCAATATACACAGGCTGAGGGTATATCTCTGTCGGCAGAGCCGACTGATACTTTTTACTTGTTTATAATTAGCGCAACCATAGAATAACCTAAACTAATCATAACATTTTAGAACTCGTGATTCCACGTCGTTTGATGTATATCTCATGGGTGTGCTTCTATTACTAGGAGTCCAAAGTCGAAAATTTGGGACGCATAGGGGTTCAGAATCGTTTTTTCCTGGTTAAAACTCTGTAACCTTCCAATATATAGACCTATTTTTTGGTTTCCTTAGTTTCAATTTGTTTACTATAAAATCCCATACATAAATTAATAATCGGTGACGACAAAAAATTGGGGTTTTGCCCAGGAAAATTTATTCCTGAACCACTGTGCGGCGTCAATTCACTTAAAACACCTATTGTTTGGTTTTAAAACTTTTGATCCCCTCGTGATTTTATTTTTCTAAACGTGCGGAAAGTATTGAGTGCATCGGCTCATTCATTCATATCGGCAGATATAGATATGCAAAAATATAGTCGCACCTCGATTATCCGTGAATCGATTATCCGTTAACCTTCATTATCCGGGAAAGGAAAACGCAGAATTTTCTGTTCATTTTACACCGATTAACATTTAAAATTTTTATGAGTCAGTAATATACTTTATTCGACCCAATTTCAATGGACAAAGACAATGCACATGAATTATTTTAGAACAGCTTCAATCTTTTAATCTTAATATTAAATTAAGAATTGCTTTTTTATTAAAAATATATGAGAAACAGTGTTACTCCATTATCCGGGAAAATCGATTATCCGTAATGCCTACGGTCCCGACCATTACGGATAATTGAGATCCGACTGTATATTCAGACGATTTCGCACACTGAACTGCTATTCTCTTTGATTATTTTTAAACAAAAGGACATGCCCTAAACTACTTGATATTTGAACACAATTTGTACAGAAAACATAAAATGGATATTGTTTCTGATGTGGACATTTGTCTTTGTACGTATACTCAAACATTATTGAGTGAAAACAGTATGCTCATATTTTCGAGAGTTAGGGTAATAACCGTGGTGCAGTGGTAAGTACGACCGTGGGAAGGTATTTTTATTAGTAATACTATTTTCCACATAATCCCAAGTCAGATTAAATTATTTAACAATTAAATATTTTTAGAAAATCATTGTTTGTAAACAACAATAAAAAATGCCCCAGCAGGCCACAATTCGTCAAGGGAATATGTATTAGAATGCAATGCACATGTATGTAATTTTTTACATAAATTATATATTTAACATACAATATCGTTGTTGTATTTATTGAATTTTTACATTAAATTGTTAGAATTAAAATGGTCACTATATGTCATTTAATTTGACGTTTAACATACTTCGTTTTTTTTAAGTTCATATGTGCATAAAACATATATCCATATGTCTATATTTGATGTGACTAACAATAGCGTGAATGCTCACAAAACCTGGCAGCATCCATAATATTTTATAATAACGTATTCATTAAATAAAAAAAGAGTATTGAAACTTCTAACAGTTTAAGGCTTATGTCCCGCGAATGTGTTTCATATGTAATAGCATATATGGTGGTTATTATTCTCCTTGTTGTTGTTGTTGTTTTGTAATTACCATGCCTTTACAATCTATGCCAATTAAAACTTACTGACATATTGACACTGAACTGTATGCAAATTGTCCATTGTGGTTTGTGCTGACACCGACGGTCTTTGTTTCGATTACCACAAACATTCAGTCACTTAACGCTTGATACAATGACGCATTTTTATTAATTACTTTGGGTTTAGTTGTTACATAAAAAATTAAAATCAATCTATCATCGGGATGAACAGCGGAATTTATGTTAATACTATTTCACCAGGTATGTACGTTTGTCATGAATAAAACCACTGGCAGTTAATAAAGTAAAATTAAAGAGGGACCAATTAGAGTTTGTTTATTGCAAATATACACATTAACTTTGATATGCAAATACATAATCAGCATTCAACATGTATATGGTGTCTTTGCCTATTTTCATTTGCTGAGAAATTTTACTAACAGCGAAACAGGTGGGGCATAATTTAATGGGTATATGATTTATTTTTGGTTGGAAGTACTAGAAAAAAATTTAAAATATTTCGTTCATTTATTCACTTGAAATGTCTTTTGTTCTTCAGTTCTAAATTTCTGTGCATACTCAAGCATGATTTGAAGTGCTTTGGCGCGTCATACACTCAAAAAGGTTTTGTTCTTAATTCATGTCAAGTTCCTAGTAAATGAGCTGTAACTCGTTTGGTTTTAGAGATATCAACATAAAATTGTAACACAAGATAGAGTAAATAAATTGCTAACGCAGAAAACGCATTTTCGAGTTGTGTCACTCTTTGATTAAATGAGTGATTTGGTGCCCACTCTAACAGCGACAAAAAGTATTCTTTTTCTTAGCCCACTTATACCGATTATTAAGGTTATGAATTTATTGGAACTATTTTATATCGCAACCACAGCGTGCGATTGAAATTAGGGATACGTATATACCAAGCAAAAATCGATCTTTCGATCTTTTGATTCTTAGTTAGAACTCAAGAATCGATCTTTTGATTTTAACTTAGAACTCAAAAATCGATTCTTACGTAGGAATCAAAAATCGATCTTTCGATCCTTTGATTCTTACTTAGAACTCACTTGGATAAAAGAATCGTTCGATCGAGATGACTCCTTAGTTGAAAATGTGAACGTTTTAGTGTACAATGCTTCGCGTTTAACACTGTCGTACCGTTAAATTGGCTTTGTTCATCAGTACAACAAATAATATAATACTGTTGTCTTGCTCTTACCAATGTAATCTGTATATTTCATTTTCGTGGTACATCAAAAAGTCAAAACAGAATTGATCTTTCGATTCCCACTGCAAGAATAGAAGAATCATAATAGAAAATCGATCTTTCGATTCTCTATGAAGTCAAAACTCGATTCCGATTTTTAGATTCTTCAAATCAAAGAATCGAGGAATCGATTACTCGAAAATCGACTAATTGAAATCTAATGGTTAGCATGACCGCTTTTTACGTTGAATGCTAAATGTGATTTCAAGATGGACACTATAAAAATTTGTTCAAAGGTGACAAAAACCCATTTCTCTACATGTGGGTTGGTTTGATACGACGATTGGACCCCCAATAAAGGAGTTACCATATAATTTATATAGGAACGGGTTACTCATGCACATGTTTGTGCGCCTGCATTACGCAATACAACCATTAACATAGACGAAGACGACACATTGCACATCGCACATTAAGAAGAAAAGCGAAATTCACAGAAACGCAAATGAGTACGGACACAAGACAAACATACACAGTCGCTCATTTTAAGTTCAAATGTTAAGAGGTGCGAATAGAAAGAAGTATTAGAAGTAATAGAAGTTGTGTTTTACACTTTGTTAACTATTTGATGTTTTATGTTAAAAATAAATAAGTGAACTCTGTATATATTTAAAAATTTAAGTTACTTTATTTAATTTAAGAAATCAATAACTTTAAATAAAAACTTTGTCGCAAGGACATTAATCAAAGTGTTTTATTTGTGCACAAAGAAGGTAACTAAACCTATATTTAGCTATATATACAATCGGGCTGCGCTCATTGTCATGAAAGAAGTCTCCCCTTGTATTGCCATTAGCAAGACGTCTTTGAAGATAAAGAACCCCTAAAAAATCCGTCGCACAATTCCCACCTAAGGGTTTCCCCCTGGTGAATTTCATTTATGGAGATTCAAATATTTAAAATTTGAGGCTATTTAATTCGGATTGACTGAGTTTTATATATTTGTTTTTTGATTTTTCTAATTTTTTCTTGACCGTGATCAAGTATATATGGGAAATTATTTTATTTAGTCTTAGAAGAATATTCCTAGTCTTAAGCTAGGGTCACACTAGACAAATATTTGCTCCAGCGACAGGGAGTGTGTTTTAACAAATTAGCATAAATTTCAATGCATTATTTACGCTAATTTGCTCTCAGTAAGCGCACACTGCCGGTCGCTAAAGCAAATATTTGGCTAATTTGACCCTAGCTTTAGAAGAATATTCCCAAGAAATCATATTTACTAACTGCAAATATTATAATATTCAAGTATTCAAAAGTTCTATTAAATATCTTATTATTTTATTGATTTGGCTCGAGGTCAGAGAAAAATTAAAACAAAGTTTTGTTTTGATTTTTCAGATTTTTATTTTTGCCAATATTTCGATCATAATTTATGATCATCATCAGGGCATTTTCACTTTTAAAAAGAAAACAATAACAAAACATTTTATATAAATACTAGGAGACCCGGCGAACTTCGTCTCGCAGTTTGTTAGGTACAGAACTTGATGGATTTGATTCAAACCTATAATACTATTATTGCTATCACCTTGTTCAGTGGCAAATATTTCTTTGTTTTGAACTGTTTAGGATGATCTTTGAAGCAGATGTACATTAGATAATTGTACTTTCGACAATTGTCACTTTGGCGAAGAGAGATGGTTTTCTACAATTCTTGTTTTCACCACTGAACACGATATTTTACTCAAGTAATTGAATTCGTAGGAAGGAATGCGATCGTAGGAATTTGAATTTAATGCTGAATATAGTGCTTATTTAAATTAGCGTTTTAATCAATTAACCTATTTTGAGCAGAAAGATCCGATCGTTATCAGGTAACCACCTTCGTCAGCTTTTTTCTGACTTCTCTGTTTAACGTGATCTCCCGAATTCTGCTTGCATTGCAAGTTCAGAATTAGATGCAATGGCTCTGGTAACACGGACAAATGCGCTAATTGAATTTTGACTGACACTGTACTATCCAGTACTTGGTACATTGATCCTTGTTAGCAGAGCTATTATATTAGTTGCCGTTCTCTGTGTGTTTCAGATGCTTGAAGTCTTGTCACACTAACACGTGACTGTTGTCGATTACTTGGTCACCCTATATTTAATTTTCGACCAAAAAAATCTCCAGTAACTTCGATTTCTTTTTTTTATCTTTCCAATTTTGAATATCATCCTTTTTCGATGCACATACATACAGCCTTCCAGCTCTGCGGGAACTAAACTGATTGAATTCATACACCTTTTCAGTGCGGATATCATGTTTTAGTATCATGACAGGATCTGAACAGTATCAATATATATCTGCTACAGCGTAAATTTTATACCGGATAAATCGGAAGTTGATCTTTTGAAGATGTTTTTACATACAGTTTAAAAGTATACATGTATGCCACAACCTCGCTTCCAATGAAATTACCTCGGAGCTCTTGATTTTTCAAATAACCCACAAATTTTGTGGATTTGTACTTTTTTCCTCAAAACTGTGGAAACCACTTTCGTCGTTATCATCTTCATCTTTTCAGTCGGCATCTGACCGAAACCACCACTAATCTTTACAAACTCTAAACTAAGCCCTCTCCTTTTAACCATTTTTCGCTAGTAATTTCCTAAAAAGACGCTTGAAAATAAATGAAAATCGATTTGATTGTGAATAAAAAATTCTATACAACTTTCAAAAATTTACAAACAATGGACCCCCACAGTTGGTGCATATACAATTTTCGCCAAAAACTGTCCAAATAAGTGTCAAGGTATACTCCAAACGCGAATCTCGATAGAAATTTGTGGAAAAGTTGACTTTCATGAAAAAATTTTTTTGCAAATTTTCGCGATTTTTTTAGGTTTTATCCTTTTCTGCCATGAGACCATTCCGAATTGGTGCAAATTGTCAAAATCTGTTCAGCCGTTCTTGAGTTATAAGCGTAGTAACTAACATTATCCTTTTTATATATATAGATACTAGGGGACCCGGCGAACTTCGTCTCGCAGTTCAAACCTATAATACTATTATTGCTATCACCTTGTTCAATGGCAAATATTTCTTTGTTTTGAACTGTTTAGGACGATCTTTGAAGCAGATGCAAATTAGACAATTGTACTTTCGACAATGACGAAGAGAGAAGGTACTGAGAGGCAAAGTGTTTCTATTTTCCTCGACTCTCTCTTCTATAAACTGACAATAGCCGCGAAAAAAATTAGGTAACTCTAAATCGGGACTGAGATATATTTTTTAAGCAAATAACACGTTTTGCGATTTAAATAAAAATATTTGGTAGCGCAGTTGAAGCAAAATAATATCATAACGCCCTACCCGTTTCATAATCGATGGTTTTCTGCAATTCTTGTTTCCACCACTGAGCACGATATTTCACTAAAGCAAGTGAATATGAATTTGAATTTAATGCTGAATATGGTGCTTATTTAAATTTGCGTTTTAATCAATTAAGCCATTTTAACCTATTTACCCATTTTGATCCGATCGTTATCAGGTAACCACCTTCGTCTGTTTTTATACCCTCCACCATAGTATGGAGGGTATATTTAGTTTGTTTTTCTGTTTGTAATACATCGAACTAATCATTTGCACATATATTCTTGATCAGGATAAAATTCTAAGACGATCTAGCCATGACCGTCTGTCTGTTGTAATTACTCTAGCGTTCGCAATAATTGGGCTAGAGCGCTATATTTTTGCACCCGAGCGTCTTTTTTTCCATAGGCAGGGAAAGTTCGAAGATGGGTTATAGCGGAACACTTTTTGCTACCTCCCGATTTTCGGTATTTTGGGGATTTTAACTAAAATGTTTGACCGAACTACCTGCAATTTCACGTTTGGGGTTCCCAGTGGTCACAAAACATCTCCACCAAAAACCGTCATGTTTTGGTATAGCCTCCATATCGGTATCGGTATTTTGAGGATATTACCTAAAATTTTTAACCGAACTACCTGTAATTTGACAGTTGAGGTTCCTAGTAATCACAAAACATCTCCACCAAAAACTGTCAACATAGGTCCATGTTTTGGTAGAGCCCCTATATAACGGTACCTCCCGATTTTCTGTATCTTTTGGATTTTAATTACATTTCTTGACCGAACTATCTGTAATTTCAGGTTTGGAGTTCCCAGTGGTTCCCAAAGTATATCCACTAAAAACAGTCAAGGTCCGTGTTTGGTATAGCCCCCATATAGCGGTACCTCCCGATTTTTGGTATTTTGAGTATTTTAGCTAAAATTTTTGATCGAACTACCTGTAATTTGACCGTTGAGGTTTCTAGTAATCACAAAATATCTCCACCAAAAACTGTAAACATAGGTCCATGTTAACTGTACCTCCCGATTTTCACTTTGATATAGCCCCATATAAGGTTCCTTACCGATTGAATACATTTTTTATGTTTTTTACCTTATTTAGGTATCAGAGGTCACAAAATATCTTCGTCTAAAATTGTGGACAGGAAAGAATATAATTATTCCATTTTAGTTCAGAATATTTTATGGTGGAGGGTATAAAAAGTTCGGCCCGGCCGAACTTAACGCTTTTTACTTATTTTTTCTGACTTTTCTATTTAATGTGATCTCCCGAATGCTACTTGCACTGCAAATTCGGTATTAGATGCAATGGCTCTGGTAACATGGACAGAGCTATTCTACTAGTTGCCGTTCTTTGTGTGTTTCGGATGCTTCAAGTCTTGTCACACTAACACGTGACTGTTGTCGATTACTTGGTCACCCTATATTTAATTTCGACGTAAAAAACATAGTCAAATAAATATCACAAAACTAACTAACGATTAATAAGTATTTACCTACATATGTCGCCGATAAAGGATATTTGTCAGATAATTCGACCAAAAAAACTCCAGTACCTCCGATTTCTTGTTTTTTTCCAGTTTTGAATATCATCCTTTTTTCGAATGACATACATACAGTGTACCAACAGTACCAATGTACATATGTATGTTTGTATGTATGTATGTATTTGGCCGTTTGTAATTGTCTTTTTTTGTATCATGACAGAATCTAAACAGTATCAAAATATATCTGGTACAGCTTAAATATTATACCGCATACATCGAAAGTTTATCTTTCGAAGATGTTTTTACCTACTGTTTAAAAGTATACATATATGCCACAACTTCACTTCCAATGAAATTACCTCGAAGCTCTTAATGTTTCAATTAACCCACCAATTTTGTGGATTTGTACCTTTTTCCTCAAAACTGTGGAAACCACTTTTGGCATTATCAGCTTAGTCTTTTCAATCGGTATCTGACCGAAACCACCACTAATCTTTACAAACTCTAAACTAAGCCCTTTAACCATTTTTCACTGTTAATTTCCTAAAAAGACGCTTGAAAATAAATGAAAATCGATTTGATTGTGAATAAAAAATTCTATACAACTTTCAAAAATTGACAAAGGCGTACAATGGACCCTCACAGTAGGTGCAAATACAATTTTCGCCAAAAACTGTCCAAATAAGTGCCAAGATTTACTCCAAACGCGAAGCTCGATAGAAATTTGTGGAAAAATTGACTTTATTCAAAAAATATTTTTGCAAATTTTTCGCAAATTTTCGCAATTTTTTTAGGTTTTATCCTTTTCTGCCATGAGACCATTCCGAATTGGTGCGAATTGTCAAAATCTGTTCAGCCGTTCTTGAGTTATAAGCGTAGTAACTAACATCATCCTTTTTTATATATATAGATAGCAAAAAACATTTTTCACATTTAAATAATTATATTGTTATTTCTTTCTTAGCACCACATACGTCTTTCTCTTGTTTGAGTTCAGAAATCAACAACTTTTTGGTGTTTTTATACCCTCAGCATTTATGCTAACGATGGTATATACACTTTCATACGGGCAAAATGTGCCTCATCGAAATAATGGATTTAGACCCCAAGTATGTTTGGACGAAATGTGTTTCAGACAATTTGGAGTCGATTTAGCAATGTCCGTCCCTCTGTCTGTCTGGCTGGCTGGTGCGCACGATAACTCTCGAACGGATGAACCGATTTGGTCCAAAAGTTGGCTATCGCAATATTTTGTCCAAACTTAGTTTAAGTTTGAAGATGGGTAATAACGATACACTCCTTCCGGTACCTCCCCCACAAAAGTTCGAAAATGTTCGGAAAATTTGTGCGCAAGATAACTCTTGAAGGGAATAACCGACTTGGTCCATCCTTTGCACATCGTGATATTTCTACCAAACTTAGATGAGGTACCAATGTGTACTCAATCAGTCCACGCCTTCGGGTACCTCCCCCACAAAATTTCGTAAAAGTTTAGGACCTGCTCTCGAATCGCTTATTCCCATATTTCTTGGGAAAACAGCCCGAAAGGTGTAAAAAAACCCTATGTCACCCTATGTGGCGGTCGGAGAGCACGATAACTCTCGAACTGTTCAACCGATTTGGTCTTCGTCATATTATATCCAAACTTAGTTTCATGGGGCAATACCAGTCCACAACATCCGGTACTTCTCCCCAATATTTAAAACTATCACTAAAATGCTAGGACAATATCACTTGAATGGGGCAATCAATTTGGTCCAAACTTTGGATCTCCTAATATTTGGTCAAAATTTAGTTTAACTTCTAAAATTGCGCATATCTGTCCTCCCTAAGGGTACCTCCCCCTCAAAAGTTCAACATTTTTGTCTTAGTGCAGTTAATTCCTAATCCACATTTTTGTCGGCAAGTTCAAATGTCCAAAAAGAGGCTTTAAATACATTCGATCTGAAGAGGCTTTAAATACATTCGATCTGTCTGTTGGTGAAAATTTCACTTCACATTGGCTGAGGGTATATATCTGTCGGCAAAGCCGTTTGACACTTTTTTACTTGTTCAATGGTGCTCCTGTATATTTGCGCACAGTGTTCGGTATCTGTTTTATAGTTTATTCGTTTTTCTAAAGGAATGTTAATAATATGTAACATTTCCAACATAAATCTCCGTCTGTAGTTATTTTCCTGCGCTAAGATTTGTACTTGTTTGAGGTTTGGCGTGTGTCCGGTTTTGGAACAATGAGCTGCTAAGCAGTCTTTTGTTCCATGGGTTTATTCTTGTTTTTTTGGTCTGATCTGTGACCACTCATCCTACTTTTGAGTTTGCTTTTTGTAGTGCCAACATTTACCTTTTGTCATATGTTGTGTTAAAATATTTTTTTAAAATTGTCTTTAGAAGTACATATTAAAATCAAGCAACTGATTACACTGTGCTATACGAAAAATATTCAAGGGTTCTGATGCAAAAATTTTATCCTGTTGGGGTCCATGGGTAACGAAAATACCGTTGTTTCGTTTTTTTTTTTTTTTTTTTTTTTTTGTTTTATAGTAGTAAATGTAGTGAAAAACGGGAGAATTTTCACAGCTACAACATTTTCTTTAGGCCCATTTACACAGGAAACGCGGTTTTCAAGAAAAATCGTGAAAACCTAAAGAACCCCTAAAATGTGAACTTAAATCGCGATTTATTCGAAAATCCATCCGGTGATATTTTTTTATGTTATGTTTTAACTTTTTGGTTTTTTATGCAAGTTCCTCCCTCCGTCCGTCTTTGGTAATTACTCTAGCATCCACAAAAATTGAGATAGGAAGTCATGTTTGAAGATGGACTACATCGGTCTACGTTTAGGAATACCTCCATATAACGGTACCGCCCAATTTCTATCATTTTGACGATTTTAAATACATTTTCGAACCAAATTAGATATAATTTGTCATTTAAGGTTCGAAGAGGCCAAGAAACATCAACACCAAAAATTATGGACATAGGTGCAAGGGCCAAATTACAGCAAATTTGGTCCGAAAATGTAGCTAAAATCCTAAATATACCCGAAATCGGGTGGTACCGTTGTTATATGGGGGCTATACAAAAACGTGGACCGATATAGTCCATCTTCGAACATTATGTGCCACTTTTTCAAATTTCAGCGTTCTAGCTCAATTTTGGTGGATGCTAGAGTGATTAGCAGAGACGGACAGATGGACGGACCTGCATAAAAAACCCAAAAGTAAAAACACTAAAAATTGCATAACATATCTATTTTTCAACCGATTTCATTAGTTTCCGGTTTTCAAAAGCTAAGTTAATTGCCTTTTTGATGAAAATAAATAATTGTACTGTTTGGTATCTTCTAAGCAGCCTGGAGCACAAGGAAAAGCATTATCCCGTTTTTTGATGCGATATTTTCGCACTTCAACCACTCTAATATAGCCATTTGTTAAACAATTTCAAAAATTAATGGCTTGTTCGAAAGATATTATTTGCCCCTTTAAAAGAAATCCAATAGATATCCGTTGTGAAAAATAGAAGGTACACCCGTTTAAATTTAAAAATCTTAGAAACCCCGTTGTACTCTTCATTTACCATTATAAAAAAAAAAACGAAGTGACCCAAAGGAATCAAATGTATTTTCGTTATCCATGGACCCCAACAAGATAGAATTTTATGAGAACTCTTGAATATTTTTTAGTCATGTGTCATCAAAAAACTTTACTTTGATGCTCCTGATATTGTTTCACAGTTTAATTCATTATTTCTCTATATATAAATATAAATTGTTATACGTTATTTATTTTCTTATATTATTACACAAGAACAAGCTTCAATATAATGTGTATTCTGATATTGTAAGCCAACATTTCCTTCAAAACTTTTCTTGCCTTCAATTCCCATTCGATATGCTTTATTATTGTATTCCCTGCTCATGAATATTCTATAAATCACTGGAGAAATTAGAAATATGTCATTTGGAGACGATATATGTATGATCTGTGTGTGTGTGTGTTTCGACAATGATAGACATACATGTTTAGCAACTAATAAAGGATTTGCTCACCTTATTCATTGTGAAATATTCAAATAGAAATAATGGAAATAATCACATCCATAATTTATTCTATGCAATGTGCATTTTAAATATATAACCAAAAACATCTAAATATACATATGGATGCACATAAATAATTTATTTTCATTTTAAATTAATAATATTCTTGAAATTTTCCAACACAAATAATAATTACATATTAAATTGAATATAATGTATGTCATTATGTGATCGTCTTTGTGCTTTCTTAGAATTAAATTCTTGGAATTTAGTTTTTCTCTGCTTCGAATATTATGTGTCAAATGCAAATTTTGAAATTTTTAAAGTTCAATGTGTGAATATTTTTTAATTATAATTTATGTTTTAGGAACATCAATTTTAATAATTAGTCTACATACATCATTTGACACATAATATTATGTGCACAGTCATGATTGTGTTAGTGTACATCACATTTTCAAGCACGTTTAAATTGCTTCTATATTTTTCGAAAATTTATGCAAATTTAAAAATTACTTACTCAAATATTATAATGTAAATAAACTTTAATTTGGTTAAATTAAATGTTTATTAAATTTGCAACTACTACATACGAAAGTAGCCGTGTGCACAAAAGTATTTAAAGTGAATATGTTAATTGGCAAATTGTACATCCGATAAAATTATTATTCTTGCTACAGAATATTTATTTTTGAAAGCAAATCTATTAATTGACAAATATAATAGACCAAAACATATCTGCCTAGAAGAAATATTAGGATGAACAAAGTTTGAACCTAAGCGGTAACTCTTCTTCGAGAGTTATCGTGTACACAAATTTAGCGAAAACAATTTAGCGCCAAGATTGCACAAGGTGGATGGACCAAATATAAGGTGGTGCGAAGTCTGGATCAAATCGGTAGATACGTTCTACAGTATATGGTATATGGGCAATATTATTGAAAATTTAACATCGTTGAAGCCAAGGTTTACCCGTTTATAACTCGCGAATAGTGGTTGTATATTGTACAATTTACATGCTTTTGGATAAAATGAAATGTTTTTAGACTTGGCAAAAAATATTGGCCTTCAATGTTGATTTGCGTGGAAGCTGTGGCTATATTTATGTTAAAAAATGGCTAAAAATGGGTTGAAGCCAACGTGTCTTTTTTTGTTTTCTCTCGATTTGTGATTAAACCACACTTATCACGATTTTCCCGTTAAATTGAAAGTAGAAGGCAACTAAATAAGGATCATCTCACTAGTGTATAACTTCTCAAAATTTGATCTGCGTCTACCATTAAATGATGCTGACATTTTGAAGCCAGATTTTAAGTGTTTTTTGAAATTTACTTATAATTTCGTTCCGCAAACAGGTTTTTCAAAAAATCATATGTAGGAATGAAGAACTCACGATTCTGATTTATTTGATATATGTGTCGTGAATGTAGCCTACACAGCTTCAGAGAAATCTGTATCCAAATACGAAAATTTTGTGCGAACAAATTTCTAAAAATCATATATTTCGGGTATAATTTGTACAATTGACATTCGATTTACTCGTGCATGATTGCAAATTTTGGATTTTTACGTTGCCAATCCAATAAATCATTATTCGTTAAAATCCATCTACTAAAACGCGAGATAGGAGAAATTCCAAGGTAGGAAAATCACCTAATATTGTTTCTGAAAATATCGCGCATTTTATCGCGTATTCTGTCGGCTGCTTGCACTACTATGAAAAAACTAGTGCAGCATCTTCCTTTTTGCGGAAACAGAGATTTAAAAACTTCACTGATAAGGGAACTACATTCATTTTATCCCAAAAATAGTGTGTGATGCTACATCCACGGTACTTGACTGATTGCCTTGAAATAGGTATATATCGATGCAGATTTTCATGGTGACATTAAAACCGGATGCGGAACGAAATTGTATGAACTTTGCGCAAATTAGCGATGTTTTATAGGTTTTTTAATGCTAAGATGCAGCCGATGCTACATCTTAGCGTCCAAAATTTATTTCGAAAAATATATACAAATTGAAAGATATGGTCTTGCTGTACATGAAAATCACATGCGGACAAAACGATTTTGATAATTACGCGATTTACACATATTTTAATAATGCATATAAGTTAAAGCGGTTTATTTGAATTCTATTTCCGTTTAAGAAGTCTAATGATTTATTTCAACAACCCGATAACTTTCCTCAATGGGAAACCTTCTATGTGAATGTAGATAAAGCAAAATCCGCCCATTTCCATGGGAGTTTCAAGAAAAATAAAAGAAGTACTTCTATAGAATTTTTCCAATATTTTCAACTCTAGAATGCATGTGAAAACTATTTTTCCAAACCAATATTTGTTTTTTGTGACACAAATATGTGCTTATTTTGGCTATAATATCCTAACTACTATCCCGATGATTATAAGTTTGGTCTCATTTGATTCCCCGTGAAGTCTTTATTTAAAACTGTTACTTTTTTTGTAATTTTTGACGGGTAAATGGACCTATATTTTCAAAAAATTCGGATTACATTTAAAATTTTGTCAATTTTTTGTAAATTCCGCGAATGCTGAGAAACATTTTACAAATATTATGCAATCTACTTAATGACGTCACTTCGTGATAACTTTTTAGTGACAATTGTGCTCAATAAAATAATTAGCGTTTTTATAATAATTTTTTCTTAAAAGCAGAAGTAAAACCGCGATAACATTTGTCCGCAACAACCAAAAATTTGCTCGCGAGCGGATTTGTACTGGGGAATTTTTTCTTAACCTATGTACCAAAAATCGTTAATGTAGCGCGAAAAGAAAAAATTCAATTTTTTGGAAATGGAATATTAAATAATTGGCAGTTTTGCCCATATACATATTGTACAAATCCGATAATTGTTGGCAAGCTGTATTTTCTAGTTATTTTCCTATAATTAATTTGAGCTTCAATATTTTAAAAATCCCTTTTAGAACGACAATTACACAAAATTGGCTCTTTTAATTGCTTTGGATGTAAATAGCGATCATATGGTGTTTAAAGTTACCCAAGAATGTGGAACTTTGTTCATCGAGTTTGTGAAGTAAATGCTAAAATTAGTGGTGTAAAAAATATTTATATTTATCATATTCAGTGACCGCTCATTAAAGAGTTAAACCTTCTTTTTAAAAGATGTTTTGCGGTATATTTTGTATTATATTTTTTAGATATTTGTTTAAAGGCAAGATTTGTTCTCAATAAGCCCAAATTTCAGCTATTTCGGTTGGATAATATGGCTAACCTTCAAAATACTGAAAATCGGTCGGTACCGTTTTATGCGGGTTACTTCCCACTTTTTTCTTCTTAATATATTGTAGGTCAACAATAACTACTTTACCCACGACAAATCCTTTTAATTTTGGCCACCACATATATGAACAATTCGGCAGATATTTCTTAATTTGTTACCCTCAGCATTTATGCTAACGAGGGTATGTACACTTTCATACGGGCAAAATGTGACTCATCGAAATAATGGTTTTAGACCCCAAGTATGTTTGGACGAAATGTGTTTCAGACAATTTGGAGTCGATTGAGCAATGTCCGTCCGTCTGCCTGTCTGGCTGGCTGGAGCGCACGATAACTCTCGAACGGATGAACCGATTCGGTTTAAATTTTGGCTTTCGTAATATTTTGCCCAAACTTAGTTTAAGTTCGAAGATGGGCTATATCGGTCCACTCCTTCCGGTACCTCCCCCACAAAAGTTCGAAAATGTTCGGAAAATTTGTGCTCACGATAACTCTTGAAGGGAGTAACCGATTTGGTCCATACTTTGTCCATCGTGGAACGTGTACCAGACTTAGATCAGGTTTTAATATGGACTCAATCGGTCTACTCCTTCGGGTACCTCCCACACAAAAATTTGGAAAAGTTCAGTTTAGGGCCATCTCTCGAATCGCTTTCGAATCACTGCCCTCCATACAACGGTATAAGTTTCATCAGGGGCAAGTCCATACTTCCTGAGAAAATAGCCTGAAAGTTGCAAAAAACCCCTATGACACCGTATGAGGTGGTTGGAGCGCAAAATAACCCTCGAACAGGTCTGCCAATGCGGTCCAAAGTTTGGCCTTAGTAATATTTTGCCCAAACATAGTTTAAGTTCGAAGATAAGCCATATCGGTACACTCCTTCAGGTACCTCCCCCACAAAAGTTTAAAAATTTTCGGAAAAATTTTAGTCGGAAAGAAGTAATTTTTTGAGGTTTTCAAAATTATAATTTTTTATTTTCCGTGGACATTTCAAAAGTGAGTTCCGTACATACACGTGTTAAGATATATATAATCTGAAAGATTGGATTCTCCTCTGTTCGCAAAGCTATAAAACTGCTGCGGTATCGCGCGGTCTTTGGAGATATTCAAGATTTTCTAAAAAGACTTTGGGAATTTCATTCAGTTGCATTTTCCAAAAGTGGAATGTAAACGCGACAATGAACGCCATTGTTGACTGTGTTTTGAAGATATGGACTCACTAATTCTAAAAATGATAATTTCTGTAAAATTAAGAAACCTCTCGCAATTTTTCATAGTTTTGACCTCTAAATGTTGGTGATTTACATATAGTGCAACATTTTTAGATCCTGCGTTGCAAATACCAAAATACGTTAAAAATTGTAATGCAGTGCAGACCTGAACTTGATCTGAAAGACATTATTAACACAATTAAACAAAAAATATTGACATTTTACTCCTTAATAGATGTGTAGGGTTGTGGGGCTTCACCCAGAAGTGGACCTATGTTGACAGCTTATGTGTGAGGAGGTTTTTTATTCGCTAACATCTTAAAGTTTACATTTGCATCAAAATCGGCTGCAATTCTTGTCAACCTTTAAAATACCCAATATGAGGGAACCCGGCATGTGGGGGCTATTTCAAAACGCGAACCTATATTGAAAATATGTTGTGCATAAGTTTTCTATCCGCTGAAAACTCAATATACCAATTTGCATCAAAATCGATTGAAAAATGAATGTAAAACGTAAAAACGGCAGCCACCGTTACATGAGCGCTACAAAAAACCGCGGGTCTATGTGGCCCAATTTGAGCCCCACACTGTCCACTAATATAAGCAACATTTGTGCAATATTTTAGGAATCTACACCTTTTCCTTTAAAAGTTATGAGTAAAGTTCCGCTAAAGCAACGCACAGTGCAAAATATGAGCACTTTATTGGAACTTTGCTCATAACTTTTAATGTGAAGAACGTAGGTGTAGCCAGTAATGATTTGAACACGTCTGTCCTTTTCAACCAATATTACAAGACTGAATATTTATTTGTTTTCAATTGACATATTTAACAATTTAAAACATAGTATGCTATTGTATGGAATGTTCTAGAATGTATACATTGAAATAAATTATAGTAGGCTAATACATATGAGTAATAATATTCAAAGTATGTTAACAAATCAATTCGAGTTGGTATGAGTGTTTATAAGACTGGGTAAGATATAAATATAAGTAACAATTTCAAATAACCAATATGAATAATAAACAGGAATAGCATGTAAATATACATAAACCCTTTACGGACTTCTACAATTCGGCCGTTCTGACCGAGAGAGCTCCTGATCTCTCATTGACTATCATCTTCATAACGACTATTAAACCAAGGACGCATATTTGAGACAGCCCACACACCTTTATAAGGTGTACGAGACAACTGAAAACCGTCCACATCTTCAACCAAATAACGATCATTATCTAATATTTTTATTACTTTATATGGACCTCTAAATTTCGGTATGAGTTTTTTCGAAACACCTCCAGAACTCTCGAAATTTTTTACCATTACATAATCTCCGACTTTAAAAATTCTTGGTTCCTTTCTGCTTTTATTAAAGTAACTTTCATTATAGCTTTGAAGACCTTCCTGATTTTCCTTTGCCTTTCTTCTTCTTAATTCGTGATGTACACCTAAATCCACTTTCGAAATTTCACCACCAAACTCGTCTACAGATATATTTTTTAAATACTCGGCCGCTTTGTCATCACACGTTCCTCTTTGTTTCGTTCCAAATAACATTACACTTGGTTGTTCCTTAATTGATCGATGTACGGTATTGTTTAAAACATGTTCAACCTTTTCAACAACATTATCCCAATATATTCCATTCCGCGGATCTACTAACTTCGCTAACATTGGACCTATTGATTTATTTATTATCTCTACTTGGCCATTAGCTTGTGGAGAACCTGTTGCCACTAATATATGCGACACATCATTCTTATCCAAGAAGGTTTTAAATTTTTTTGAAGTGAAACAGGTTCCCCTGTCGCTTATTACACACCTCGGTCGACTATAAGCCCTGAAATAATCCTTCAAAGCTGCAACAGCTTCCTTAGAACCTGTGGTTTTGGTTGGATAAAGTCTTACAAACTTCGTAGTAGCATCCACAACAACCAACAAATGTTTCATAGCCCTTCCATTATCTACTGGACCAAGGTGATCAACATGAATGACGTCGAATGGATCAACTGATTTTGGTATGCTATGAAGAAAACCTTCCCCCTTGCCATGTTTTGACGAATAAGCAATACATTTAAAACAATTTTTAATATGTTCCGAAACTTTTTGACGAATATTTGGAAACCAGTAAGTTTTAGTTATTAAATCGACCATTTTATCTATACCAACGTGACCCATTTGATCATGGTAATTAAATAAAATATGTTTCTCCATCGCCTCCGGCACATAAAATAATAATTTATCCTTACCAAACTTTCTATATACCACTCCATTTCTCATCTCATACAAAGAATGCTCCTTTTTCTGTAGCTGATCTACTATATCTTTTAGCTTTCTATCTCTATTCTGGCAAATTAATAAATTTTCTTCAAAAGTATTTGCACCCAACACCATTATACTATTACTCCTACTTAGTGCATCTACATGTTGCATTCTTTTCCCGGACCTATGTTCCATCGTATAATCATAATTCTGCAATTCAAGAGCCCAACGAGCAATTCGTGGGTTTAAATCCTTCTTATTTAGTGTCAAAGTTACAGAATCACAATCTGTAACTATCTTGAATTTTTTCCCTTGTAAATACACGCGGAATCGCTGTAGGGCGTAAATTATGGCAAGAGTTTCAAGTTCAAAGCTGTGATACCTTGATTCAACCTCTGTTGTTCTTTTTGAGTAGTAAAACACTGGATAAAACTTACCATCCGTTTTGCGTTGTAACAACACAGCGCCGAAACCTATAGAACTAGCATCACAGTGAAGTTCTGTTTCGTCCCTAGGATCATATATAGCCAGTAGAGGTGACTCTATCAATTTCCTCTTTAACTCTTCAAAAGTTTTTAACTCTACCTCTCCGAATACAAATTTTTTATCTTTCTTAATGAGGTCATATAAGGGCTTGGCAATAACTGAGAAGTCCTTAACGAACCGCCTAAAGTATGAGCATAGGCCAAGAAATCTCTGTACCGCGTGCGAGCTTTCAGGAATGGGGAAATCTCGTACAGCAGCTAAACCCGAATCATCTGCCTTTATACCATTACCATCTATAATGTACCCTAGGTATTTAACAGATGTCTGCAAAAATTCACACTTATCATCCCTTAGCTCCAATTTATTTTCAACTAATCTTTCGAAAACCTCTTTCAATATTGCAAAATGCTCATCTATAGTAGCCGTAGCTATCATTATGTCATCTAAATAAATAATTACCTTATCATCCACTATCATATCTGCGAAAACTTTATTTACAAAACGTTGGAATACCGATGGGGCATTTTTTAAGCCAAATGGCATTCTCAAAAATTCAAATTGCCCGAAAGGTGTAACAAATGACGTGTATTTTACGGAATCAGGATCGACATAGACATGAAAAATCCATTCTTTAAGTCGACTTGTAAAAAACTTCTTATTAGCAAGTCGGTCAAGAAGATCGTCTATAAGAGGAATTGGGTAATTATCCTTTGCTGTAACTTTATTTAAAGTTCGATAATCCACACACATCCTCAAATCGCCCGTCTTCTTTCGAACCAAAACAATGGGAGAAACAAACTCAGACTCACTTGGTCGTATATACTGTTTCGCTATATAATCGTCCAAAAGCTTACGCAATTCATTTTTCTCAGCATATGACAGCCTCCTTGGTCTACAACTGAACGGTTTCGAGTCGCTTATATTTAATTTGATCTCACTATACGTCTTCGGCTCAGTTGGTCGCACTGGAGCTATATAAAAATTATTGAAAATATCTATAAACTTCTTTTTGTCGCTAACATCAATAGTTTTACCAATATTAGGCTCACCTACACCACTTTCTGAAATATCAATTGCCATAATAGATTGCACAAACGTGTAATCTTTTTCACCATTTAATCTATCTTCCACAGGTGCCAACCTAAGCTTACTCTTCCTTAGGAAATCCCGACCCAAAACACAATCAAATTTCATAGACTCATCGGACACAACCAACAATTCTATCGAAACCATATCATTATTGAAATTCATAAAACATTCGAATTTTCCATAAACATTTAACTGGGATCTATTTATTCCATAAAATTCAAAGTCCGACTGCGAGAGAGTATTGAAATTTAACCTGCCTATCACACACGACCTTCTCACAAAACTGACGGGACTACCAGAATAAATAAGACATGCTAGTGTAAAATTAGAATTAAAATTAGAATCTAAAGAAAATTGTAAATACTTAACATACTCATTATCCTCTAATAGTTGAACTTCTTTTTTCATTTTGGGACAGCTGGATACACGATGTTCAATACTTCCACATTCATAACACGCTCCAACAGCTTTTTTAGGCTTCTTGCAATCCGCTGCCATGTGGCCTAAGTTATTGCAGTTGAAACATTTAAAATTGTTGCCCGGATTTCTTTGAAGTACTCCTCTCGTATACAGCGATTTCGGCTTCTACAAACTAATTCTCGCAAAAGCTTGCAAAAGTTGAGATTTGTCTTTATAACATTGTAAGCTGGCCTGCATTTTGAGCTGTTTATCTGGAATGCCGTCTATTATAAGATCAATCAATTCATCATCCGCGATGTCAACGTTGTTAGCAAGTAATATTTTATCATTGTAATAATCCATAAAAGATTCGCCATATTGCCACATTCTCGCCTCAAACTTACGACGCATTGAAAGTTTGTTTCCTTTAACGGAGAAAACTTCTTTAACTTCTTCCAACAAACCATCGACATCTTGGGTAACAAAGTTCGGTTTGTTGTGTAACCACGTTTGGACTTTTCCTTTTAGTTTGCTCAACAATAGAGCCTTTGCGGTATTCTCATTCACATGATAAACTTCGAGGATTCCCCGGAATTGGCTTACCCATACATCAGGTTGTACACCGCCATCATAATAAGGAACAATATTTTTAAAGATTCCAATCATCGAATCAATTTTCTCACCATCTTGGTTTGCATTTCCAAACCGTTTCAAGCTAATATCTTTTTGTTCAGCACCTTCACAATTAGCGCATGTTTTTTCATATTCCATCACTTTTTTCATAAACTCATTCTCACGATTCAGAAGTTCGTTCTCTTGCTTCAAAAGTTGCAGTTCTTTCTTCATTGTATTAAATCTTGTAGCTTCATTTCTCTCTTCAGCCATTGACCCATTCTGATGTGCTTCCTCAATTATTTCTATCTTCCTTTCAGTCTGAATTTCATTCTCTTCTTCTTTTCCACAATTCTCAGCAAAATCATTGCGTTCATCTTCACTAGCATTCTCCGCTTCATCCGTCACATTCCTTACCAATTCGGGACAATTGCCTCTTTCGACAGCAGGAATTTCGTTCAGCCTTAGTATAAGCATACTTTTTGTGCCTGAAGATGGTAAACCGAGTTGTTGTAACCACATACGTAATTGTGGAACGGTATAATCCTTTCCAATAATATTCTCCATTGTATATGAACACAAAATTGTTTGAAAGAAAAAAAATTCGATCCCACTTCTGAAAATTGTAGCCAGTAATGATTTGAACACGTCTGTCCTTTTCAACCAATATTACAAGACTGAATATTTATTTGTTTTCAATTGACATATTTAACAATTTAAAACATAGTATGCTATTGTATGGAATGTTCTAGAATGTATACATTGAAATAAATTATAGTAGGCTAATACATATGAGTAATAATATTCAAAGTATGTTAACAAATCAATTCGAGTTGGTAAGACTGGGTAAGATATAAATATAAGTAACAATTTCAAATAACAAATAAGAATAATAAACAGGAATAGCATGTAAATATACATAAACCCTTTACGGACTACTACATAGGTTACTAAAATTTTCCAAAAATGTTTCTTATAGTTGGGTCGTATGTGGATAAATATGGGCCACGTAGACCTGCGGTTTCCTATAGCCCCCACATATCGGTGGTGACCGTTTTTACGTATTAGGTTCATTTTTCTACCGATTTTGCTGCAAATTGTTATATTGGGGTTTCAGTGGATGGAGAACATATGTAAAAAATATTGTCAATATCTGTTCGCGTATAGGTATAGCCCCAATTGAGCGGTACCGGCCAATATAACATATTTTAAAGATTCCAAGCACATTTACTAATCTATTTGTTTGCATTTTGGTATTTTATGTTCTCCGTAGGTAGAAAACCGTTTTGCGAAATATTAGCAACGTATTTTCTCGTTTTGCTATAGCCCCAATATGAGGGGGGCACCCCATTTGGGATATTTAAATGGTGTTAGGTAATTATTGCCAACCGAGTTTGGTTTACTTTAAAATTTGTCTTCATTGAATAGAAAATATTCTAAAAAACAATTCAGAGCATAGATCCTTGCTTTGGCCCCTACTCCCAAGCATCCATATACGTTAGTAAATGAAAAAAAAATTGTTGAGATTTTTTATTTTTAGTATAGTGTCATTGATATAACATAAATTTTACAAATTGAACGTTTCGACTGAGGGTATTTTTATCTTATTACACGGTTCTGCAAATGAGAAAATCACCTAAGAGCATCTGGTGCAACTATGCTTTGTGTTATGTACTTAACGATGTCCTGAGAACACTGCTCAAATTTGACCATTTTTCTATAAAATGTGAATGAAATTAGCAAAAATAGTCATAAAACTATTAAAAGCAACATTTGTTAGTATTGGTGAACCCATTTTGGTATAAACGAACCCAAAATTGGCATCTAATGCCGGTTCTTCTATCAAATTTTCAAAAATATAGATATATGAATATTGCAATGACTTTCTTGAAAAGTCGCATATCTCGCAAACCTGCTTGAATCTGCAGCTAATTTTTGGTTTGTCTATAGAAAAATATCATATATCTCAGAAAATGTGCGATTTATTCTGCAATTCACCACAATACATTAAAAAACCTCCAAAACTTAAAAAAAATAATTTAGTAGACTTTTAAAAAGCACATTTTTGGGGAACGAATAGCAAACAAACTAAATTAGATATTACAACTCTATAAACGCTAAATAACCAACAAATTGTCGAGAATTATAACAGCAACAAAAACGGTAGTCAACTAACGTACAATTTGTTTGTATCACTATATAACTTAAGCAAAGCTAGAAGCAATTTTTTAAGAAAATAAATATTGTAAAATGAAAGTGCAACTTTTAAGTACATTTCTAGCTGTTTCTTACATTTACATTTACATTTCTACTTAGCAATAGAATTCAACAAGAATCTCATTAGTTTTATGTACTTTAATTTTTGAGTAAAGTACCATTAAAGTTCCCATATTTCGCAGTGTGCGCCGTATAATTCATGTGAATCGGAGTGTATGACATTTTTCTGTGAATCACAAGTCTACATACCAAAAAAACTATTGTTTGGTAAAAGTTACCTACTTATTTCACTATTTTGAATATTTTAGGCATATTTTCCAATCTAATTAGCGGGGAATGTCGGGTTCTCCTTTATAGGAAAGATCTGTTACAAAAGTTATTGATATTTATATTTTTCGGCAAGTTCATAATTTTGTGGAAAATTATTCGGTTGTGTAGCCTGTATTCGATCTGTCTCTAGACGGAAGTTTTAATTCAGACATACTGAGGTATATTTGTACCGGCGAAGTCAAATGTTACTAGTTTTTTGAGCAGCATTGTTTATACCCTTAGCCTAAAGGCTAACGATAAGAATGTGTCTCATCGAAATAACAGTTTAGACCCCAAGTATGTTTGGACGAAATTCGTTGCAGACAATTTGGAGTCGATTTAGAAATGTCCGTCTGTCTGCCTGGTTGGTTCGCACGATAACGATCAAACGGATCAATCTATTCGAACCAAATTTTGAATTTCGTAATATTTTGCCCAAGCTTAGTTTAAGTTCGAAAATGGAACATATCGGTTCACCCCTTTGGTTACTTCCGCCACAAAACTTCAAAAATTTTTTTGAAAAATGGTGTGAACGATAACTCTCGAAGGAAACAATCGATTTGGTCCAAACTTTGCACATCATATTATTCCAAATATAGATTGGGTTCGAATCCGATATAATATGATATGGACTATATTGGTCCACTCATTCGAGTACCTCCCACACAAAATTCGCAAAAAGTGAAGTTTAAGATCTCCTTTCGGATGGTTCCAATTTTTTTCAGCAGGTTATCCTTACCGCCCCCTTTACGACGGTACAGTGGTTTTTGGGGGCAAGTATATACTTCCTCAGATAATGGCATAAATGCTTAAGAAAGCCTGACTGCACCAACTAAAATGGCAAATCCGCAATATAACTCTCGTAAGATAACTCTCAAAATTTCTTCCAAATTTAGTTTAACATAAATAAATAAGTCAAGTGTTTACTTAATAAAAAGTTTTGGTATATGTCAATAATCTGGTATAGTCCCACATACGGTATCTACGGATTCCACGTATTTGGAAGCAAGCTCGTGACTTTGCCCCCTATTCTCCGTCAGCATAGCTGGGCGATTCTTACATACTTGTATTTATATAAAATGGCTTACTTCCACTTAAAAAATAAAAATTTTCAGGAGAGATAAAAAACGATAATTTTTTGATTCTGAAAAGTTTAAATGCATTTATTAGGGAAATTTTCTCATAATTGCATTTAAAGTTGTACACAAAAAAATATTGTTTTTTATCTATCCTGAAAAAAAAGTATTTTTTAAGATACGATGTTGAGGAAGTAAGGCATCAATATATGAAAATCACATTTTGCAAAATTGTTTTATACCCCGGGGGACTTCAAAAAAAAGCACAACTAAAGTTATAAATTTGTGGGGTACCGTCGTCATGAGGCCCAATGAGGTTAGAAACTTTGATTAAACATGTAAAGTACAATCATTAAAGTATTTACTTTTAAGACGACAAATGCCAAATTCTAGCGGGTTTTTTGGAAAACCCTGTTGAATTCTTCAAATATTAGAAATCAGGTGGAACCTTTAAAGGTAGCTTCCCCATAACAATATTATACCGTTGTGTCATACTCACAACGGTATAATATTGTTGCAAGATTAACCTATATACAAAATTCAAAACGATCTGAGAAGTGGTCATAGTCTTTGTAAACTATTGTTACAATTTGTGCATGATCTATGTTGAAAAAATACTTCGTTTTGAAATGTTGCTACCAAAGTAGGTATCTCCTTTAAGATTTACCGTGCTTATCTGACAATTTAGTTGGTGTCTTTCACGTCATTTTTATACCCTCAGCCTTTAGGCTAAAGAGGGTATTTACACTTTGATACGACCAAAAATGTGCCTCATCGAAATAATGGTTTTAGACCCCAAGTATGTTTGTACGATATCCGTTTCAGACAATTTTGAGTAGATCTAGCAATGTCCGTCCGTCTGTCTGTCTGTCCGTCTGTCTGTCTGGCTGGCTGGCTGGTGCGCACGATAACTCTCGAACGGATCAATCGATTCGGTTCAAATTTTGGGTATCAAAATATTTTGTCCAGATTCGATTTAAGTTCGAAGATGGGCCATATAGGTCCACTCCTTCAGGTACCTCCCCCACAAATGTTCAAAAATTGTCGCAAAACCTATGCGCACGATAACTCTTGTGGGGAATAACCGATTTGGTCCATACTTTGCACATCGTGTAATTTCTACCAAACTTAGATGAGGTTCCAATATGGACTCAATCGGTCCACTCCTTCGGATACCTCCCACACAAAATTTCGGAAAAGTTCAGTTTAGGACCTGGTCTCGAATCGCTTTGATTTTTGTTTATACAAGTTGTATTCGCTGTCCTCTATACGACGCTGTAAGTTTCATTAGGGGCAAGTCCATACTTCCTGAGAAAATAGCCTGAATGTTACAAAAAACCCTATGACACCGTGTGTAGTGGTTGGAGGGCAAGATAACTCTCGAACGGATCTGCCGATTCGGCCCAAAATTTGGTTTTCGTAATATTTTGTCCAAACTTAGTTCAAGTTCAAAGATGGATTATATGGGTCCACTCCTTCCGGTACCTCCCCACAAAAGTTCGAAAATGTTCGGAAAATTTGTGCGCACGATAACTCTTGAAGGGAGTAACCGATGTGGTCCATACTGTGCACATTATGAAATTTCTACCAGACTTAGATGAGGTTCCAATATGGACTCAATCGGTAAACTCCTTCGAGTACCTCCCACACAAAATTTCGGAAAAGTTCAGTTTAGGACCTGCTCTCGAAACGCTTGGTTTTTGTTGTAACATCTTGTACTCACTGTCTGCTATAGGAAGATACAAGTTTCCTCAAGGGCAAGGAAAAAATAGCCTGAAAGTTGAAAAACAAACCCTATGACACCATGTTTATGGGTGGAAGCGCAAAATAATTCTCGAACGGAAATGCCGATTCCGGCCAAAATTTGGCCTTCGTAATGTTGTTTCCAAACTTACTTTAAGTTAGTAGATAAGCCATATCGGTAAACTCTTTCAGGTACCTACCCCACAAAAGTTCAAGAATATTCAGAAAAATTGTGCGCACGATAACTATTAATGGGAGTGACCGATTTGGTCCATACTTTACACATTCTCATAATATCTACCAGATATAGATAAGGTTCGAATGTGGACAATATTTGTCCACTCCATCCCGTACCTCCCACACAAAATTTTGGATAAGTTCACTTTAAGACCTGCTATTGAATCACTTTGATTTTTGTTGAAGCAACTTACATTCGCTGCCTCAATTACGATGGCAAAAGTTGTTTCAGGGGCAAGTCCATACTTCTTGAGAAGACAGCCCGAAGGGTGTAAAAACCCCTTATGGCACCCCCATGGTCTATGTCGGTCCATTCCTTTAAGTACCTTTTCAGCAAAATTTTTTAACTTTAATCCTAATCAACATTTTTGTCGGTTCATACGAGACCAAAATTTTGAAACCCCCTAAATACATAAGTTTTTTGTGAAAAAAGTGTTTCAATTTGCACAGGCTGAGGGTATATCTCTGTCGGCAAAGCCGACTGATACTTTTTTACTTGTCTTAGTATGGATTTCTCCATGTAAAAAGTATATTTTTGTAGTCAGGACCACACCTGATGGTGTGGGCTGATGAGGTCCATCTGCAATAATTGCAAGAAGTCATATTCTATTATTGAAAGAAATATAAGAATGTGGAAAGTTCGCACACTTTATACGCAACAACCAGCCAGACAGACATGTCGAAATGGACTCCAAATTGTTTAAAACGGATAATCGTATCGAACTAAGGGAGTTTAGCCTAATGGCTGAAATAATTATATTAATGGAATTGAATAAAATATTTGAATCCTATATAAAATATTTTAATACTTAGAGGTGATATGTAGTTATACCGACCAATTTTTGAAAACAATTGTGTTTATAAACTTGCAAAAAATGTTCATGTCTCGACACTTCTAACTGAGCTCTACTTTTTTGACTTTTCATAAATATAAACGAGGATTTAACACCCTCATCAAAGTCATCTAACAAACGCTAACTCTGAAATAAAAAATATTTACATTTACCCAAAAAAAAACAACCCTCTTATATAGACATAACAACATTTCTGCAAACTATTGCAATAAATCAGTCAGTTCTGCGTTCTGTAATTTGAACTAATCCATGAGCGCCCAGTTCTTCTTAACCTTAATGGCCAATAAAAATCCCCTCAATTATTTATGCTAAATAAAATCTAGGATAGGCTATAAACATTTCAATTTACCACTTTTGTTAAATAGGCTCCAGACGTTGTTGTATCCACTCTGCGATTGATAATAATGTAACGAAGGACGCTGTGCTTAGCCGGATGGCTGTGTTTTCAGTATGTGGGCGTTTATACTCCCAGCTTTTGATGATGCTTCTGTTTCGATGGCGTTTTTGTGTGAAAATTCCAATGATGGGTTGCACAATTTTCGAAAATAACAATTAATTACATTTAATTATGGGACGATTTATAACACTTCATTCACACTACGCTGTGCACAGAGTGGAATGGGATTAATTAAAATGCTTCTTTCTTATTACACACGACACTGGGTAAAGGCAATAGCAACACCTTCTTTGAAATTATTTTTCATTTACTTTTCTTTGCTCTCACATAAATACGTATTCCTTTTGTTTTACTTTATTTGTATTCCTTTTTTCTGTTGTTTGGTTTTATTGCCTTATAATGATGATGTTAGTGCCCTTTTTGTTCTCTCTTAAGTGAGGCTGACAAATTCGTAATTTGAAATACTCGAGGGTTTCACTGGAAAATGACCATAAACACAACCGTACCGTTTCTTACCGCTTCACTCTTTTTATTTACATCGATTGTTTTCGATTCACACGACAAAATAAACCATTTTTCAATCATTTACGACGAGAATTTTCCACTCTCTCACTTTTGATTTTTTTTTTTTAATTTGGGCTTTCGTATTTCCGAATCTTCGGCAGAATTTTATAACTTTTGATTACTTGAGGGGATTTAAGGATTACTGGTGAATTTTCCCCCTTTTTTGTGGCACTAAACTTGGAATTCAATTAAATTCTTTGTTTTATTATCGACATTAGGTCATATGTATGTGTTTTCATTCTACATATATGTGTTTGGGTGTGTTTGTGCGTTACTGGATGTTTTGCGTGTATTTCTCTACGTGAACATCAACAACAAAAGATATGCCGCAATTTTTGTCGCCTCTCAGAATGTCGAATTTTTTTGTGTGTCGCTTTTAATTTGTTGTTGTTTTTTTCTGTCTTTTTCTTTGCTTTTACAGAACAAAAACACACCACAACATTTGTTACTGTGTCAGGATAAATTTTTACTAAGGGCGTTGTTTTTACACTAACATTTCCTTTTGCATAATAATTTTATTCTCGTTCACTTGAATTTCTTTAATTTTCTCTATTTCTTGTCACGAAAACAAAACACTTTTGACGATTTCTTTATCGGTTTATTTTTTATTGTTAGACGTCGTTATCCTTTGGAATGTAAGTATGTGAAATGTGATTACCGTATAGTAAACGCGTAATTCGAGCACGAGCGTTACAGCACCTCTGCTGTCGTTACCAATCAACACAAATATCGAACATAAACTGATATTAAAATTGTAAAAATTCCACAGCTCCTTCTGTTACATTTCCAGTAGCTCTTCGTAATGCACGATGCCGAATGGCACAATTCTCTCCGTGCAATGGTTGCCTCTCTCCTTTTGGCGACAACAGCGCCAACATTTTTCGCTGAAACTAAAATGATTACGTGGAAGTGATGCGCATGCCTCAGTAAAGTTTGGTAGGATATGAGTGTATGAGTAATTAAGAGAAAATATCCTTTAATAGTGGGAAGGGATTTTTGTGAGACTGGGAACATTGAAAAATCGTTGTTATTTTTCTCTTTAGTACAAAATTCAGCCTGTTGAATAAGGGACATTTTTTCTGAAACAAAGTATAAAACGAGAAAAATCAACAAAAATACAATTAAAAATGTACACAATTGGACAGAAGAAAACAACTTATAACCTGCTTTTCTACAATAATTGGAACATTGAAATGAATTGAAACTTCCCCACAACTCACGGTGTGAACTGTAGGATATTCAGTGGAATTTTAAGCAAATTTTAAAATAAATACATTTCATCATATTTTTGACAAGTTCCGCAAAAACATCTTCCTTTGTTTGTTTATTAATTTAAAAATCTTTTCGATACGCTATTAATTAAAGGATTTAGTTAAAGAGTAACGCAATAAGCCAGTCATTGATTTTCACATTGATTGCCTTTCCTGAAAGAAGTTTATAACATTTTATTTTTTATGCTCCCTGGAGACTTCAAAATTTATTTTCTCGCATTACCGCCTTTATACACAAATTATATGTGAAAATTCAATTTTCTGGGTAAACCAAAGAATCGAAGGGGCTTCATTGATACGGACATTTTTTAGATGGCCATTGATTATTTCGAACAATAATAAAAAAAATAAAATATTAAAACAGCGACTATGGGATTAAGCCTGCCTATTTTGAAAAGCAAAACATCTGCATTTTCCTAGAGAGGAAGGAAAATCCGACCTTGGCCGCCATTGTTGGTTCTGTTTTGAAGAATAACAAGTGAGAAAAGGCTATAGTCGGTACGGGGCCGACTATGTGATACCCTACACCACTACCTCTGTGCATAATCTTTTCACTCGAAAACATTTCTTTTAGGGAGATACGAAAGTTTTCACCTATCTGGCTTTTATACCAAATGACTTAAGGCGAACTGAACCTAAATATTTAATATTTAATTTTATATTTGACTACTATCAACATCACCAGCATCAATATGCTTCTATCTCTGTGAGAAAATTTCGTGATGATCCGATCAATATTCTGACCAGTATTGTGATTGCAGAAAAAGTGGAAAAAAGGGATGCATTACCGATTATTGCGATACGCCAACCTACTTTTCACAGTTTTAAAGATGGGATTTTCTACTTTCTTAGTCAGGCTTTGCTTTCAGATGGTCCCCAACCAAATGTGTATTCGTCATTATTATTAAAATCGCAAAAATAAAAATCTGGATTCTATTAGCGACTAATGCGATATCTTCGTAGTTTGACCACCTACGACAACCTACGTTACATTGTTGTAAAAGTGATATTTCCTTCCCAGGTTTTGCTTTTTATATAACCCTTATAGACGCCGAGATATTTGCTTTATAATAAAATGTTGACTTTTTCTCCAAATAAATTTTTTGCTCATTCCGACCCCTAAATATTATCTGACCATCACCAAAATCAATAACCCTCAAAATTTCGTGACGATCCGATCAAAATTGCGACCTGTAGCGTGATTTCCAAAAAATTGATATATTACCGACTATTGCGATATCTCTGTTATTTGATCACCTACGCCGACTTAGTTTGCACCATTGTAACGATGGAATCTTCTACTTTCATAGTAAGGCTTTGCTTTTGGAAAGTTTCCAACCAAAGCTGTGATATTCGTCATTATAATTAAAATTGCAAAAATGAAAATTTGGGTTTTATTTGCGACTATTGTGATATCTTCGTTGTTTGATCACCTACGAGAACCTACTTTACATCATTAGAATGGTGATATTTTCTACTTTTTTTTCTACTTACTGTTTTTAATACGTTTTTGTCACACAAAAACCACTATTACTTAGCCATTTGTTAACCGATTTTAAAAATCTATCGCTTGTTCGAAAGACAATATTCTCCCCTTTCCAAGAAAGGATAGAGTATGAAAATCGGTTGTGGAAAAAAAAGTAATGTCCGTTTAAAGTTGAAAATCCAAGAAAACCCATTTTTCACTACATTTACCGTTATAAAATCAAAAACCGAAGTGACCCAAAGAAACCAAAGTTATTTTCGTCTTCTATGGACTCACACAAAACCGAATTTTTACATTAGAACCCCTGCAAATTTTCACTGTAGCACAGTGTTATTGTGTTTGCTGTATATAAAATATACTCAATATGTATCACAAGTTTGGTTCAAAATACGTGGAATCTGAAGGTACCGTAATGTAGACTACACCAACTCATTAACCCTTTCGGTGCCTCTTTTTTGTTTTTGATCTGAAAAATATATTTTTCCAATTTTATATATGTATACTTAAGCCCACTATATGAATAATCAAAACTAATTTTTTAACATTTTGTTTGGAAAAGTGGTTTTTGGACACTATGCCATATGGCATAGAATGTATTTAAAGGAAAAAAAAAACAAAACTAAAATATTCAAGTTTTTAATTAAATTTCATCTTTTAGAAGACCAGGAGGCCTTATAGAAGAGGAAGAGGTCTTCTTATAGAAGAGCAGGACGTCTTCTCATTAAAGAGCAGAAGGTCCTCTCATAGAAGGGCAGGATGTCTTCTCCTGGAAGAGCAAAAGGTCGTCTCATAGAAGGACAGGATGTTTTTACATAGAAGAGCAGGACGTTTGCATATAGAAGGGCAGGAGGTCTTCTTATAGAAGAGCAAGAGGTCTTCTTATAGTAGAGCAAGAGGTCTTCTTATAGAAGAGCAGGAGGTCCTCTCCTGCTCTAGCAGGAGGTCCTCTTCTTGAAAAGCAGGACGTCTTTTCATAGAAGAGCAGGACGTTTGCATATAGAAGGGCAGGAGGTATTCTTATAGAAGAGAAGGAGGTCTTCTTATACAAGAGCAGGAGGTCTGCTCATAGAAGAGCAGGACGTCTTCTCATAGAAGAGCAGGAGACCTTCTTATAAAAAACCATTTGGTCTTCTCATAGAAGAGCAGGGGCCCTTCTTATAGGAAAGCATAAGATCTTCTCATTGAAGGCCAGGAGGTCTACTTATAGAAGACATGAAGGTTTTTCATAGAATATCTGGAGGTCTACTATTAGAAGATTTGGGGGTCTTCAAATAGAAGGTCTTCTTATAGAATATCTGAAGGTCTTCTTTTAGAACATTTAAAGCCTCTTATAGGAGACCTAGGGTCTTCTTATAGAAAACCTAGGGTCTTATTATAGAAAAGCTAGGGTCTTCTTATAGAAAACCTAGGATCTTCTTATGGAAGATTTGAGGCCATCTAATAGAAAAACTAGAGGACTTCTTATAGAAGACCTGAATGTCTTCATATAGCAGATCTGAAGGACTTCTTATAGAACACCTGAATGGCTGGAGGTCAGCTTGTAGAAGACGTGGGGCCATCTTATATAATATCTGGAGGAGTTATTTTAGAAAATCTGCAAGAATTGTTATACATCATCTGGAGGTTTTCCTATGGTGGATCTGGGGGTTTCCTTATAGAAGACCTGGAAGTCTTCGTATAGAAGACCTGGAGGTCTACTAATACAAGATCTGGAGGTCTTCTTATAGAAGACCTGGAGGTATATTTATACAAGATCTGGAGGTCTTCTTATAAAAGATCTAGGGGTTTTACAATAGAAGATCTGGGAGACAAACAAAGTGAAACATTTCCGTTGGGAAAAATCTATGCCATATGGCATAGTATGAAATATAAAAAATCTGGCAGCTCCATTGAACTATATTTCGGATCTTTTTTTCGTTTTAATTATTAAGGCAACGATTATCTACTAAATTAAATACAAAAAGTTAACAAAAAAATATTTTTGTTAATAAAATATATAAAACTAGGAGACCCGGCGAACTTCGTCTCGCAGTTTGTTAGGTACAGAACTTGATGGCTTTGATTCAAACCTATAATACTATTATTGCTATCACCTTGTTCAGTGGCAAATACTTCTTTGTTTTGCACTGTTTAGGATGATCTTTGAAGCAGATGCACATTAGATAATTGTACTTTCGACAATTGTCAGTTTGACGAAAAGAGAAGGTACTGAGAGGTACTGGTACTGTTTTCTTCGACTCTCTCTCCTATAAACAAACAATAGCTGCGAGAAAATTAGCAACTGTAAATCGGGACAAAGATATATTTTTTTAAGCAAATAACACATTTGGCGATTTAAATAAAAATATTCGGTAGCATAGTTGAAGCAAAATAATATCATAACGCCCCTATTCGTTTCATAATCGATGGTTTTCTACAATTCTTGTTTTCACCACCGAACACGATATTTCACTCATGTAATTGAATACGTAGGAAGGAATGCGATCGTAGGAATTTGAATTTAATGCTGAATATAGTCCTTATATAAATTTCAGGTAACCACCTTCGTCAGCTTTTTTTTCTGACTTTTCTGTTTAACGTGATCTCCCGAGTTCTGCTTGCATTGCAAGTTCGGAATTAGATGCAATGGCTCGGTAACACGGACAAATGCGGTAATTGAATTTTGACTGAGACTGTACTATCCAGTACTTGATACATTGATCCTTGTTAGCAGAGCTATTCTATTAGTTGCCGTTCTCTGTGTGTTTCGGATGCTTGTAGTCTTGTCACACTAACACGTGACTGTTGTCGATTACTTGGTCACCCTATATTTAATTTCGACGTAAATAACATAGTCAAATTAATATCACAAACTTATTAACGTTTAATAAGTATTTACCTACTTATGTCGCCCGATAAAGAATATTTGTCAGATAATTCGACCAAAAAAATCTCCAGTACCTCCGATTTTTTGTTTTTTTTCTTTCCAATTTTGAATAACATCCTTTTTCGATGTACATACATACAGTGTATCAACAGTACCAGTGTACATATGTATGTATTTGATGTATCTGATTGAATTCATACACCTTTTCAGTGCGGATATAATTTTTTAGTATCATGACAGGGGTACAGCGTAAATTTTATACGGCATAAGTCGGAAGTTGATCTTTCGAAGATGTTTCACTTACAGTTTAAAAGTATGCATATATGTCACAACCTCAGTTCAAATGAAATTACCTCGGAGCTATTGATTTTTCAAATAACCCACCAATTTTGTGGATTTGTACTTTTTTCCTCAAAACTGTGGAAACCACTTTCGGCGTTATCATCTTCATCTTTTCAATCGGCATCTGACCGAAACCACCACTAATCTTTACAGACTCTAAACTAAGCCCTCTCCTTTTAACCATTTTTCGCTGTTAATTTCCTAAAAAGACGCTTGAAAATAAATGAAAATCGATTTGATTGAGAATAGAAAATTCGATACAACTTTCAAAAATTGACAAAACAGAGGCGTACAATGGATCCTCACAGTTGGTGCATATACAATTTTCGCCAAAAACTGTCCAAATAAGTGTCAAGGTATACTCCAAACGCGAATCTTGATAGAAATTTGTGGAAAAATGTACTTTCATGAAAAAATATTTTTGCAAAATTTTCGCAAATTTTCGCGATTTTTTTAGGTTTTATCCTTTTCTGCCATGAGACCATTCCGAATTGGTGCGAATTGTCAAAATCTGTTCAGCCGTTCTTGAGTTATAAGCGTAGTAACTAACATCATCCTTTTTTATATATATAGATTATAAGATGGTATTTTCATGCAAATTTTAAATCGAACGAGGAGCGCTTGCTCTTTGAGACATAACAATGTATAGGGTCCACCAATCAAAACTTTTTGTAGAATTATTTTTAGATAACACTTCAGGGAAAAATACAAAATTATTAAAAAAAGAGTGCCCATAAGTATTTTGCCTTAAAACGGGCTTCAAAAACTGGTTATGCCATATGGCATAGAATCACCGAAAGGGTTAACATATATCAAACATTTTTAGTTGGCAAACTTCTGACTCATAGATAACTCGAAATTAAACAAGTAAAAACGGCGTCAAATTCGGCCCGCCCGAACTTGTTATATCCTCCATCACGAGTGTATTGAAGTAAAACTGAACAATTAGTTTCCTTATGTTTATGAAGAAGACTAAATATCAACAATTCCACGGCAGCGGGTTCTTTCTTGATGGATTGACCCGGAAGCATAGTATTTCGGCCAGCGGCTGCCAACCCAGCATTAAACCAATGCTTCTATGTAGGTTTAAATGCTGCTACAACAAAATACCAAATTCCAGCTATTTCGGAAGAACAATGTGGCTATATTTTCAAAATGTTGAAAACTGGGAGGTACCGTTCTATGGGGGCTATATGAAGGCGTGAACCTGTACCGACAAATTTCGTGGGGAAAGTTTTATACCACCAACGAAGACTAAATGCAAAATTTCGGCCATTTCGATGGATTATTTTGGCCATAACCTTCAAAATACCGAAAATCGGTAGATACTGTTTTATGGGGGCTTTATGAAGGCATGGTCCTATATCCACAAATTTCATATGGAAAGTTTTATACCCCAAGTGAAGACTATATACCAAATTTCAGCCATTTCGGTGGAATATTGACGCCACAACCTTCAAAATCCAGCAAATCGGGAGGTACCGTCCTATGGGGGCTATATGAAGGTATGGGCCTATAACGACAAAGTTCTGGGGAAAAGTTTTACACCCCCAACGAAGACTAAGTACCAGTTTTCAGAGATTTGGGTGTGATAATGATGCTAAAACCTTCAAAATACGGAAAATCCGGTTTGTACCGTTTTATGTTTGCTATATTAAAACGTGGAACGATATAGCCCATTTGCAATACCAAGCATCCTAGGAGTAATAGAAACTTCTATACCAAATTACAAAGCTCTATCTTAAAAATGGCGAGCTGTATCTTGATTTCAACAGACGAACGGACGGAGATACGGACATGGTTATATCGACTTAGAATTTTATCCTGATCAAGAATATATACACTTTATAGGGTCTCCGATGAATATTTCGATGTGTTACAAATGGAATGACAAATTTAATTATACCCTCCATATTATGGCGGAGGATATAAAATTACGTAAAACTGAAATTGGAAGAAACCTTGGCAGGGAACTTTTGGGTCATTATCTCAGAAAGTATGGACTTAATCCAGAAAAATTTTACCGTTGTAATAGGTACCGTAAAAACAACCTTCTGCGAAAAAATTCTAATAGATCCGAGACGAGTCCACAAACCCCACTTTACCCAAATTTTGTGTGTGAGGTATTCGAGGACCGGATCGATAAGTCCATATTTCCAACTGATCTATGACGGGATGAAATAATATGATGTGCAAAGTTTGGGCCAAGCAGAAACTCCTTGCGAGAGTTAGCTTGCGGATTTGCCATTTTAGTTTATACCGTCAGTATTTATGGAGCCTTTAGGCCATTATCTCACCGTGAAACAACCTTCTGCGAAAAATGTCAAATAGATCCGATACGAGTCCTCAAACTGAATTTTACCCAAATTATGTGTGGGAGGCATCCGAATGACGAGAACGGTATAGTCCATATTCCCACGTGATACATGACGGGATGAAATAATATGATGTGCAAAGCTTGGAGCCTTTAGGCCATTATCTCCGGACGTAGGAACTTGCTCCCCCAAAACAAAACAAAAAAAATCCATTGTACAGGGGGCCGCAAGAACAACCTGCTGCAAAAATTTCAATACGATCCCAGAGGAGCTCTTATTCTTCATTTTTCCGAATTTTGTGTAGGAGATACCAGGAGGAGTAGATCAATATAGTTCATATAATGTGCAAAGATTGAACCAAATCGATTGCTCCCTTCGAGAGTTATCGTTCATACCATTTTGAACTTTTTTGGAAGAGGTAACCGAAGGAGTGGGCATCTTGGAACTTGAACTAAATTTGGGCAAAATATTACGAATATGGTGTCCAAAACCGGTTAACCGATTCTCCAGTTTTTAGTTAAAAACCGAAACCGGGCTTCGCCAAAAAACATCGTTTTTGGTTAACCGATAAAACCGGTTATTTGTGACGGTTAACCGGTATTAAAAAAATAGTAATATTTTTTTTTAATATTTCTTTAGAATTGTATTCTTGAAAATAAACTAAACAAGGTTCGGCAAATTTATAAATTGTAGATACCCACTGTGTGTAATTTTTTTGAGTCAAGTTTTATTAACCATATTCTAACTCCACAGTGTGATAGAACACCAAAAATGAGAAAACACGTGTCTCGCCGTTATTCCCTATCTCATCAACTTTCGCGGTTATAGGCCTACAAAGTTTTGAGGCTTTGATGTCAAAAGGGTCATTTAGTCAGGACTCTATCTTCCAAACCGTTAGTAAATTTGAATTTATCTCGGAGGCAATGTTGTAGCTCTTGTTTTAAAGAACAAAAATTGTGAACACATGTAATCCATCAAGCTTCATCTGCAAGGTCAAAATCGCCATGGTCAAATTTCTTTTAAACTTTTTTCTCAAGTTTTGTTATACAGCTTTCAAATTGATAAAATTTGAAGCAAACAACCAACTACAAAAATGTACCTCAGATCCCAATAAACATCTTTCTAGAATATACGATCCCTGAAGGAACAGAACTTAATGGTCAAAATAGCAACACAATTGCTATTTTTATTCTCTTTTCTAGGATTCGGCTCCATAGATATTAAACCGTTCAAAATTCAAGAAAACAATCAACCAAAATTGCGTAGCAAAGGCATCAATAAACAACTTTCTGGAATATTCGAAATGTCTATGAATGGTTCTTAATGGTAAAAATAGCAAAAATCTTTTGAAAATATGCAATTTTTATACTTTTTTCTCCGACTCTGGTCCAAAGATACGCAACCGCCCAAAAATTAAGGATACCGTCAACCACAAAAATGTACCTAAGATTTCAATAAACAACTTTTTAGAATATATGAAGATTCTAGGAATGATTCTTAGTGCTGAAATTCACGAACAATTATTTTTTTTTAACATTCCCCCTTCTCAGGTTTAGAAATAACACTGTGACACAAAATGGAACTCAAAGTCTGGGGGGTGGAAAATTTCTTTTGGAGATGAAAGCCCTTGATGAGTATACTAAGAACCCAAAAGAAAATTTTCGCCGTAGGTCAAGTTTCTGAGATATTGCGCGATTAAGTTTTTAATTTTTTCCCTATAATACTTGGGAAAATAGCTCCAATTCTATGTTTGGCGTTGTTGTAGCTTCGTTTTGAGATGACATGTCTTCAGTCAAATCGATTGGCGAATCTTTTTGTAGAACATTTCATTCTTCTAACTCAATGCCTTTCATGTCCTTTTCGTCCTTTACTTCTTGAACCGTAGTGAAAGTACCACAAGATGAGATTTTTCAGCATCCAAATATTCTACAAAAATATTGCTCAGAAGATTTTAGGTACGGTTCTCTTTGACAACTAATCGATTTTGTCCCGTTTTCGTTGTCATTTTTGATATTTATTCGGACTTGGTTCAGAATTAAACTATGTTTTGTTTTTCTGTATATTCGTTATTGGTTATGTATAGGTATGTAGACATAACAATTGGTTGTTGCTTATGTAGACATCTGGGGTGCTTCTGAAATATTTACCACAAATAGCTCTTGTAATGATGAACACGTTAATAACAAATTTTCTTGGAGGACAGATCCGGTTATCTCAGTTTTTGAACCGGATATTCCGACATTAAAACCGATATTTGAACCGGTTTTAAGTAACCGATTAAACTTATATGTACAGTATAGTCTCGATAATCCGGACACTCGTTAATCCGGACAACGTGGTAATCCGGACACTAAAATTATTTACACTATAGACTCCATAATCCGGACATCCCACAATTTTTTACCTCGATAATCCGGACACTCTTGTATTTTTACCCTTAAAATTGGCACTTTGCTCAATTTGACCATTCTAATTACGAATTCCGAGCAACAAGGTCACATCTCGATACCGATTTAAATATCTAACGCTTTTTATGGGAAACAAATTAAGAACTTTGTCAGCCAAGTCGGACTATAGGAAAAGATTGCAATTAAAAAACTGATATTAAAATAAATAAATAATTTTAATATACAATTTTCGAACGATTTATTTCCAAGCCTTCGTCCACCCACTAAAATAACATTCTAATATGCCTGATGATCGGACTTAACCACCCGCGAAACGAGGCATAATGGTTAAATGTTAGTGGGACTTCGGTGGATTCCTAATTTTTCAATGTACCTCTTGGGTCATAACTACGGTGACCAATATTTTTGGATGCAAATAGAGTACACATACGAGGGCTACTACATAAGTTACTGGGCTAGACAACAATGCCAGGCGCCATTTACCATTTTCATTGGAAAGGTTAACATTTTCTAGCATAAGCGTACTAAGTACGGTTTGACGTACCACGTATTGCGGTTTTTTTACAGGACTTGAAGAATTAATTTGCAAAAAAAATGTTGAATTTACTTGTGAACATTTTCGTCCAACCATTTTTCACAATTTTCTACGTGATAACGACGCGATAAAATAACATCCTATAGTTAGTAGTCAATAGGGTTTCGTAGTCTGAGTTGGAGACGAACAATTATGCTGTAGTCGGAGACTGAGTCGAAAAAATAACTTGGCTCCAACTCCGGGCAACAATTTTTTCTACATTTATCAAAAATGAATTTCAAGAACATTTTTCGTCCATCTAATACTCTAAAGCAAACTTAATATTCCATGACAATCGAATTAGAGTTTCAACTTAAGCGTGAATTTGCAAGCTGGGTAGATTTCTTAATATGCGATAAAAAATGTATAAATATTTTGGAATATTTGTTTTGGATCAAACACATTCTTTATCAAGATTATGATCAATGGTATTCCAAGAAGATAATGATCTCAAACTGCTCATATTTCCGAGCGAAAGCCTGTCCACTTCAGAACCTCTAACACAGAGTTTCAAATTTCGGTGATTTTGTATTTTTATTATAATCTTGTATTATATTCGACAAAAGTTATTTTCAAGGAACACCGCAGAAAATGGCCAACATATAGGAAAAATTGGAAACTTGTGTATATTTTATTCATTGAGTGCTATTAGAAATTATCTTCGGAGTCGACTCCGGAGTCGAAACAAAAATGGCTCGACTCCGAAACATTGGTAGTTACACGTAAAAGGGTCTCCGTAAACTAAATTGAGTTTTTGTGAAATTGATTGTAGAGGAGCTCTAGCCTTCCCGCTCTCTACCAAACATTCAATATATTTTACGGCAAACTTTGTACGTCCAAGAGAAACGACATTATTTGTCAGACCAGGTGACACGATGGTTATGTCTGTGACACTTGCCGCTAAGTCATCGGCTCACATCCCATACTGCATGAAAACCTGGCCGTAAAAAAAGGTTTCTTATCGATGGATTCCGTACCGATTGGTGCAAAAAATTTAAAAAAATAATACGATCGCTGTATATACCTTATACGATGCGTATAAGCCCGAAACAAAACAGCAATCGACAGAACATGCTGTTGACATGTTCAAAAACCACGTTTTGGATGTGTTTCAACAATTGGTTTGAGCGCGTGCAGAAGTGTTTAAAACAATAAACAGTGATTTGAAACGACTGATTTCATTTCAACAACGACAATATTTGGTTAAATTTCTGCCTAGATTTCTCGGATTTCATTGTATTACCTTTGTATTCACATGTATTTGTATAACAAATCAAAAATAGAGGACATAGAGTACATATGATGAAAATAGAGGACAAATAGAGTACGTTGGAAACATAGAGTACGGATGTAAGAAATTTGTTGTCGAAAATTTGTAACATGGCCTAAGGAGTTTTTATTGAAAAAGTCAATTCTAGCGAATTCCCACACACCCAACCAAGTCAGCTCATCAGGCATATCAGATGTGAATAATGCTTAGAAGACAAAGGTGGAGTTTTGATACGAACATTAATGCAAATTAGAAGATATGACGTATTTTTAAGCATTTTTCTATCAAAGTCCGTCTAGTGTCTTGTCTAGAATCAGTTTTTAATACATACACATACACAATCGAAGGTGGGTTTCCTTCATGAATTGTAATGCCTTCCATTTCGGATTGACAGTGATTGATTTTTCACTGAAATTTAGCTGTATTATTTTTCGCTTAGTACATTTTTTAAGTTGAGAAGACAAATTTCACTCGAAAATTTAAAGATAGTTTTTCTCAAATTCGGTTTTTTCGAGAGAACATTACCGTTATGTTCCCGACATGAAAAAATGCTATTGGATATTGCTAAAGACGTTAGACCCTACAAAAAGTTCAGGATTGCTTTAGTAACTCAATCGATATGAAAGATTTTGATAATGAGAGCGTGGAAAGCAGCTTAAAAATGAATTATCAGACGAATTTTGTTCAAAATGAAAACGTATGCGTTATGCTGAAAACAGGTTTCTTCAGCATGAAATGAAGTTAAACTATATCGAAATCAGAATACATATCAGAATGTATATGTTGCCGTACATAAAATAGTAAATTTGTTTTGTCTCAAATAAAATTTAAGATAAATTACACATTTTTTATTAAAAATGAATTCTCTTATATAAAATTATATGTTTTCATCAATAAAAGGTGTTTATGAAATGATTTAAATATAAAATTACGTATTTTTGTTACTACTCGGTAATCCGGACAATTCGATAATCCGGACATCGGCAAAACACATGGTGTCCGGATTATCGAGATTATACTGTATACCATTAAAAAGCTTATAGAGTTGTCAATCAAATTAAATTAATTCGCTTATGAAAACTTTGCTAGTTGCAGTTCTAGAACAAAAAAACCGTTTTCTTAAACCGTTTTTAAGGAAAGATATCAATACGCGCAAATATGGGGATCAAAGGCTGGGGGGTGAAAATTTATTTTTGGCAATGAATGTCGATGAAGATAATGTGATGAGCCCGGAAGGACAGTTCTGCCGTAGGTCAAACTCTAGAACTGCAACTAGCAAAGTTTTCATAAGCGAATTAATTTAATTTGATTGACAACTCTATAAGCTTTTTAATGGTATACATATAAGTTTAATCGGTTACTTAAAACCGGTTCAAATATCGGTTTTAATGTCGGAATATCCGGTTCAAAAACTGAGATAACCGGATCTGTCCTCCAAGAAAATTTGTTATTAACGTGTTCATCATTACAAGAGCTATTTGTGGTAAATATTTCAGAAGCACCCCAGATGTCTACATAAGCAACAACCAATTGTTATGTCTACATACCTATACATAACCAATAACGAATATACAGAAAAACAAAACATAGTTTAATTCTGAACCAAGTCCGAATAAATATCAAAAATGACAACGAAAACGGGACAAAATCGATTAGTTGTCAAAGAGAACCGTACCTAAAATCTTCTGAGCAATATTTTTGTAGAATATTTGGATGCTGAAAAATCTCATCTTGTGGTACTTTCACTACGGTTCAAGAAATAAAGGACGAAAAGGACATGAAAGGCATTGAGTTAGAAGAATGAAATGTTCTACAAAAATATTCGCCAATCGATTTGAGTGAAGACATGTCACCTCAAAACGAAGCTACAACAACGCCAAACAGAGATATGGTGCTATTGTGTCAAGTATTATAGGGAAAAAATCAAAATCTTCATGGAGCGATATCTCAGAAACTTGACCTATGGCGAAAATTTCCTTTTGGGTTCGTATATTCATCAAGGGCTTTCATCTCCAAATGAAATTTTCCACCCCCCAAAAATGCTGCTCCACAGTGTAATAAACTGTTAAAAAGTCAAGGAAATTTGAAAGGTTTGTTATTTACGGACCTGAACAGGAAAGAATGATCTAAAATAATCGAATTTTGAGCTTGAAGAATCGTTCCTAGAATCTTAATTTGTTCTAGAAACTTGTTTGTTGAAATCTAAGGTACATTTTTGTGGTTGACGGTATCCTTAATTTTTGGGCGGTTGCGTATCTTTGGACCAGAGTCGGAGAAGAGAAGTATAAAAATTGCATATTTTCAAAAGATTTTTGCTATTTTTACCATTAAGAACCGTTTATAGACATTTCGAATATTCCAGAGAGTTGTTTATTTATGTCTTTGCTACGCTATTTTGGTTGATTGTTTTCATGAATTTTGAAAGGTTTAATATATATGGAGCCGAATCCTAGAAAAGAGGATAAAAATAGCAATTGTTTTGCTATTTTGACCATTAAGATCCGTTTCTACAGAGTTCGTATATTCTAGAATGATGTTTATTGAGATCTAAGGTACATTTTTGTAGTTGGTTGTTTGCTTCAAATGTTATCAATTTGATAGCTGTATAACAAAACTTGAGAAAAAAATTTTAAAAGAAACTTGACCATGGCGATTTTGACCTTGCAGATGAAGCTTGATGGATTACATGTGTTTACAATTTTTGTTTTTTAAAACAAGAGCTACAACATTGCCTCCGAGATAAATTCAAATTTACTAACGGTTTGGAAGATATAGTCCTGACTAAATGACCCTTTCTCCATCAAAGCCTCAAACCTTTGGAGGCCTATAACCGCGAAAGTTGATGAGATAGGGAAAAACGGCGAGACACGTGTCTTCTCATTTTTGGTGTTCTATCACACTGCGGTGTCAGAATATGGTTAATAATTTCGTGTTGCACAGTGTACCTTAAAATTTGAACAAAAAATTGTGTAAAATGTTCCTAAAATGACCGTTGTAGCTACAATATGAAACTAATATTTAATCCAGTATAGTCATTATTCAACAGACCGCAGAATTTTCTGATGTTGTCTAATATTCACTATGACCAGCCTTATTAGGCGAAGTCTGTGTATAACTAAAATTATCTTTAGGGGATTGTCAGGCATTTCACGACTGATAAAATGTAAACTTACTTAGTACTTTTACAGCACAATTTCTGTCTTAACTTTGCTGTTCCCACTTTGAGGTTGAATGTCAAATAACGTTATACTTAATTTGGTCGCACATTTTTAATCAAATACTTATCAATTATGACCTTTTTTAACTATTAACAAAACAGGTTAACCGGTTTTGAAAAATTTAACTGAAAACTGTTTTGTCTGAAAAAAAGGTTTTTTGGATACCCTACTTACGAAGTGCAAAATTTAGTTCGGATCGCTTGATCCGTTCGACATTTATCGTGCGCACCAACCAGCCGGACGGGCGGTAATATACATACCCCCGTTCAGGGACGTACGCAGGATTTCATTTCGGGGGGGGCCCAACTTGACCAAAAATCATGACAATTAAAAATGTTGTGTGTCGTTACGTAAAGCGATTTTAAAGGGGTTTTAATTGATTTTATGTATATTCAATATTGCCACAAAATATATACATTCAAAAGAGAGAGATCACAATATTTTAGATACAAGATTGAAATTTGGAACTGATTATAATATATTAGTCCTTGGATGAACCATATCAGACCACGTTCGGCATAGTTTCCTTACAAAAGTTTTTAACCAAATTCTCTAACAGAACTGAAGTAATAACTAAAAAATCTTTCAATTTGATATTACCCATATAGATGTACGTTTTGGTGTACCCAGAATTTTCAACCACATTAGCTCTTATTTGACATTTTGGGTTCTAAATCCCGCAGCGAATAGCTTTCGAAACATTTTCTATATTCGAGGCTATTGGCATAGTTTTTAAAAATATCGTCAGTAATATGGATTTTGGAAATCATTTTGTTGGGAGAATTTCCATGCAAAAAGTGGTGAAAATAGATCCACGTTCGAACGCAGGGACTGCATTCGCGAATGTTTCGAATAGATATATACATTGTTTGGAGGATATAAACAGTTCGATCTGAACATAACGCCGTTTCTTCTTTATCACACACTAACTTCAGTGCCATTAAAAAAAGTTTTGTATTATTGTAAGAAAATAATATTCTTTAAGTGCATAACAACACCAAAACTTTACTATTTTACCAGAAGTGATAGAGTCCGTAAAAGCCGACTAATAATTCAGAAAATTACATTAAAAAAAGAAAAAAAATATCAGGAGCCGGGCGATGCAATCTACGACTCATAGACTCCGAATCCAACTCGCAGTCAAAGAGTACTGCTACGCTAACACATGGTAGAAAAAATATCTCTAAAAACGCTCGGCAACATTTTAGCTAAATCCTGAAAAAATAGTTTAAGACGAAAAACTCCATGGTTGTTGTTCACGCTTATTTCTAGATGTTTATGGACTCGATGACCTTAACAACTTTCCAACGACCAATCACTCCTCTCGGCACAGCGGAGACAAACTTATGAAAATTCATAACTTTTGTTTTCTGGAAAACAAGTAAAGTTACAGTCGGGTTTGCCTACAGAGATATACCCTCAGCCTGTGTGAGTTGAGACTTTTATATATAGACAGATCGAATAGGGGCAAGATAGCCAATTTTTTTCTATGAATTTTATAGCGAAGAAGTTTCAGAATTTAATATGTATAATTTGATAATTGAAATTTTGTGTTGGAGGTATCTGAAGGAGTGAATCGATATAATCCAATTTCGAACCTACTCTTGGTCTCGAAAAAAATCGGATTGGACTTTGCTCACGATTTTAGAGAAACATTTTGAAGTCTGATGTCCAAAGGAAGGTTGGACAAAATATTGCGAGATCCAAAATTTGGACCAAATCTGTTGATCTGTTCGAGAGTTATAATGGGACCGAGCCAGACAGACGGACAGACTGGGATAAATCGACTCCAAATTGTTTGAAGCGTGTTTCGTCCAAACATATGATTAGTCTAAGAACATTATTTCGATGAGATTCACAATTTTTGGTTTATTTTAGGTTTTCGCGATTTTGCTGGGAAACCACAACTCCTATCGAAATGGGGCTAAAGAAAATGTTGTAACTTTGAAAATTTGTTTGATTTGTTCCTAGGTTTCACCATTTTTGAGATATAGAAGTTCCGGTCACATTTTTAGGGTTTTTTGTTAGGTTTTCATGATTTGCTTCAAAACAGTAAGTCTTGTCGAATTCTTTACAAGATGGGGATTCGTAACTTTTTTACTCGGTTGTACCATGTTTAAACTTAAGTTGGGAAATTATAGTCCTGACATTGTTTTATAAGGAGATACAGTCAGTGAATTGTTTAAATTTGAACTTCTATATCTCAGATATGGTAAAACCTATGAAAATACCTATCAAAATATCAACAATATTGTAGAGAATTTTTACTGCTATAACATTTTCGTTAGTTCCATTTTGATAGGGCTTGTGGTTTCCCAGCAAAACCGTCAAAACCTAAAAAACCCTAAAAATGCAATTTTTGTTTTTTGATTTTCTTCTTTCATTTAAAGTTGGTTCAAGAGCACCGTAATATACGATACAAATAACAGCAGATTTTAATACAATACCATATAACGAAAGTTTGAGCATTAATTTCGTTTATGGTAGTTTTCTGCTACAAATTTGTTACTGATAGGAAAAAATTCAGATGGGCACGCTATTTATAGCAGATATTATCACTTTATTATGCACAACAATACATTTTTCTCCATTATTTTATCCCACTGTTTAGCAACAAGTTGATATAAAATAGGAATACAACATTTTTATTAAGGCAGTAAAACAATGTTCTAACTGCTTTTCGAGATATACTCCACGGAAAACCCTTGATATGTCGTATATATTGTCCAATAGACATTTCATTTTATGTACTTCTAATCCGCACAATACTGAATTTGTAAATATTATGAATACAAAATGAGTTTAAAGCCTCAAGACCTTTATATTTATTACAGAACTCCAAAACACTGGCATGGCAGTTCCAGTTTCACTGGAACTTTCTCTAAAAAGAGTATTCAAACAAAAAAATTTTAAATATTTCTTAGACAACTTGACAAAGTACATTTTCAGTACAGAACCTTCAGTACAATATCAGTTATCATTTGAAATTTTAAAAACAAAATATATTTTATAGCATAAATGGTAATAATTTGATAAGTAGCTCAAAAAATTTTAGTCGACCAAACCATTTCGGGGGGGGCACGGGCCCCCAGTGCCCCCCCCCTGCGTACGTCCCTGCCCCCGTTATCCTAAAGACTGAGGCTATAAAAAGCGTTAAGTTCGACCGGGCCGAGCTTTTTACACACCCATCATAAAATTTCGACCAAAAATGTCGATAAAAAACTTAAAAATACCTGAAGGGGGTTGTTACCGTTATATTGAGGCCATACAAAAACGGGGACCTACGTATGTTCGAATTTTTTAGTGGACAAGATGTTTGAACCCTAAATGCCAAATTACATTCAATTTGACCCGACAATGTCGATAAAAACTTAAAACCAAGGACGTACGCAGGTGGGTTCAGGGGGGCCAAGTAAAATCGTGAAAACTTAAAAACCCTAAAAATGTGAACTTTAGTCGCGGTATATTTAAAAAGCGCTCCTGCGATATTATCGTTTTTTTGATTTTTCCTCAAAATGTTCCCAGGTGCAAGCACCTTCCATTTAAAGTTGGTTCAAGAGCACCGTGTTATTTTACCGCCTTAGACAAATTTATTTGTAAACAGTAGGAGAAAATAACGAAGAAAAATTAATTTGTGTGCTTGAAAAACTGCTAAAATCTGCACTTGAATTGTTTGCCTATCATCAAGGAAGTATTGTACCATCAGCCTTTAGGTATACGAGATTATACACACTTTGATATGATACAAATGTGCCTCATGAAAATAATGATTTAAGATTCGACATATATTTGGAGGAAATTTGTTTCATACAAGCTTGAATTACTGAGAATAGTCCGTCCGTCTGTATCTCTGTTTGTCTGGTAGGCTGGAGAATTTTCCTAAAATGATGCGTACGATATCTCTCGAAGGTAGTAATCGATTCTTCCAGGCATAGATCGCATCTAACATGGATTATATCGGTCCACTCCTTCAAATATCGTAAAATTACTTCCAAACGAACATCAAGTTCCAAGAGAAAACGTATGGACAATATCTTCAGGTACCTCGCTCACAAAAAGTTCAACATAAGCGCAGTTTAAAGATTTAAGAATCCTTTAGACATTTTGACCAAAAAGTACTCATTGTAGTCTTGTATACAGCGACATCCTATTTTTGGTGGCGATATCCTATTTTTCTAAGTACTATGGTGACCAACATAAATGGATTGTGGGCACGGAGTGAATCTCAAAATATGATCCATTTCCAAAGTGAATTATTTATTAGCAAAACGTATGCATTTTTTCGGAGCGTTCACAAGCGTTAAATATCCAAAAAGTTTCGATATTTTTATTGGTAAAAAGGCCGCAACATTCTAAAAATTTTCTGAATGCATAACATTTGGAAAAAATATATTGGTTGTGCACCTGGTATCAATCCAGGGACGTACGCAAGGGGCCCGTGCCCCACATTCCGAAATGGTTTGGTCTGTTAAAATTTTTTGAGCTACTCTAACAAACTATTACGTTTTTCTCTAAAAATAATTTTTATTTTTAGAAATTTGAAATGAAAACATATATTGTTCTAAAGGTTGTGTACTGAAAATGTACTTTATTAACAAGTTATCTAAGAAATATTTAATTTGTTATGTCTTGTTTGAATACTCTTTTTGAGAGAAACTTCTAGTAAAACTGAATTACTTATTTTTGCCATGCCATTCCATTATCAAATAACGAAGAGTAGCGAAATTCTTTAATGAACGTAAAAATCTTGAAGCTTTAAACTCATTCTGTTTAAAAATATACAAGATCAGAGTTGTGCGGACTAGAAGTGCATGAAATGTCTATTGGACAAAATATACGTCACATCAGGGTTTTCCGTGGAGTATATCTCGAAAATAAATTATTTTACTGCCTTAATCAAACTTTTGTATTCTTATTATAGATCAATTTATTGCTAAATAGTAATGCGTCATAAAGTGCTAATATCTGATATAAGTAGCATACCCATCTGAATCAGTAACAAATTTTTAGCTGTAAACAACCGTAAACGAAATTAAACATTGGTATTATAATCTGTTGTCATTTGGTTTGTATATTGTACCCTCATTCTTCAGGCAGGCTAACGATAAAAATCTTCCTCATCGAAATAATGGTCTTTGACTAATCATATGTTTTGACGAAATCCGCTTCTGTCTGGCTCAAGCGCATGATAACTACCGAACGATATGGTCCACATTTTGGATATCGCAATATTTTGTCCAAACTTGGAGTCATAGCGGTCAACACCTTCCGGCACTTCCCCCACAAGACATCAAAATGTTACCCTATAATGGTGCGCACAATATCTCTCGAATGTCTAAATCAATTTCTTCACGACATAGACTAAGTTCGAATATGGATTACATTGATTCACTCCATCAGGTACCTCCCACATAAAATTTCAACTATCGGATTTCACCGAAATTTTGAACATCCTAAAATTACTTCCTGACATACATATATCAAATACCAAAAGTGTCTATATGGGACAACGTCTTCGGATACCTTCCTCACAAAAGTTCAACATAACGTCTGTGTCATGCTTAGGTGTTCCATACACCATTTTGTACTTTTAGAGATATAGGTGCTTTCTAAGGCCTTCCGGTATGCTCTTTCTGAATTTTTGGTCGCCTTTCTCATATCTGGTCTTGTTTCCGAGAAATCCACGCTTCGGCGCGAAAGCTTAAACTTTTTTCAGTTATGAAATTAATGGTTTAAAAACTAAAAACACATTTTAAAAATCAGAACTTTTATTTTCGATTTAGAAGTTTGTTCCACATGGTGTACATTATTTCAAATTTGTGTCACACAAAAATCTCTCTCTATTAAATTTATATACTTGAGTCAATATTTCATATAAAATCAACTAACAACATCCTCTAAAATAGCTTTACGTAACGCTACGCAACATTTAAAATTTTCGTGATTTTTTGATCAAGATGGGAACCCTCACGGAAACCCTGCGTACGTCCCTGCTGAAATATATTTGAAACCGGTTAGTAACTGATTTGGGGCTATTCAAAAACGTGAAGCAATGCCCACTGTATTTGGTGGGGAAGTTTTTTGACCACCATTTTAAACCCCAAATTCCAAATTAGATCCCACGGTGCGCCTTAACTAATTTTAAATGGAAGGTGCTTACACCTAGGAAGTTTTTGCAGATTCTGAAACTACAATACTCATAGATGAGAAATATCAAGAAACACAAAAAATCGCCGGAGGGATTTTCAAATAAATCGCGATTTAAGTTGACATTTTTAGGGGTTCTTTCGGTTTTCACGATTTTGCTTGGAAACCGCGAGCCCTATGTAAATGGGCTAAAAGAAAATATTGTAGCTGTGAAAATTCTCCACAAGATTGACCTTTATGATATTTTTGCAGGATTTATCGTTTTTAAGATATAAAAGTTCAAATTGGGACAATTCAAATTGGGACAAGTCTCCTTAAAAAACAATGTTATGACTGCAATTTCCCATCTTAAACGTATATATCTCAAAAATGGTACAGCCTAAGAAAAAATAAATCAGCTAGCCTTGAAGAGAATTCACAGCCACAAAATTATCTTTAGTCACATTTTGACATGACTTGCGGTTTTCCAGCAAAATCTTGAAGACTTAAGATAAAAAACCTAAAAATTTGAACTGAACCTCTATAGCTCAAAAATGGAGAAACCTACGAAAAGACCTAGAGGTCAGTCTTGTAGAGAATTTTCACAGCTACAACATTTTCTTTAGTCCCATTCCGATAGGACTTGCGGTTTCCAAGCAAAATCGTGAAAACATAGCAAACACCTAAAATTTTGAATTTTGACCGCGATTTATTTAAAAATGCATACAGCAATTTTTTCTAGTTTTGGGATTTTTCTCATCAATGAACATTGCTGTTTCAGAATTCACAAAAACGTTCCCTGCGTACGCGTTTTTCATTAAAAGTTAGTTAAGGCGCACCCCTCATGATATTGTTTTATAAAGGGGCGATACAGTCAGTGCATTGTCTCAATTTGAACTTCTATATCTCAAAAACGGTAAATCCTACGAAAATATCAGAAATATCAATCTTGTGGAGAATTTTCACAGCTACAACATTTTCTTTAGGCCCATTTACATAGAACTCGCGGTTTCTAAGCAAAATCATGAAAACCTAAAGAACCCCTAAAAATGTCAATTTAAATCGCGATTTATTTGAAAATCCCTCCGGCGATTTTTTTTTGTTTCTTGATATTGTAGTTTCAAAATCTGCAAAAACTTCCTAGGTGTAAGCAGCTTCCATTTAAATTTGGTTAAGGCACACCGTGATCCAGTTTCGGTCGATAACAACTTCAACATATTTGAAATTGGACGGTACCGTTATAAGGAGACTATTCCACATTTTTTGGTGGATAAGTTGACTGACAAATAGAACGTTGTACAGGGGCTATTTCAAAGCGTGGACCATGTCCACAATTTTTAGTGGGAAAGCTTTCTGACTAATAGGACCCCTAAATAAATAATTCTTTCGGAAAATGTAGCCCAAAAATTCAAAATGCCTAAAAGCAGTCGGTATGGGGGACTAATCCAGAACGTGTAGTTATATCCGCAAATTTTGGTGGGAACAATTTTTTACAACATTGAATCCCAAGTGCCAAAGTACATCCAATTCGAGACGCAAATGATGATAAAAACTTAAAAGCATCCGATTTTAGGTGCTAACTTGATATGCGGGCTATTCCAAAACGTGGACCTGTGTCCAGAAATTTTTGTGGATAAGTGATTTTACCAATAGGGACCCTAAATGTCATATCATACATAATTCTGTCAAAAATGTAGATAAAAACTTCAAAATATCCCAAAAGGGGCAAAAAATGTAGATAACAACTTCAAAATACCTCAAATCGAGCAGTACTATTAGATATGACCTATACTAGAAATGTTAGGTTTAGAAGTTATTTGAACACTGGGAATTCGGTCAGCAAAAAAAAAAATAAAAAATCTGAAGTCGTTGTTGTATGGCAACATACCAAAACATCGACCTATGTCCGCAGTATTTGGTGAATATTTTTTTTAACTAACTGGCAAATGACATCCAACTACTTTAACCGGGCGATACCGTTCTATGGGATTTTCCAAAATATAGAAAACATAGACCTATGCCCGCAACTTTTGTCAGAGAGTGTTTTTTTGCTGATGTTCAGTTCGGTACAAATCTTCAAAAAAAACTGAAATCGGATGGTAACGCAATAATCGGGCTATGAACCTATTTCCAAAGTTATTGGTGGAGAAGTTTTCTGGTCACTAAGAACCCTAAATGACAAATTACAGCTAATCCGGTCCTACAATTTAGCTGAAAACTCTAAAATACCTCAAATGGTATTTGTTACAGTTATTCTGGGGCTATTCCAAAACATGAACCGATTCATTACTCTATGCATATATGGAGTGTAGACATAGAGTAATGAATCGTATAGACAAAGAGATTGTAGTGTGCTTCTGTTTTGTAGGTGTCGCCCTTACGGAAAGTGCTTAATCTTTTCACTCAATTGCACAATGTTTTGGGGTAAATTGCAAGATTTTGTTGAATTTGTTTATATGGGGATGTAGATCTGGCCAAAGATGATCCACATGTTGTCTTTTATCAGAATAAATAGTCTAAAATCTATAGTAACTATAAATAAAACTACTAGCGCCATCTACAATTTTTCGAAAATTCGAAGATAAATGCTGAGAGCAAATATATGTCTATATATGTCTATACGATTCATTAGTCTATGGTGTAGACTACAGGCAGGAACAGGTTCGTGTCGTTGATTTAACATTGTCGAACCGACAAATGATTTGCTGTTTTGTAGAAGACACATTTCTGTTAAAAGAACTTACTGCAAAGGTTAACATTTCAATTTGTACATTTTCCGCAGCTTTTATACATTTTATGAACTTTGAAGCTTTAAAAGCAGTATTCGAAAAAAGCTTTGGGCTTAGTCAAGTTTTCACCATTTTTCCGTGTTGCCATAACATTTTCAATTCGAAAACATTTTCGCATTGCCATTTTAAAAGAGTAATTGGCGTTGCCAAATGCTAAATCAATATGTTAGAGTTGTCATGTATAACCACTTAACATAATAATTCAGTGAAAGCAATGTAGGGATGCAATAGCTTTCTGTTGTATGTTTAAATAAAAAAAAAAACACTTTCGTTGAAGTTATAAATATGTTATGTGTTCTGAATTTCAAGAGACATCTGTATCTGAAGGTTATTGCATTTTAATAGTTATGACATACAGGTTACTCATTTTGGGCAATTTCAAAAGGTTTACACTTGAGGGATAAACATGTAGATAGTATGTTAGTATAGGGAGGAAATTACGCTTTAAAAAAAAAATATATTGACAACAAATCATTTCTTAATTATATTTAGAGAAAGAGAATTTTGGTAATATAACCGATTTTCAAGCGAAAAGACCATTCAACCGCAGATCATTTTATTTCAATTAATGCCTATATTAAATTAAAAAATCGACGCAAATCATACATATTTTTTAGGAGTGTTTTAAAATGGTGTTTGCAGATTTATGCAGAGGGGAAATTAAGGCCTCTTGGTTTGACTAGGATCAAAATTGACAAAAAATTCCAACGAAAGAAAAACATTTCTCCTTCACAATCATGTTAAATAGGTTGACGTAGCACGGTGCTCTTGAAACAAATTTAAATGGAAGGTGCTTACACCTGGGAAGTTTTTGCGGATTCTGAAACTACAATGTTCATAGATGAGAAAAATCAAAAAAACAAAAAAAAAAATCGCCGGAGCGCTTTTTAAATAAATCGCGATTCAAGTTGACATTTTTAGGGGTTGTTTAGGTTTTTGCGATTTTGCTTGTAAACCGCAAGGCCTATCAAAATGGTAATAAAGAAAATATTGTAGCTTTCAAAATTCTCTACAAGATTGACCTTAATGATATTTTCGTAGGTTTTACAACTTTTGAGATATAGAAGTTGAAATTGGGACAATTCAAATTCAATTCAACTCGGTATCGTCTCCTTATAAAACAATGTCATGACTGCAATTTCCCAACTTAAACTTATATATCTAAAAAATAGTACAACCTAGGAGAAATTACCTAAGCCAGTCTTGTAGAGAATTTTCACAGCTATAAGATTTTCTCAGGTCCTATGCCGATAAGACTTGCCGTATTCAAGCAAAATCGCGAAACCCTAACAAAAAAACTAAAAATGTAAACTGAGCTTCTTTATCTCAAAAATGGTACAGCCTGAGAAGAAATCATAAACGTCAATCCTGTAGAGAATTTTCACAGCTACAACATTTTCTTTAGCTCTATTTCGATTGGACTTGCGGTTCCCAAGCAAAATCGCGAAAACCTAAAAAAACACCTAAAAATGTGAATTTTGACCGCGATTTATTTCAAAATCCCTACAGCGATTTTTTTTTTATTTTTCTCATCTATGAACATGGCTGTTTCAGAATACACAAAAACTTCTTCTGTGTAAGCGGTTTTCAACAAAAGTTAGTTAAGGCGCACCCTTCATGACATTGTTTTATAAGGGGGCGATACAGTCAGTGCATTGTCCCAATTTTAACTTCAATATCTCAAAAATGGTAAAACCTACGAAAATACCGTAAAGGCCAATCTTGTAGAGAATTTTCATAGCAACCACCTTTTATTCAGTCACATTTTGATAGGACTTGCGGTTTCCAAGCAAAATAATGAAACGCTAAACAACCCCTAAAAATGTCAACTTGAATCGCGATTTATTTAAAAAGCGCTCCGGCGATTTTTTTTGTTTTTTGATTATTCTCATCTATGAACATTGTAGTTTTAGAATCCGCAAAAACTTCCCAGGTGTAAGCACCTTCCATTTAATTTTGATTCAAGAGCACCGTGGTAGGTGGACAAATGTCGGAGATAAAGCAAAAGTGCTAATCCGTTCCAATTACCTTTTATAACCACCACCATAGTATGGAGGGTATATTAAGTTTGTTTTTTCCGTTTGTACCGAATAACAAGTAAATAAATAATAAGTAAATACCGAAATTCGGGAGGTACCGTTCCATGGGGACTATATCAAAACGTCGATCTATACCTACAAATTTCTGGCGCAAAGTTTTTAGACTCTAAGAAGACTAAATACCTAATTTCCGATATTTCGGTAAAACCGTCAAAATACCGAAAATCAAGAGGTACGCTTCTATGGAGCATATAGGAACCCGCGGACCTATATTAATAATTCTCTTCTGGAATATTTTATAACCCCATAGAAGACTAAATAACAAATTGCAGTCTTTCGGTGGGATATTGACGTCACAACCTTTAGAATTACGAAAAGCGGGAGGTACCGTTCTATGGGGGCTATATCGAAACGTGGACGTATACCAACGAATTTCAGTCACCAAGGCTTTTGCCTTCAGCAAGGACTGAATACCAAATTTCAGCCATTTTGTTGGTTTGTTGTGGCCACAACCTTCAAAATACCGAAAATCGGGAAGTAACGTTCTACTGGTGTTATATGAAGGCGTGAACCTATACCTACAAATTTCTGGGAGAAAGTTGTATACCCCCAAACGAAGACTAGGTACCAAGTTTCAGCCATTTCGGAATGATTGTGCCACAAACATCTCAGGAGGGACAAGGGAGACCTCTCTCATATCAATGAGTGAACCCCGATTCATATTAGCTCAATATCGCCGAGTCCGAACCAGTTTTACAAGGCTGAAATTCTCAGGAAATGTAGCTAACATTACTGAGGGGTATTTTGCCACCGTTGAAAAATGTTTGATGTTGCCTGGCCGGGGAATCGAACCCACGACCTTCAGCGTGCAAGGCGGGTGTGCATACCATTGTACCACGGTGGCACATTTCAGTGTGATATTGAGGCTAAAACCTTCAAAATACCGGAAAGAGGGAGGTACCGTTCTATGGGGGCTATACTAAGGCATGGACCTATACCGACAAAATTTCATATGTAACATTTATACCCCAAATGTAGTCTTAATACCAAATTTCAACTATTTCGTTTAAATATTGAGGCCACAAAATTTAAAATACTGGAAATAGGGAGGTACCGTTCTCTGGGGGGGGGGGGGGGGGTTTGGTATACTAAGGCGTAGAATAAACCGACAAATTTCATATGGAACGTTTAATACCCCAATGGAAGACCAAATACCAAATTTCAGTAATTTCGGTGGAATATTGAGGCCACAAACTTCAAAATAACGAAAATAGGGAGGTACCGTTCTATGGGGGCTATACTAACGTATGGACCTGACGAGTTTCTGGGGGAAAGTTCTCTAACCCCAACGAAGACTAAGTACCAAATTTCAGACATTTTTTAGGAAAATTGAGGCCACAACTTCCAAAGTACCGAAAATCAGGAGGTACGTTCTATGGGTGCTTGAAGACGTGGACCTACACCGACAAATTTCATATAATAATAATTGTTCCACAAACATCCCATAAGGGACAACGGAGACTTCTCTCATATCAATGAGTGCACCGCGATTCATATTAGCTCAATGATATTGGACCTACAGTTTATCGCCGAGTCCGAACGGCGTGTCTAAGACACCACTTTTGTAGAGAAGTTTTACAGGGCTGAAATACTCAGGAAATGCCGCCAGCGTTACTGAGGGGTATTTTGCCACCGTTGAAAAGTATTTTGATGTTGCCTGGCCGGGGAATCGAACCCACGACCTTATGTGTGCAAGGCGGGTGTGCATACCATTACACTACGGTGACACCCACAAATTTCATATGGAACGTTTAATTCCCCAAATGAAGACCAAATAACAAATTTCAGCCATTTCGTTGGATTATTGTGGTCACAACTTTCAAAATACCGAATATCGGGAGGTACCGTTCTATGGGGCAATATGAAGGCGTGGACCTATGCCGACATATTTCTGGTACCGCTTATCGGTAGGTACCGTTCTGTGGGGGCAATATGAAGGAGTGGACCTATACCGACAAATTTCTGGTACAAAAGAGAGAGGTAATAGTACCTTTATCGAAATTTCATTGCATATATTTCAAATAACCCTGCAAAAAGTTATATTATAAACATGTCCTAAAACCTTAAAAATACCGAAAGTCGGCATGGTAGAACAATAAAAGGGAGCAGCAATACCCAGCTGACTGAACCGGGCTGTAATGTTAGTGTCAAATTCCATACGACAATTTATAAATTTATTTCTATGTTCGATGTATATTAGGGATATATATTTTTTGAAGAAACAATATATTCATTAGAACAAAAACTATTTCCCATAAAAACTTCTTCATATCAATGACATGTAACGTCCTCTAAGTCCGAAGGACGTGCCGCACATTAAAACACCGCTTATAGAGGCGGTAAAACATTTGTTATTATGGTGTAGTAGTTTGATAAATTTGAAAAAATTAAGCCCTAAGAAACATGTGTTTTTTTATTTCAAAAAGATTGAAACAGCTTCTCCTTTTTAAATAAATTTCCAGGGGTCTCAAACCTATTTGCAAGAACTATACTTTTTGCGAGAAATTATGCATTTAGTGGAATGATATGGAAACATTCAAATTGAAAATCTAACGTGTTTTCATTCATGTTTACCAAAATATTCAATCAAATGTGAAAAAATATTAGTTTTTTAAATTCCAACAATTTATAGACACTCTTATTTTGTTTACGTTTACCGATGACACTAGCTTTACTAACAAAAACAAATTTCTATATGGTTATTGTTGAGTTGTATTTGTGTAGTATTTACTTTACCTTGTTTGTTCTACCATGGAAAATCGGGTGGTACCGTTCTATGGGGTCTGTATCAAAACGATATACGAGGGCAGTTCGGAAACTTCTTAGCCTAGCACAAAAAGCGCGTTATAAAAAGAAAAAAGTTAAGTGTTTTGGAAACTTCCATCTCTGTTATGAACACATGTTAAAGTTTGATCGATCTGGCATCTCCTTCATATAGAAACAGGTGTTCAAAAAAGACGCATCCGCAATTTTTTTACAATGGAAAAATTAGAAATGCGTGCTGTCATTAAATATTTACATAAAAAAGGTTTATCGGGACAAGAAATTCATAATGATATGGTGAATGTGTTAGGTGAAAGTGCTCCTGCATATGCAACAGTAAAAAATTGGGTTGCTGAATTTAAACGTGGTCGTACAAGCATTGAAGATTAACCACGTAGTGCACGTCCAAAAACAGCAACAACAACAGAAATTTTAGCCAAAGTGCATGATATGGTATTAAATGATCGACGAATAAAAGTGCATGAAATTGCTAATATCATGGGCATCTCAAGTGATCGAGTCCATTTAATTTTGCATGAAGAACTACAGATGAAAAAGCTTTCTGCAAGATGGGTGCCGCATTTGTTAACAGTCGACCAAAAACGCATAAGAATGAACATTTCTCAAGCTTGTTTGGATCGTTTTAAGCGAAATAAAATGGATTTTAAGCGTCGTTTCATAACTGTTGATGAGACATGGATCCACCACTATACTCCAGAGACAAAAGAACAATCCAAACAATGGACTGAAGCTGGACGAAGTGCCCCAAAGAAGGCAAAAACAATTCAATCGGCTGGTAAGGTTATGGCAACGGTTTTTGGGACTTCAAAGGTATTTTATTGATTGACTATCTGCAAAAGGGTAAACAATAAATTCAGAGTACTATTGCAACCTTTTGGATCAATTAAATGTACAAATTCGAGAAAAACGTCCTGGCTTACAACACAAGAAAATAATTTTTCATCAAGACAACGCACCAGCGCACAAGAGTGTTTTAACAACGGCTAAAATCAACGAATTAAAGTACGAGTTGCTTGACCACCCACCTTATTCTCCTGATTTAGCTCCCAGTGACGTGTTCCCAAATCTAAAAAAAATTAATTGCTGGCAAGCGTTTTACCTCAAATGAAGATGCAATTACAGTTGTAAACCACTATTTTGAAGACCTTGAGGAAAACTATTTTAATCAAGGATAGAATTGCTAGAAAAGCGTAGGACTAAGTGTATTGAAGTTTCAGGAGGTTATATTGAAAAATAAAAATATTTTTGAAAAACTAACTATTCTCTTTCATTGATAGGCTATGAAGTTTCCGAACCGCCCTCGTAGCTAATTTGCAATACAAAACAGCCTAGGAGTTTTATTTTATACTCCTGTACCAAAGTACAAAGCTCTATCTTAAAAATTGCGAGCTGTATTTTGATTCAACAGACGGACGGACATGGTTATATCGACTTAGAAGTTTTTTTTGTAAGTTTTTGTGCTCTTCAGGTTGTGTCGAAAAAGGGGATTGCGAGCACAATCTGCTGCAAAAAATCTCATGACAAGGTTCCTTAACTTTTACCAAAAATTTTGAAATTTTGTGTGGGAGTTACACGAAAAAGTGGACTGATATAGTCCATATTCTAAGGTGATCTATGTCTGTAAGAAATATTACGATATGCAAAGTTTGGACCAAAGATTTTGTGGGAAAGGTACGCAATTGGTCATCTTCAAACATGATCTATGTATGATTGGAAGAAATTTTACGAGGACCAAGTTTTAGAACAAATCATTTGAACTGGTCAAATTTAGACGAATATGTCTGTACCGACTCCAAATTGTCTGACACGGATTTTATCCAAACATTCTTGGGGTCTAAAACCTTTATTTCTATGAAGCACCTTTTCTTCCTATATACCCTGATTAGCAAAAAGGCTGAGAGGTATCGTTATATTGTGCTTCGCCAATACCAAGCTATATTTATATAAGGTAGATGAATGAATTACAACAACTAACAAATTTACAAAAACAACATTGCTGTTATTGGAAATTAAATGTCAAAGAAAATATTGAATAATAGCCATGTTATATTTATATAAGGTAGATGCATGAATTACAACAACTAACAAATTTTTCAATAACAACATTGTTGTTATTGAAAATTACTTGTCAAAAAAAAATAGTGAATAAAAAATACATTTTCAAAATTCTTTAAAATATAACGAGTAAAAAAGCGTTAAGTTCGGCCGGGCCGAACTTTTCATACCCTCCACCATAAAATATTCTGAACTAAAATGGGATAATTAGTCTTCAACTTTACGTGGGTACATTAAAATGTCAGATAATGTACATAAAATGATTCATTCGGGAGGCCCTTTTTTATGGTGCCTATATCTAACTATGTATGTTGACAATTTTTGGTGGGCTAGAAATTGGGAGGTACCGTTATTTAGGGGTTATAATAAAACATGGACCTATGTTGACAGTTTTTGATGGGAGTCTTTAATGTCAAATAACTCCTAATTCGGTTAAAAATTGTAGCTAAAATCCTCAAAATACCGAAAATCGGTACATAAAGTGGGAACTTCAAATGTCATTAACAGCTAGTTCGGAGGTACCCTTATATGTGGGCTATACGAAAATATGAACTTAAATTTACAATTTTTGTTGCAGAATTTTTGTTGGCTCTTAAATTTCAAATTACAGAAAGTTCGTCCAGAAAAATAAAGCTAAGGTACGGAAAATCGGGAGGTTTGTTTTGGGGCTATACCAAAACGTGGACCTATGTTCACAAGTTTCGTTATATAAGTTTATTGACACTTAAGAACCCTAAATGTTAAATTGTATCTAAATCGGTCTGAAATTGTAGCTAAAAACGTCAAAATACCGTAAATGGGGGGGGGGGGTACCGTTATATGGGGGCTATACCAAAACGTGGACCTATGTGCACAAGTTTTGTTATATAAGTTTATTAACACTTAAGAACCCTAAATGTCAAATTATAGCTAAATGTAGCTAAAAACGTCAAAATACCGTAAATCGGGGGAACCGTTATATAGGGGCTATACCAAAACGTGGACCTATGTCCACAGGTTTTGTTATATAAGTTTATTGACACTTAAGAACCCTAAATGTTAAATTATATCTTAATCGGTCTGAAAATGTAGCTAAAAACGTCAAAATACCGTAAATCGGGGGGTACCGTTATATGGGGGCTATACCAAAACGTGGACCTATGTTCACAAGTTTTGTTATATAAGTTTATTGACACTTAAGAACCCTAAATGTCAAATTATAGCTAAATCGGTCTGAAAATGTAGCTAAAAACTTCAAAATACCGTAAATCGGGGGTATCGTTATATGGGGGCTATACCAAAACGTGGATCGATATAGCCCATCATCGAACTTGCCTGCAAACAAAATACGCCTTTTCCCAAAATTTCAGCGTCCTATCTCTATTTTTGTGGATGCTAGAGTGATTACCACAGACGGACGGACGTGCACAGATCGACTCAGAATTTTACCCTGATCAAGAATATATATAATGAGTATTTCAATGCCTTACAAACGGAAAAACAAACTTAATATACCCTCCATACTATGGTGGAGGGTATAAAAAAGTTTAATCAAAATGTAAATATAAAGCATTCAGAACTGTCGTAGGCTATTTTTATTACACGTTTAGGATGAAAAGAAATATTTCATGGTAGCAAATCTCAAAGTTTCAAGTTTACAAACAAGTAAAAATATAGCTGATTGCCACTTCTACCATCAGTAAATGTGCCTTGGCCGACATACTATATTTTTTCGATATCATAAAAGAAAAGTTGTTGTCGTAGTAAAATTTTGTAGATTCTGGTAGTCTCTGGAAAAGATATTCAACGGCGGAAAAATACCTCTCAGAGCAATGTTTGCGATTATTTCTTAGTACTTCAGTCATGTAAAACTTCTATAAAAGTGTTTTATTAAGACCCGCCTTTCAGACTCGACGATTAAAAGTACTTTTTATATCATTGGTCTGCTTTACTTTTTTTATATTACAACCAGATCCCCTACTGTAAGATGTCTTTCGTGTCTTTGCTACTAAATTGCGTTGATCTATATGATAATATTTGGTTGATTTTGATAATAATATTTAAAAATACATATTAAATTGTTCCGATTATTTGCGGGTTGTTTTAATGTCTAATGAATATAAATTAAACACACACATTTATATGTTATGTGCGCACAAACATACATACATATGTGTATTTACATTATTATTTATTAAAGAAGAAAAAAACATTAGCTTCAAAATGTCAAAGAATCTGAGAAGAAACTACAAGAACGAGTTGATTTGTTTATCTTTTTTTCTGTTTTGTTATTCCAACAAAATGTCATTTTCAATTTGGATAAATCCAAAGAGACCAAAAAAACATGAAACGAGATTAACATTTTATAAATACTTGCTACATGTTGCATTCAGCGTTACAAATCCTCCCCATCATCAACGTGGGTTGCAACTAAACAGCTACACATACATACTTTACATGACAGAATGTATAGTGTGGGTAATTGGAAAATGTACAGTAAAAAGTTATAAAATAGAGGAAGAAGTGTGAAGCCATTGTATGAAGATTTTAATTTTAAGAAAATTTGTTTTATATCTTAGCTATTAAACATTTTCTTTATACTACTTTTGCCTATTCGTCTTCATATTGTCAAAAAAAAAAACATATTGTATTTACAACTAAACACCAACTAAAATGCCTAATACACAAATATCCCACACTGTTCCTATTCAGCTGGAGTGCTGTGTTATGCCGAATTGGGGGGCGAAACTTACGTCGTTCTATTTAAATGTTCGTGCGTTTTGGGACGATGTATTCGAAAATAATAATGCCCTAGCTAATTATAAACAGAGGCATGAAAACAAACACTGAGTTGCACTCGAAATTGTAAAGAGGGCCCATCAAGCACCACCATAAGCATCATCATAGCCGGCGTCAACGTCAGAACCAGATGACGATAATCATCATCCTTGGCGTAAGCGTAAAAACAAAAACAAAACAACTACAACAACAGCTATGGCAATGTGAGGAAAAAAATATTGATATAAACGACCAGATGGTTTAAGTTGTTCGGTTAAACCATGATGTCGCAAAATTTCTAAAGGCATGAATATGCACTTGCTTTTGCCATTCCAATGCATAGTTGTGCAGCCGGTTGTAGTTGTTCTTCTTTTCTTTTGCTTTTTCTTTCCTTGCGTGACGCTGCGTTGCTTACTATTCTCGAATGCATACTTTTACAATTATTCTCACAGGCGCTCCTTGTGGATTTTGTGGCTGCTGATTGTTATGTTCTTGCAGCATACAACGTACGATGAATGCTATTTTTATGCTGCAACATTTTAGTAAACTGCACATATTAACATGTATGCAAAATCTTGCATACATAATACACACATATATATGTATGTATGTATGTGCATATATGCAGGAATATTATCCATAGGAATATGGCGTATATCTCTAGGATATTTATGTTCGTCTAATAGTAGAACATAGCACGCGCTAGGGGTTTTGTTGGTTTTTTGTACGTTGCAGTTAAGCTGTAAACAGATACAACGTTTGGGTAAAGTTTTGTGTCGTTTTGGCCGTTTTTACACTGTTGGGCATGATGCCGAAAAATTCAAATTCATTTGAAATATATGCCGGCAAACAGATAAACGCTGGACTTTGGTATCGTCGTCGCCCTGTTGTTGTTGTTTTTTTCTCGACGCCCAACGCAAAACTTTAATCAAATGTTGTATCTGTTTTCGGCTTAAAACCCACAAAGATTAAGCAACGGTTTTATCTTTTATTGTTGAATTGCTCTTATAAAAAAATTCAAAAACAAAATATCGCAAAAATGTATTTTTCTGGATATTGTTTATAAGCCAAAGTATTGGAAGTAATATGTTACAAACGTCCAATAAATACAAACAAACGTTTTGTTCTGAACTCAGTAACACTTAAGCTAAAAACAGATACAACGTTTGATTAAAGTTTTGCGTTGGGCGTCGAGAAAAAAACAACAACAACAACAGGGCGACGACGATACCAAAGTCCAGCGTTTATGTGTTTGCCGGCATATATTTCAAATGAATTTAAATTTTTCGGCATCATGCCCAACAGTGTAAAAACGGCCAAAACGACACTAAACTTTACCCAAACGTTGTATCTGTTTACAGCTTTATGTTGTAAATGTTTTTCGTAGTTTTGTTTTTATATTCTTCTCTTCTTGCATTGAGAGGTTTACGCATTTGGTTGGATTACACTTTTTATCAGTTCAGTTAGCTGTTTAAGAGATTCGATGTGTTTCAGTGATTATAGCTATGTATTGAGAATTTTAAGACTTGAATAGCATTATAATTATATAATTGTTCCAAAAACATCCCATAAGGGACAAGGGAGACTTCTCTCATGTCAAGAGTGACCTACGGTTTATCGCCGAGGCCGAACGGCGTGTCCAAGACACCACTTTTGTAGAGAAGTTTTACATGGCTGAAATACTCAGGAAATGTCGCCAACATTATTGAGGGGTATTTTGCCACCGTTGAAAAGTGTATTGATGTTGCCTGGCCGGGAGTCGAACCCACGACCTTATGTGTGTAAGGCGGGTGTGCATACCATTGCACCACGGTTCATAGTTCAAGGAATTATTTTGATAGGTTATGGACCTGATTTTCGTTTTTATAAATTTTTGGCTGAAAATTATAGACTAATTTGGTAGATAAAATTGATTGCAAAAATTCTCTGAAATAAAACTGAAACTAGAACGACATGCAACCAATGCCAATACAGTCGGGCAAAAATCAACGAAAATAAGACAAAAGTACTTCGAATCAATTCAAGTGTAATAACAAGTACTTTAGGTTGGCTTAACATTTTTGTATGATTCGTTTTTAGCTACCACAATAAACTGGTAAGTTGATATCATCGATTGGATAACAATTGGGGGCCTGTAGAGTCGCGGTTTATCGTTAACTGATCATCATAAATTTTTGTAGAAATCGCTTTAAAGCCAGAACAATGGTAAAGTTTTTTCATCGACTGGACCTTTGGTCCCATAAAAATTAGTATGGAAACAAAGTTCGCTCAGTTGGCACGAGTTAACATTAACTGATCGCCGTAAAATTTCGTATATAAGGTTTTTTGATCAAATAGAAAAAAAAAACAAGTAAAAAAGTATCAGTCGGCTTTGCCGACAGAGATATACCCTCAGCCTGTGTATATAAATACATACGTATTTTGGGAGTTTAAAAAATGTTGGCCGTTTTGCGGAGGAGATACTACTGTTTGCTCAAGAAGTATGGACTTGCCCCTGAAATAACTTTTACTGTCGTAATTGAGGCAGTGAATGAAAGTTGCTTCAACCAAAATCAATGTGATTCGATATCAGGTCTTAAAGTGAACTTACCCGAAATTTTGTGTGGGAGGTACCGGATGGAGTGGACAAAAATATTCCATATTTCAACCTGATCTATATCTGGTAGATATATTAGGATGTGTAAAGTATAGACCAATTCGGCCACTCCCTTCAAGAGTTACCGTACGAACAATTTTTCCGAAAATTTTTGAACTTTTGTGGGGGAGGTACCTGAAGGAGTGGACCGATATGGCTTATCTTCAAACTTAAACTATGTTTGGACTAAATATTACTAAGGCCATATTTTGGACCGAATCGGCAGATCCGTTCGAGAGTTATCTTGTGCTCCAACCACATCACACAGTGTCATAGGGGTTTTTTTTGCAACTTGCATGCTATTTTCTCAGGAAGTATGGACTTACCCCTGATGAAACTTGTATCGTCGTATGGAGGGCGGTGAATACAAGTTGCTAAAACAAAAATCAAAGCGATTCGAGAAATGGCCCTAAACTGAAATTTTCCGAAATTTTGTGTGTGAGGTACCCGAAGGAGTGGACCTATTGAGACCATATTGAAACCTCATATTACTCTGGTAGAAAGTTTACGATATACAAAGTATGGACCAAATCGGTTACTCCCTTCAAGAGTTATCGTGCGCACAAACTTTCCGAACATTTTCGAACTTTTGTGGGGGAGGTACCGGAAGGAGTGGACCGATGTAGCTCATCTTCGAACTTATACTAAGTTTGGGCAAAATATTACGAAAGCCAAAATTTGAACCGAATCGGTTCATCCGTTCGAGAGTTATCGTGCGCTCCAGCCAGCAGGACAGACAGACGGACGGACATGGCTAGATCGACTCAAAATTGTCTGAAAAACATTTCGTCCAAACATACTTGGGGTCTAAAACCATTATTTCGATGAGGCACATTTTCATCGTATCAAAGTGTATATACCCTACTTAGCCTAAAGGCTGAGGGTATAATTAGGGGAAGGTGTGTCAAAAAAAGTAATTTTTTGGACCGCCCAAAAGTAAAGTATGTTATCGAAAAGAGGCGATATAGGCCAAAACAGCCTTTCAATCCGTAAATAATTCAATTTGGGTTCTAATTCAAGAGTTATCGTTCTGACCAGTCATTTAGTTGATAGAAGTAGTAGTAAGTAGGGTTCTTGTGGTTTTTGCTGGCCAATATCCAGAAAAACGACCTGTCGGCGAAAAAATGTCGTTGTAATCAGATTACAAGGGCGTACTTACTGACTTATGTACCCTTTTACAGAATATTTGTCCTATATTGGCACGCCCTTTTAGTGGGTTCATCATCATTCCAACCAACGGAATGATTGTATCTCGATACGTTTAACTGTATTGATGTCGTTGTAACCGATGCTGCGGGTGGTTCGGATTGACCTTTCGATTACTGGCAGATGCGATTTAGCGTATTCTCTTTCGATCTTTTCAAATATATAGGTTACTTATGTTTCTGATCGATTCATTATGTCAATTTAGTCGGCATGAGAAAATGTCATGTGGCTATTTGTGTATATTGTGAAATTTTTTACATCTGCACCTCGTATAACCTTTTCCATCTGGATATTGAAGAGGTCACACAAAAAAAGCTACATTGGTATGGTCGAATTATTTCGATGACCACAGACTTTAGTTGTCACACCATATCCTTGATACTATCTTGTAAGCAATAGCAGACGTATGCCCTTTATACAGCACGCGGTCTTATCTACTTTCTTGTGGACGGGGTACAGGATGTTCAGGTTCCAATGGTCGTGTACGTTCTTCCTGCCAGATGGAGTTAAATAGTGTAACGTGACGTTATTATCACGTATGTTCATATGACAACAATTACTATCAAGGAGCCCTTTCAGTCACGGGGGAACAGCGCTTTAACAACACTCCAGCATACATTATTTCTACCTGCCAATAGTGGTATAACAGGTAACTCAATGGTGAAATTTACTCAAGTGCCTTTGTTTGCAACCATCGTCGTCAATGCTTAGGGGGAATAATTCGCATTCGCCTCATACTTAGGATCCCACAAGTATTTAAGAAATGGATGTTAAAGGCGAACTGACTACTGCAGGGGGTTAGCTACACGGGTTGGAACTAAAGACTTTTCTAAATCCGCCAACGTACACATGGAAATACTTTTTGAGAGCTACCCATTAAGTTGTGGTGGCTAAAACATTCGGCACTGGACCTTCGGGTTTACAGCTCTCCAGGGCCATTGCATTAAAAATTTATACTGGAATCAGGTAGCAAATATTAATGTAGATGGCGAATTATCAAACAATGTTCAAATTTCAAAGGGAGTAAGACAAGGATGTGTTTTGTCTCCCCTTTTATTCCACATATATTCAGAACAAATATTCGTAGAATCTATTGCTAGAAAGAACATTGGTATTGCTATAAACAATATTCTAATTAATAACATCCGTTACGCCGACGATACTTCGTTATTAGCAAGCAGTTTTGCGGGGCTACAACGATTGTACTTGTGAAAACAAGCGAAATATATGGATTACGTATTAACATAAAAAAGACCAAATATATGATTGTGAGCAGAAAGTCTGTGGAAACAACTACACCTATGTTAATAAGCAATACCGAAATGGAAAGAGTTAAAACGTTTAAATACCTGGTAGTCCAGATTAACGATCAGTGGGATATGTCGAAAGAAATCAAGTGTAGAATTGATATGGCACGAAATTCATTTTTTAAATATAAAAAAACGCTTACAAGTCACGATATAAGCATAACAACAAAAATGCGCTTTGTTAAATGTTACATATGACCAGTACTACTAACTCAAGCGAAACCTGGACGGTAAAAGTAGCAGATCAGAAAAGATTAAATTCGTTTGAAATGTGGATATATTTTAAAAATTCGTTGGACTGAACGTATCTCAAATGAAGAAGTGCTTATATTGACATGAATACCGAACTTCAAGTTACACGTATGATAAAAACCAGAAAAACTGCCTATTTGGGTCATTTAATGAGGAATAAAAAATATAAGCTGCTCAAAGCAATTATACAGACCAATATCGAAGGAAAAAGACCCAGAGGAAGAAAAGAAACAACATGGATAAGTAACATTAAAGAATGGACGGGTGTGCAAAACGAACTAATTCTTTTAAATGCCGCCAGAAACCGAAGCCTTTCGATAATTGAATAGAACATATCATTTAATTGTACTATAATACTAACAATTAGTTAAGTTAAATTATGTAACACTAAATTATAATTGTATGATCGCTAACATCCGAAAACGGATTGGCAAATAAAGAAGAAGAAGGGCCATTGGTTTAGCTGTTCAACTCGGCTCAGGACTATCAGGTTTGCAGTTTTACAGGGCCTTCGGGTCATTCGTTCAACTCTGCACTGGACCTTGGGATTTGCAGTTATACAAAGTCTTCGGGTCAGCTGTTTTAAACGGCACGGCACCTTCGGGTTTGCAGTTCTACCGGACCATATATCAGCTGTTCCACTATTTGGGTAATAGTAGTACATGGTAAAAAATACGACGAATCCATCGTGTCAACACCTGAACGCCGTATCCATCGTATTCCCGTACACCAATACCCGAACGTCGCACCCATCGCGTCCCCGAGCATCAACAACCGAACGCCGAATCCATAGCGCTCCCAAATATCAAAAGCCGAACTCCAAATTCATCGTATTCCCGAACCGTGCTATCCGAACATCTTCTATACACCCCGAACAGCCACAGACCGCCATCAATACAGCAGGACCTCGATCATTTTATACACACCGTCACCCCAATTATCTACAAACCGTCATCAATACACAAGGTTCCCGTTTATCTACGAACCACCAGCGAAACCGCACGATTCCCGATGTCCAGGAAACCGTTCAGCAACTACCGATGCCGACGAGCCATCCGAGCAAAGGTAACTACTGCCAGAAGACGCCAGTCCAAATAAAAAATACTCATGAATCGGGGTGCTCCAAGAGTACGAACCAGAGCACAGTGGTTCCGCCCGTGGACAAAAATCGAAAAATTTTATTGCGATTGAAATAAATATTCTCTAAACATATCAAATTTTAACATCCAGCATTATTTTTGTAAATTTAGAGCGGTTATACGCCAAGTTAAGTCGAAGATTTTGTGATTTGTATATGAGACCTTAAAAACGAAAAATACATCCGCAAACCATTCGCAGGTTGTGAGTAAAATTATAAAAAATGGAGAGGTAAATGTGCAATTTTCAAACTTATGAAACTTATAGGTGGTGGCATTGATAACACTGTGACACAAAATGGAACTCAAAGTCTGGGGGGTGGAAAATTCCACTTGGAGATGAAAGTCCTTGATACTAATCAAGGACTTTCATCTCCAAGTGGAATTTTCCACGAAGAACGCGGAAGAACAGTTATGCCGTAGGTCAAACTTCAGAGTTATGGCGAAATGAATTCCTTCTTAACGAATTGTACAAGCATGACAAAAAAGACCCTAACACAAATTTGATCACGTCATAACTCAGAAGTTTGACCTGCGGCATAACTGTCCTTCCGGGTTCATAATATTATCTTCATCGACTTTCATCGCCAAAAGGAATTTTTCGCCCTCAGCCTTTGATATTCATATTTGCGCGTAGTGATATTTTTCCTTTAAATCGGCTCAAGAGAACGGGTTTTTTGTTCTAGCACTGCAACTAGCAAAGTTTTAATCAGCGAAATAATTTTATTTGATTGACAACTCTATACGCTTTGTAATGGTATGCATATAAGCTTAACCGGTTACATAAAACCGGTTCAAAATCGGTTTTAATGTCGAAATATCCGGTTCAAAAATTGAGATAACCGGATCTGTCCTCCATGAAAATTTGTCATTAACGTGTTCTTCATTACAGAAGCGTTTTGTGGTAAATATTTCAGAAGCACCCCAGATGTCTACATAAGCAATAACCCATTGGTAAATCTACATACCAATAAACAACCAATGTCGAATTTACAGAAAAACCAAACATAGTTTTTTTCTGAACCAAGACCGAGTAAACATCGAAAAGGAAGATGAAAACGGGACAATATTGATTAGTTGCCAAAGAGAACCTTACCTAAATCTTCTTACCTAATCTTCTGAGCAACATTTTTGTAGTATATTTGGATGTTGAAAAATCTCATCTTGTGGTACTTCTACTTCGGTTCAGGAAATTTTTCATCCCTCAAAAATGCTGCCGCACAGTGTAATGTTTTAACGAAAAAACAAATTCATAATTCGTTTTCTAACTTCATTAAAAATAATCTCTTTATAAATGCCTTTTTGAGCTATTTTTAATATGATTATTATTAATTTAGGTTAAGTTTTAATAATGTTGTGAGCATTTGTGGCTCGAATTTTTTTTTTAATGCAGGGGAAAGTCTCTAGTTTACGATTAAAAAAAGTCCAGCTGCCCCCATGTGCCACCCGCTAAGTTATTCCTATTATACCACGCCTGCAAAATCTTAAAAATTCCGAAAATCGGGAGGTACGTTTATTTGGGCTATACCTAAACGTAGACCGATATTGACCATTTTTTGCATGGAGGTAGTTTGTTCACCCAGAACTCAAAATGCCAAATTACAGCCAAATCAGGGAGTTGTTTATTCACTCATGGGAGCTATGCCCAAATATGGACCTACATCCACTTAAAATGGTTTTATTTCTTTTCGGCTTGTTATAAACATAAACCTACGTTTAAAATTTGGAGGCGGTAGCTCGATTAGAACTATTTTGGCACTCTTTTCCATACAAGTGGGAACACTGTGCAGAGGTCCGATTGGCTCGACTTTACTCTCGAGTGATACTGTATTGTGTTTGCGGTATGTGTGTTCATTTATATGTGTGTGTATCCAACAAATACCCTTTACTAAACCTTTTATTTTAACAAGTGCATGTCGCGTGACTCCTTATAAAACTACTTATTTTAGTAGTAAAAAATAACCACCTACTTCACGCAAGATATCCTTGTTAAAAAAATGTATTGGTGAAGGGTTTTGTAAGAGGTGTTTTTATTGGGTTTACGAGGGCGGTTCGGAAACTTCTTATCCTATCAATGAAAGAGAATAGTTAGTTTTTCAAAAATATTTTTATTTTTCAATATAATCTCCTGAAACTTCAATACACTTAGTCCAACGCTTTTCTAAATAAATAAAATAAAATAAATAGTTTTCCTCAAGGTCTTCAAAATAGTGGTTTACAACTGTAATTGCATCTTCATTTGAGGTAAAACGCTTGCGTGCAAGGAATTTTTTTAAATTTGGGAACAAGTAAAAGTCACTGGGAGCTAAATCAGGAGAATAAGGTGGGTGGTCAAGCAACTCGTACTTTAATTCGTTGATTTTAGTCATTGTTAAAACACTCTTGTGCGCTGGTGCGTTGTCTTGATGAAAAATTATTTTTTTGTGTTGTAAGCCAGGACGTTTTTCTCGAATTTGTACATTTAATTGATCCAAAAGGTTGCAATAGTACTCTGAATTTATTGTTTTACCCTTTTGCAGATAGTCAATCAATAAAATACCTTTGAAGTCCCAAAGTCCCTTACCAGCCGATTGAACTGTTTTTGCCTTCTTTGGGGCACTTCCTCCAGCTTCAGTCCATTGTTTGGATTGTTCTTTTGTCTCTGGAGTATAGTGGTGGATCCATGTCTCATCAATAGTTATGAAACGATGTTTAAAATCCTTTTTACTTCGCTTAAAACGATCCAAACAAGCTTGAGAAATGTTCATTCTTATGCGTTTTTGATTGACTGTTAAAAAATCTTGTCGAAAGCTTTTTCATCTGTAGTTCTTAATGCAAAATTAAATGGACTCGATCATTTGAGATGCCCATGATATTAGCAATTTCACGCATTTTTATTCGTCGATCATTTAATACCATATCATGCACTTTGGCTACAATTTCTGTTGTTGTTGCTGTTTTTGGACGTCCACTACGTGGTTCATCTTCAATGCTTGTACGACCACGTTTAAATACAGCAACCCAATTTTTTAATGTTGCATATGAAGGAGGACTTTCACCTAACACATTCACCATATCATTATGAATTTCTTGTCCCGATAAACCTTTTTTAGGTAAATATTTAATGACAGCACGCATTTCTAAATTTTCCATTGTAAAAAAATTGCGGATGCGTCTTTTTTGAACACCTTTTTCTATATGAAGGAGTTGCCAGATCGAAACAAACTTTAACATGTGTTCATAACAGAGACGGAAGTTTCCAAAACACTTAACTTTTTTCTGTTTATACCGCACTTTTTGTGCTAGGCTAAGAAGTTTCCGAACTGCCCTCGTAATGTTGCTGTGGACAGGGGGCAGGTTAAGAGATTTTTTGCCGATTGTAAGTTTCTGGGCAAAGAGGTAGAATGACTTCGAACATTAAACAAGTCTGAAACAAATAATAACCTGTATAGAGTTTTAGCCAAATCATTTACTGTTTGTATGCACCAAACAGACAAACGGACGGACACTACCCCAAATTTTCTGAAACTGATATGGTTTTAATACATTTAGGGTATAAACTCATTAGGCACATATTTGCACGTACATATATACCTTGTTTACCTAAAAGATATGGCGAAATAAAATATTACCAATGAACGTGAAAATGCGAAAAACCCACGCAAATCGTCTAGTTGTATTTAGCTTCTAAAAGTTTGTGGCAGTGAGCGATTTTATCAACCTCGGATTACTCTTTGCTTGAGTCATTATCTTTTTAAACAGAATTTGTTATTTTGGCCAAGAGGAAGGTGTATGGGGTCTTAACCACAATCTCTAAGAAAGCATTTTCCTTAGTACCATAAGTCATACTAAGTTTTTCATATATTAATTTTATAGAAAAATCTTTCTGAATAATATATCGTCACCATAAATGCCAAAAGTCGTTAGAAAATGAGAAACTGTTTTATGGAAGGCGAGTGTAGGGGATATTATCAATCATATACCAATTGGAGTAAGTAAGGAAACCAAAACCGCGGAAACGCTTGGTTTGGGGTCCGTCATTAAAACAAAATTTGCCATTTTTATGACATTTTCCGAAATGCTTTTTATACCCTACACCACTATGTGGAAAGGTATTGGTAAAAATGCATGTAACACCGCGAAATATTCGTCGGAGACCCCCAATGTGGTATACCAATCTTCATATCTCGACGAGATAAAGCGATTTTGAGATGTGCGTCCGTCCGTCCGTCCGTCCGTCCGTGTGTCCGTCAGTCCATCATAAATTGTAATCAAACTGCAGGCCGCAATTATGGACCGATCGTCACGAAATTTGGTACGGAGGTCGGTTTCACGTCAGAATATTTTAATTGGCAATGATCGTGAAATATTTAGCAGGTGAAATGGACCAAAAACATAATTTTTATCCGATTTTTTTTTCTGTAGGTCGCAATAATAGCCCGATGACATCGAAATTTTCGAACAAGGTAACAGTATATGACAAAGAAGATGCTTGCAATTTGAGATGATGATCGGATGATGTTTAGAGGGTTAAATGGGCCATAACTTTTGTGTGAAAATTGTGAAATTTTTTTATATAACGGTTATATCTTTATTCCTAAAAGACACGTTCCGCCCACGTAAATAATATTTGGAAGACCAACACTTGCCCTTTCCATTGATGACAATTATATTGATTTACGCGGTCGGATAACAGAGTTACCGCCTAATATATCCAGTTTTTTGCTTGAAGTGTAGTCATAAGCTCACTAGAGGTAGCAATTGTTCAATAGTCACGAAATTTTGCACGAGGTAAGGGTTTAGGTCGAAGAAGATGCCTACAATTTTGGATGATGATCCGATATTATTTAGCGGGTGAAATGACCATTACTTTTATATGAAAAATATACAAATTTTATTTTTCGTCCATATTTTTATTCCTGGGTGGCATATACCGACAAAGTAGCCTACATATGGAAAAATAAATACTGATATTTCTCCTGATGCAAATATGCTAGATAACGGGCCTACTGCCTAATATATAATGGGTTTTGTGTAGAGACACAATTTCATCTCATACTAAAAATTTTTTAAATCATGACAGAGAAATTTTCAGTTCAGTTGTCCAAATGAACTTTTATACAAATAATGCAGCATGGAGTCGCTTCGCTACCTATTTTATACCCTCAGCCTTTAGGTTATACAGGTTATACAAAATACGACCAAAGATGTGCCCATCGAAAAATGGTTTTAGACCCCAAGTATGTATCGTTTCAAACAGTTTGGATTCGATTTAGCCCTGTCCGTCCATCTGTCTCTATTACTGTCTAGCTGGCTGGTGCGCACGATAACTCCCGAACGGAACCAAATTGTGCACTTCGTAATTTTTTGCCCAAACTTAGTTTAATTTCGAATATGGGCTATATCGGTTCACTCCTTCGGGCACATCCCCCACAAAAGTTCAAATATTTTTTAAAAAAATGTGTAAACGATAACTCTCGAAGCGCGAAATCGATTTGGTCCAAACTTTCCATATATTATTATTCCTTCCAGATATAGATCGGGTAAGACTATATCGGTCCACACCTTCGAGTACCTCCCACACAAAGTTTGGAAAAGTGAAATTTAAGAGTTCTATCGAATCGTTTTGATTTTTTCAGCAGATTGGCCTTGCGGTCCCCTTTACGATGGTAAAATTACAATGGCAAGCCCATACCTCCAGAGATTATGGCCGAAAAGGTACAAGAAACCTTAAAAAACAAACAAGAAAACTAACTACAATTGCAAATCCGCAAAATAACTTTCAAGGGGGATCTTCAATAAACCCACAATCAATGTGAATTTTCCAATTTTGGCATATTGTTTAGAAATGTATAATTTATATAATTGTTCCACAAATATGTATCACAGTAGGGAAAAAGGAGGCTTATTTTTTCAATGGATACGTGACGTATTTGATACGTGACGTATTTTTTATCGCCGAATCCGAAAGGCATGTCCTAAGTTTCCACTTGTACAGAAGTTTTTCATGGCTGAAATACTCAGGAAATATCGGCAGCATTACAAAGGCGTATTATGCCACCGTTGAAAATTTGATGTGGCCAGGCGTGGGAATCATACCCGGACATTCAACGTGCAAAGTGGTTGCACATAGCTAATTCCTAGAAGTTGTGGTGTAGGGTATCACATGGTCGGTCCCGTCCGACTATAGCCTTTGCTTACTTGTTCTTGAATAAGATCGTTATTTTTTAACGTAGAAACTTGAAATTTCGCAAGAGCATGTATTTTAGTCTTATCTATTAGATTCAATCAAAAAACAAATTCTGACATTTTTGGAGATACGACTTTAGGCATTTATGGTGACAATATGTATGTACTTAAAATGCTAAATTCTGGCAACGAATTATATTTTGTTGTTGTAACAAATAGTGTTTTACTGAGTCGATCCATGCTGAATTTTGTTTCCTTACAATTACCAATAGATGCCGTCTTTAATACTGTGTTTGTTATTTGTTAAGCAGCGGTTTTTGTTGATTGTAAAGTGTCATATGTTAAAAAGAGATGCTGGTTGTTGAATGCTACACATTCCCCACATACACACATGTATAACTAAATATACATACATATGTATTTATCCACACACAGCGTAAAATTTTTCATGTTGCTTGCACATTTGCCTGCAGCAATGGATTTTGTTTTTCCAATGGATTTGCTCCCCTCCGTTTTAAGAAAGCGACCAAGTCAAGCAGGTCAACAAAGTGTTTTAGTTTTTTTTTTAATATCAAAATTTATTGACTTTAAAATCTTTGCATTTAGGGAAAATAAGTTCATTTACCTTGTAGTTACACAGACAGACAGATCGACATACACAGAAACATGTGTAGTTTACCAATAAAACGAATGGTGTTGTCATGTTAAGATTTGGTACCCTCCTATTTCATAACTGAAGGATATTTGACGCTGTAATGCACAGACAGGTGCGGGAGGGAGAGGGTTTCGAAAAACAAAAATTGCAGACCCTTTCGAATACAAATGAAATTTATGAAAATACCAGACAATAAATTTGTTTTGGGTTGGATTTCACATTAGGTTTTTTCTTTTAACTTTTTTGCTGTTGGCGAACTGGATAAACTAAACAAAAAGCATCGCAACACTTGAATCCCTTCTCAGCCGGAAAACAAGTGAAACAAAAATAACTTTAGCAGTTCAGGCGGTTAAAAGTTGTGCAAAAAGTAAATTATGTCTGAAAATAAAAAAATGAAAAAGGGGAGGAATTGCTAAGATTTAAACAATATATTCTTTAAATGCTAAAAAATCAAGAAAAAACAAAAATGAAAAGGGGTAAGATTTAAACAAAAGATTCTTTAAATGCTGTGGTGAGGTCGGCATAAGCAATCATGTTAAAATTTGCATGAGCCACACATTTTGTTTGTTGCTTTGTCACAACAACAAGAATGCCGGAATTGTCAATTGTTTATACCCCCTTCTCATCTGATTTTGGTATGCTCAACCACCACATCATTCATCAGCATGAATTCATCGTTTTAAACTGGGTTTAACCTTTAACCAAGCTATCAATAAAAATCATCTGTTTGTTTCGTTTTGTTCGGATATGGTTGTTGTTGCCTTTTTTGCATTTCATTTGTCTCTCGATGTTCAATGAATTTCTCAATTTATCTCTTCACCCTTTTGGCATTGTGTGGCAGTTTTGTGAAATTTGTATTTCATCAAAATCCATTCAACCGACAAAACAACAGCCAAAGATCCAGAACCAGCAAAGGAGCAAAATAAACAAAACCTCGACATTTTACTTTAACATTGGCAACATTTCGGAATAAATAAATTTTTTTTCCTGAATACGAAAATAAAAAAAAACATCTACAGCGGCAGCAGCTGGAACAGAACAATTTGAAAGAAACTCCCTCATGCAAGTCAAGCATCAGCAGCATTTTTGCCATCACCAACTTCAGTGCAATATTGGCGAAAGGAAACTTGTTATGGTTGCAAAGTTGCTGTGGCTCATACGTACGCTTGTAAGCATGTTCGTGCCGTGAGGGTGTGTGTGTACGATTGAGCACAAGTGTATGCAACAAATCATTGTAATCAAAATAACAACGAATCCCTCCAATAATATCTACAACAATGACAGCCGCAAAAAAGCAAAAAGCTGCATCAACGCCAGCGCTAAAAAAAGAGGTATGCACATAGCAATCCACAAAATTTTCATCAAGATCTGAATCTGCATCCACAACGGCAATTGCAACAACATGTTACTTGTAAAATATGTTTCGACCTAAACCCCTTCAGCTTAGACTTTCAATCAGACAAAAACAAATCGGAAGCAGAAAATCGATAAACAATCCCACATGCAAGTTTTTTGCACATATGTATGTATATACATAGCTCCGTTAAAAACAACATCTACATCGATGAGGTGAATAAGTGCGGATCGTAAAATCACAACTTAACAAAGCAACAAATGCAAATCAAAAAACAGGAATCAACAATCAACTCTAATGGCAGCTACTTTGAGCCCTAACGAATTTTCATATACACTATATGAGACTGGTACACTACTGAGGATTAAAAGCAGTGAGAAAATAATAACAGTCGGAAGAGAAATACACTGTTTCTTTGACAAAAGTGACTTTATGAATAATTCGAATTGTCCATCATAGGCCGTTCTAGGCTTAATATTATATGATTAGCATTGTAATGTCTCATGCAACATATGATCGTTTTAGGAAGCAGTTAATGTTTTTTCAAACCAATCTGCAGCTAGAATATCCGAAACCTTTGCGGAGAAGGCACATTGAACGGACTTTCTAAGATTAGGACCAATATTACCAGTACCGACAGCTGTCATGACTGTTGGTTTGTAGTTAGTCGGAAGCTAAATATCAAATAACCAGATTTATACCGGTAGAAAAAAATTGCATGGCCAACATTTGCGAGTCGGCCGGGCCAAACAATTTGCTTTTTTTTCCTGTCCACAATTTTAAGTCAAGATATTTTATGACCGCGGATATCCCAAATGACTAAAACAGGTAAGAACGGAGTTAAGTTCGACAGGGCCGAAATTTTTAATAGGCTCCACCACGCACAGTATTGAAGTAAAAAGGGGACTATTAGTTTCCTTTCGTTTATGAAAGTATGTACTAAACCCTTCCTCCTATTCCTTGCAGGAGTAGAATATCTTAACTGATAAGACTCGCTTTAAAAGAGCTCATGTGGGGCGTCATCGTTATTATTTCTAAAACACGAATCAATATTTACCATTTTCCGATTTTAGCTTTTGTATTCTTTGGCAACACAGAACTGTAAATTACAACAATCTCTGTTCGAAAAATTAACAAAATACCATCGATATACATTAAATTGGGCAACACTGGCTAGACTTAAACCTATATCTATATCAGCGTTTGGCAAGAGAGCACACATGTGCTCTCAGTGAACGTTTATCTCTCTACACACACAATTCAACTAATTAAAAAAGTATGCATTCTAACAGTGACACACCCTACAAATATAAACTGCATATGCAATAGAAGAATGTGGTGCTTCTCCCTGATCAAATTCAAATGAATAATCGTTTCTGTAGAAAAATGTGACTATAATCCAAAAAAAAAAAAAAACTCATAAATGGGACTACCTTCATATGGAGGCTATAGACGTACCGTTCTATGGGGGCTATACGAAGACGGGGACCTATACTCTATACAATTTCAGGTAGAAAATTGTATACACCCAACGAAGACTAAATACTAAATTTCGTCCATTTCGATGAGATATTAAGGCCACAACCTTCAAAATACCGAAGATCGGCAGGTACCGTTTAATGGGGGCTATATAAAGGTTGGGACATATACCAAAAAAATTCTGATGGAAAGTTTTATACCCCCAAATAAGACTACATACCAAATTTCAGCATTGTCAGTCTGATAATGAGGCTAAAACTTTCAAAATACCGAAAATCGGGAGTTACCGTTCTATGGGGGCCATATCAAAACGTGGACCGATATAGGTCGCTTTTAATACCAAACTTCCTAGGAGTAATATTAACTTCTATACCAAATTATAAAAAACTATCTTTAAAATTGGTAGCTGAATCTTGATTTCAACAGACGGACGGACGGACAGACCAACACACAGTGGTCCCACTTGTATGGAAAGGAGTGCCAAAAATAGTTGTAATCGAGCTACCGCCTCGAAATTTTAAACATAGTTTTATAACGAACCCAAAAGAGAGAAAAACAATTTTAATGAATGTAGGTCCACGTTTAGGTATAGTTCCCATATAAACGTACCTCCCGATATTCAGTATTTTGACGATTTTAGCCAAGTTTTCCAATCGATTTGGCTCTAATTTTGGATTTTGTGTTCTGAGGGAACAACATACCTCCTTGCAACAAATGTTCATTATAAGTCCAAGTTTAGATATATGTAGGTCCCATATAAACGTACCTCCCGCTATTCGGTATTTTGACGATTTAAGCCAAATTGTATAACCGAGTTGGCTGTAATTTTGTATTTTGACTTCGGAGGGAACACCATACCTCCGTACAAAAAATGTTCTATATAGGTCCACGTTTAGGTATAGTTCCCATATATTCAGTATTTTGACGATTTTAGCCAGATTTTCCAACCGATTTGGCTGTAATTTTGCTTTTTGAGTTCTGAGGGAACAACATACCTCCTTGCAAAAAATGTTCAATATAGGTTACAGTTTAGGTATAGCTCCCATATAAACGTAGCTCCCGATTTTCGTAATTTTGCCGATTTTACAGGCGTGGTATAAGGGCAATAACTTACAGGGTGGCAGCTAGTGGCAGCTGGATCTCATTTTATCGTAAACTGGAGACTTTCCCCTTTATTTTAAAAGAAATATGGACTTGCCCTTACGGGGCCAACATTAGTACTACTCAACACAAATTTATAGTAATGATATTAAAAATAGGACAAAAAGTCATTTACATAGAATTTATTTTTAAGGAAGTTAAAAAACGATTTTTCGATATGTTTTTTGGTAAAAACATAGTCAATGCCATCAACTATAAATTTCATTTTGGAAATTGTACAATTACCTCTTCAATCTTTTTCAATTTCACTCATAAACTACGAATGCTTTGCGGATCTATGTTTCGTTTTTAAGGCACCGCATACAAGTCTCAATTTCTTCGACTTAACTTGACATATTACCGCTGTAAATTAGCAAAAATAATATTGGATATTAAAAATTTATTGTGTTTAGAGAATATTTCCTTCAATCGCAATCAAATTTGTCGCCATAAAATTTTCGATTTTTGTCCAAGGGCGGAACCACAGTGCAACAGGGTTATATCGACTTGGAATTTTGTTCTGATCTATATGGGGGCTATACTAAAGTGAAGACCTATATTAACAATTTTTGGGGAATACATTACATGACTGCTAAGAATCTCAAATATCATATTACGGGTAGTTTAATAAAAATTGCTTCTAAAGCCCTGGAAATTGACAAGTGCCGCTATATGGGAGTTATAACAAATCATTGACCTATGTTTCTAATTATTTGGTGTAGTTTACTTTTGCGACCACTGGAGACCTCAAATGCCAAACTACCGCAAAATGTAGCAAAAATTCTAAAAATACCGAAAATCGGGGACTATAGCAAAATATGGACCTACTCATATATTGCACATGGACCCAAATTAAATTTTTTGGTGGAGAAGTGTTGTGACCTCTAGGCACCTCAAATGGCAAATTACCTCTAATTCGGCTAAAAAGTTTAGCTAAAATCCTCAAAATACCGAACATCGGGAGGTACTTTTATATGGGGGCTATACCAAAACGTGGATTATATCGACGCCTCCAAACAATAGTATGCTAAGTCGACTTAGAATGTTTTCAAGTTCTTTACATTTTTATATTTAACGTCCTTTAACTTAAATTCTGTCAAATTTTGGTAATAATCGGACAATCCGAACAGAAGTTATAAACAAATATTTACTTAGCATAGTACTGAAGGTCAAAGAAATTTCCAAACTTTTAGAGCTTGTCTTGCAAAACTCACTGTTCAGAATTAGCAAACTATTATTTGGAGGTATCGAACGTCCTTTAACTTAAATTCTGTCAAATTTTGGTAATGATCGGTCAATCCGAACAGAAGTTATAAACAAATATAGACTTAGCATAGTACTGAAGTTCAAAAAAATTTCCACACTTTGAGAGCTTCTCCTGCAAAACTCACTTTTTAGACTTAGCATACTATTATTTGGAGGTGTCGATATTGTCAATTTATTGTGGAGATTCATTCCAAGTGGATGGAATCTCAAATGGCAAATTAAATTAAATCAAATTCGGTTAAAAATTGGGGGCTATAACAAAACATGGACCTATGTTGACAAAGCATCGAAAATAGGGAGGTACCGTTATATTGGGGCTATACCACAATATGATCCTGTATGGTTAATTTATAGTGGAGAAGTGCTGTGACAGCTAGGAACCTCAAATGATATCTTAATATCCTCAAAACACTTAAAATAGGGAAAACCCCTATATAGGGGGGCTATAAATGACAATTTTGGATGTAGATATTTTCTGACCACTGCACAGTGGTCGCTGCCATTGGTCAAAATAAAAGAAATAAAAGTCTAATTTTTGGTACAAAAGGTGTTCATATCTACCCTAACATGGTAAATTTCTCTAAAATAAATTTTGTTATGGATTAGTTCTTACGGTACTCTTTGAGAATAGCAGCAAAAAAGAAAAATTTTAACAGGTTGGATTTCGAGGTGAATTCAGTGCAAAATCGGAAGGTTGAGTATTATTGGTCCAACTGTGGGAAATTTCAGACACCACAATAAAGACTTGACAACAGAAAAATGCTGATAAATAGACTCGTAAGACAGCGGAAAACCCATGACACCATGTTAGCACCAAATTTTAGCATTTTGACATTGGTAAGGGCACCTGACTGTGATCAAAAAAAAGCATGAAACCAAATTAATCACATTGTGACAGATGGAAGCAAATCGCATCACTACCTTGTTAAAGCAAAGTTACGTACCCAATTATTCCAAATACAGTCGGGACCGGAGGCATTATGGATACTCGATTTTCCCGGGTAATAGAGTAATACTGTTTCTCATATATTTTAATCAAACAGATATACGTCGGAAGCGCACAAAATGTTAACTTTTTTAAGTAAAATGTCTTAAAAAATACAATTGAGGGGAGGGGTGCTATCTAAGTCGCTGTAAATTGAGTACCCGAGGTCTCAATAACATGGATTGTCATACTGCTACCTAAAAGAAGCAACACGTAGCACATGACAGTGGTATCGGGAGAAAAGGAAAGAGGAGAAACGTCTTTATCACAAGAAAAAGAGAGAAATGGAAAGAGGTAGTACGAACAAATTGAGGTGTACCCAAACTAGAATGAAGTCCGAAAATTCTACCAAAAAGTAAATCATCAAACTAATGGCTTAGGTACAGGCACATTCTCCTGAAGATACAAGCAAGGTAATCTGATAACAGATACAGATGGTTTGCTAAGGTTTTGGAAAGAGCATTTTTTCAAGCTGTTGGCATCCAATATTAACAAAGATTAAGAATTTACCACAGATACAATCCCAGAAGATGGTATTTCTTAAAATTGAAGAACTTTTTCATTGTTTTGGAATTAGTTTTTCCTTCATGCATTGGCGCCAATGTTTTTGTTTCCGTCATCAACTGTTATCTTGCTACAGTTTACTAAATGCTGTCTTTTTACATTTTTCTCTATTTTCGTATCAAAGAGTAAAATCTCTCTTACTCTCTGAAAACAATTTACTGAATAATTATAACTGAAAACGTAAAAAGACACAACTATAGATAACACCATCTGGCTGATTGGAATATGAGCATCTTACGTTCTGTCCACAAATAATAAGTTTGGTTGCTAAAGTTTTTGGTGCATAACTATACTCCCTATGTGTAAAGGAAGGAAAGGAATGGACCTACCGTGACTATCTTCAAGCTTCACCTAAGAATGGAACAACTCTTACGAGGTGCAACTATTGGGCCAAATCGCTTACTTCTACTGAGTTTTATCGTACCCATCAGTTTTTTAAACCCTCAGCCTTTAGGCTATAGAGGGTTTATACACTTTGATACGACCAAATATGCGCCTCATCGAAATAATGGTTTTGGACCCCAAGTATGTTTGCACGAAGTACGTTTAAGACAATTTGGAGTCGATTTAGCAATGTCCGTCAGTAAGTCTGGCTGGTTGGTACGCACAATTACTCTCGAACTGATCAACCGATTCGAACCAAATTTGCAACTCGTAATAGATTCCCCAAACTTAGTTTAAGTTCGAAGATGGACCATATCGGTCCACAACTTCGCGTACATCCCCCACAAAAGTTCATAATTTTCTGTAAAATGGTGTGAACGTTTACACTCGCAGGGAATAATCGATTTGGTCCAAACTTGGCGCATCATATTATTCCTTCCCGATATATATCGGACTCTAATATGGACTACATCGATCCACTCCTTCGGGTATCTCCCACACAGAATTCGAAAAAAGTGAAGTTTAAGAGCTCCTCTTGGATCGTTTTGAAATTTTTTCAGCAGGTTGTCCTTGCAGCCCCCTTTTAAACGGCACAATTTATTTTGGGCGTAAGTCCATACTTCCTGAGGTAAATGACTAAAAGCTGCAAAAAACCCGGACCGCACCAAAAAATTGCCCATAATTCTGATAAAATCAAATTTTAAAATCATTTGAACTTTTTTCACCAAATCACCTTATAATTAAGATTTTATGTAATCTTATGTAGAAACTCAGCATGCCACGATACAGGGATATGAGGTGGTAAAAATGTCGTAACCCTATTGCACATTTTAAAATGCATAGCGTGTAAGATAACTCTCAACATTTTAAAAAATTTTCCAAACTTACTTTAACGTAATACCTTCTTAATTGTCACTTTTTAGTTACAGTATCTCAATTGTGATCAGGACCACAAGAACGGTCTATGGTACAAATGTCAAATCAGTCCCCAAACAGCTCTTACACTGGAATTCTAAGTCGATCCTACAGCCATGAATGTAAGAGAGTACCAAAACTTATTTCGCAAAATGCGCACAATCCTCAATTCGTACAGATATTTGGTTTGGCTTAAACCTCTGTCCTTACGGTCCAGCGGCATTGCGTAATTTTTTTGTAGAATATTTTATAGTCGACTTCGCCTAACTCCATACCAGTTTACTTGTTGGTTCATTTTTACATTTTTTTTTTTTTGTTAAATGGAGGCAACTTTTTTCTTTGCTAGCTGTAATTTTGTTCTCCTTGCAAATCAATATCATCAACGGAAAAAGGTAATTGTTTTCCTATTTTGTTGCGGGGAAACCATCATCGGAAATGCCACTGAGTGTTTTCGTTGAGTTCCAAAACAATAAGGTATCTATTTGTTCCTATCACTAGCTCAAATCGTAAAATGGATGTTCAGTTTTTTCGTGTATGTTTTCTGTTTTTTTCTTTTTTTTGTTTCTACAATGGCATTCCACATGAATTGTCTTTCCGATGCATGTACAAAAAGATACAATGACGTTAAAAATCAAACTGAACTCATTTACAGGAATAATTTGAATGTGGCAGACCCATTCCCAAAGTTATATAATTTATACTGGTAAATATTATTAATTTTTTTTCTTGACTACCGATTTACATTGTTAATTTTAAAATCTTAATTATAATAGAAAAGCATAAAAAATGAAAATAATAAATGAACACTTGAAAACGATCATACTTTGTATTGTTTGTAATCATCATAAAGTTGACCAGAAAACGTTATAGTTCCTAACCACAACTTGAAACTTTTGCCATTCATCCTCAACGAAATGAAAACAAAACTAAATAATTTTTACAGTTTGGAATATAACAACCGTCAAGTATATAAGCCAATCAAAACTGTAATTATTATTGTCAAAACCAGACCGCCGACAACCGACAACATTATGCTGCAGTAATGAGAGAAAAATTGTTTAGTGTTCTACCCAAGTATTCAATGCATTGGTGTTGTTGATGTTGTCGTTGATATTATTTTTGTTGCACCCAAAGAGAAGGGATCTAATAATAAATTAACTGCAAGGCACAGCAGCCACAACAACTGCGGTAGCAGCGGTGGCATTAACGTAGGGACAAGAAATGTTAAAATCATTACAATGGCAAAAGTGCCAACAAAAAGCCAACAGAGAAAAATTGCACAGAAAATTTTTCATTTTTACCAATGCTGGCTAAAGTTTTGAGTTTCCTTTAACAGTCATTCGCATTGCCACTCAGTTGGATTCATTTTACTTTTTTATTCATTTATTTCTCTTTTCTGTTTTTGTTGTTGTTTGGTTCTTCTCATTTGCAGTATCAATGACTGAATGGATCCTAGGAAACAAACTCAACTGAAATAAGCAAAAATCTGTTCCTTCGTTCCACACCACAGAAAGAAACCCATCACAATCAGGGCACATTTCACCAAAGTGGCATAAAACATTCGCTTTGGTTTGAAATTACCTAAAAGGGTAAAAGGGGACGGACTAACGAATGGAAATAATAGAAAAACAAAATCACAGAAAAAAACATATTTATTTTAACGTAAACGATTCCATGCAAAAAGAGGACCGTACTAAAAAACTTATGAAAAATGATGAAATCTACCGCAGATGTCCATGAAAACTAAATCTGAGCAGAACTTTTTATATGTTTTGCTATAAATATCTTTTGGGTTGGCTACAGTTTTTTTTTCAAGGCGGAAGATTTTGAAAAAAGTCTTAGGTGGTGGCTGTATTATTTTTTTCACTAGACGACATAGAGTTATGTAGCTCTGAAGTTTCTGCGGCAAGGGATATGTAACAAGCGTAGTTCATCAAACAGGATAGACTAATTAAGAAGCCGCTTCAGCATCATTTACTACATCAATTTAACCCTCCGTCATGCACATGTATCTGGCCAGATATTTTACGAATTCGACTGCGATTTAAATATATTTCTGATTTAGCTAGGGGCTTGAGTCTCTAGGTACCCTCTACAAATATTGTAAGGTATCGTCTTATGAAAAAAACACTTTAAAAAACAACAACAATCTAACTTTATGTAGATTTTTTCATCTATACATCGTATACGTAGCGCATGTATCTGACCAGATACACACACATTTTGTTCCAATCCGGTATGCCTACAACATTCGAAATCAGATTATACATGTTTTAGTTGCTTACCTGAAGTTTTGTGAGACTTTTTTAATTAAGAATTAATTAAAACTTACTTTATAACTACTAAATTTAATTGAAATGAACTTTATACCAATTCTTGTTATTTTTTTGACATTACGAGTAAACACAAAAATACAATTTTTCTTGTTTTATTTCTCATATTTTTTACACGGGTTAAGCATGTACTAAGAACAAAAAAAGTGAAAATATATATATGCCTGGCGTGATAACAATACAAGAATATAATATTATCACTAAAATAGCATATTTTTCGTATAAATGTACTGAAATACATACTGTATCTGGCCAGATACATGCGCTACGTACGTGACTATCGGAACATGTGCATGACGGAGGGTTAATATTAAAAATAAAAGCACGCTTCTTGTAATAAGCGAAGCCCAAAACTCCAATAGAAAGTCGAAGCAGTAAACAATATCTAAGTTCATGTTGTTTAAGATTCAGGAGAACATCTTTTATATTTCCAAGAACAAACAAATCCCGCCAAAGTTGGCAAAACCCGCAAACGTTTTTAGGACCACGATCTGCGAATATGCACCTGGAATGTTAAAATCCTCTAAAGAGAATGTAATATTTACGACATGGCAGTTATATTTGCCTAGTATAAGGCCGATATTACTGTCATACGGGAAATACGATGGATTGGAAAAGGCGTCACAACAATACCTAAAGGGGACACAGAATTTGTCAACATCAGTCTTATTGGCGCCCATGCCCTCACTTTGTTATTAAAGTTTTCCGAATTGATCACGTTGTGATAGATGGAAGACTGGCATCGAGCGTGTTGCGTGTACGATCATTCCGGATCACCACATGGTTGCAACAAAGTTACTCACCCAGTTAAGCGCATCAAATAAAATACGAAGAGACATAAAGTGGACGTTGAACATCGGTATGCTGAAATGAAAAAATGCAAGAATATTCTACCCAACTGTCCCAACTACTTTACGAAAACATTCTTGGTTCGGATAATATATCAACACAGAACCAAAGTACTCCACGCAAATAGCCGCAAAATAGATACTTGATACCAAAGGCATCCATTAAGGAACCCTTGGTATAACCAGGAGTATCGTACCGTTACCGAAGAGAAGAATTCATCATATATGGTTAGTCTACAACCTGCAGCTACGCATAGAGCACAAGAGAGGCAGTGAAAAATCTATATTTGCAGGAACCAGAATGAAGTCCGAAAATTCTACCAAAGGATAAAACATCAAACTGATGACTTTGATAAAGGCACATCTTCCTGTTGAGACGAGAAAGATGATCTGGTAGCAGATACAGATAGTCTGCTCAGGTTTCGGAAAGAGCATTTTTTAAAGACTGGTATTCAGTAAGTAAGACTACGAAGGCATCGATATATCATATGTAAACAATTTCAGGTGGAGAAGTTTTTAACCACTGGGAACCATATCAACTTACGGCCACATTTACGCCGAAAGTTTAGAAAAAAAAGTAAAAAAGTGTCAGTCGGCTTTGCCTTCAGCCTATGTGAAGTGAAACTTTCACCTACGGACGGATCGAATGTATTTAAGTTCTCTTCAGAATTTTGTGGCCCTTTTTGGACATTTGAACTTGCCGACAAAAATGTGGATGAGGAGTTACACTAAGACACAAATGTTGAACTTTTGTGGGGAGTTACCCTTAGGGAGGACCGATATGGGTCATTTTAGAAATTAAACTAAACTTTGACAAAATATTAGGAGATCCAAAGTTTGGACATCAAGTTATATCGTCCTAGCATTTTAGTGACATTTTTCAGAAGGAGAAGTACCGGAAGTTGTGGACCAAATCGGTTGAACAGTTCAAAAGTTATTGTGCTCTCCGACCGCCACATATGGTGACATAGGGTTTTTTACACGTGTTAGGCTGTTTTCACAAGAAATATGTACTTGCCCCTGAAAAACTTTTACCGTCGTAATGGAGGTAGCGAATGCAAATCGCTTCAACAAAAATCAAAGTGATTCGAGAGCAGTTTTTAAAGTGAACTTATCCGAAATTTGGTGTGAGAGGTACCAGAAGGAGTATACAAAAATATTCCACATTCGAACTTGATCTATATCTGGTAGATATATTAGGATGCGCAAAGTATGGATTACATCGGTCACTCCCTTCAAGAGTTATCGTGCGCACAATTTTTCCGAACATTTTTGAACTTTTGTGGGGAGGTACCTGAAGGAGTGGACCAATATGGCTTATATTCGAATTTAAACTATGTTTGGACAAAATATTACGAAGGCCAAATTTTGGACCGAATCGGCAGATCCGTTCGAGAGCTATCTTGCGCGCCAACCACTACACACGCTGTCAAAGGGGCTTTTTACACCTTTCAGGCTATTTTCTCAGGAAGTATGGACTTGCCCCTGATGAAACTTCTACCGTCGTATAAGTGCAGTTAATGCAAGTTATTGCAACAAAAACCAAAGCGATTCGAGAGCAGGTCCTAATCTGGACTTATCCGAAATTTTGTGTGGGAGGTACCCGAAGGAGTGGACCGATTAAGTCCATATTGAAACCTCTTCTAAGTCTGGTAGAAATTTCACGATGTGGAAAGTATGAATCAAATGGGTTACTCCTTTCAAGAGTTATGGTGCGCACAAATTTTCCTAACATTTTCGAACTTTTGTGGGGGAGGTACCGGAAGGATTGGACCGATATAGTCCATCTTCGAACTTAAACTAAGGTTGGGCAAAATATTACGAAAGCTAAATTTTGGACCGAATCGGTTAATCCATTCGAGAGTTATCGTGCGCACCAGCCAGCCAGCCAGACAGACGGACGGACATTACTAAATCAACTCCAAATTGTCTGAAACGGGTTTTGTCCAAACATATTTGGGGTCTAAAACCATTATTTCGACGTTAGCATAAATGCTGAGGGTATATAAAACCTTAAACTACATGTTCCCAATTTTGTGTGGGAGATACCCTAAGGAGTGGTACGATGTACGTTCCATATTTGGACGTAATCCAAGTATGTACGCTAGTGTTATGTTAGGCACAACCAAGTTTAGTTAGTGCCGGCAGATTTTTTGGAGCTCCAGGGCCATTATCTCAAAAGGCATGGACTTGTCCCCGAAAAAGAATACACCGTCAAGGAAAAGAATACAAAGTCAAAATTTCGATTTTTAACAAAAAATGTGCCGTTTATCGGTCAAAAAATGTTTAAGGAAAATTCTCTTATTTGAAGACAAAATTTTGATGTATTCAATAGACATATATGAAGACTGAACTGAAATTTCTGTAATTTTGGGTGGATAATGTGGCTAAAACCTTCAAACCCGAAAATTGGCGGTACCGTTCCACGGGGGTTATATCAAAACGTGAACCAATACCAACAATTCTCTTTAAAAATATTTCGCAAGATCTGGCGAAGACTAAATACCAAATATTAGCTACATTGGTTGTTTAATGTGGCTAAAACCTTGAAAATACCGACAATCGGGAGATACCGTTCTATTGGAGCTATATCAAAACGTTGACCTATGTACATAATTTTTATCAGAAAAGTTTTATGGTCCATTTAGAAACCTCAATGCAAAATTTCGGCGTATTTGGGCGGGAAACATATGTAAAATCTTCAAAATTCCGATAATCGGGAGATACCGTTATATGGGGTCTATATCAAACGTGGACCTATGTCCATAATTTTTATCGGAAAAGTTTTTTGGAAAGTGAGAACCGCGCATTTCAAAATTCAACCATCTTGGTTGATAAGTTTAGCTAAAATATTCAAAATACCGAAACATTAAGAAGTACCGTTGCATGGGGACTATCCCAAAACGTGGACCGACCTTTCCAATTTTTTGCTCTCGACATTGTCAGTGAGCTATAAGTATTTATACCAAAATTCATCTGCCAACGCCAACTCCTTTTATATTTGGCAACCGTTTATTTGAACTCGCGACATAGTGCAGCGTTTTTTGAGGTTATGCGCAATTATCTCTGGAATTATGGACTTGCCCTAGAAAAAATTACAATGACGTAACGGGGGCCGCACGAACATCCTGTTACAAAAATTTCATAACGATGCGTGAGGTGTCATTAAACTGCACTTATTTCAAATTTCGTGCGAGAGCTACCTGAAGGAGTGGACCGATATAATCCATATTCGAACCTGATGTATGCCTAGAGGTAGTATTACCATATCCAAAGTTTTTCAATTCCGTTACTCCCTTCGAAAGTTATCGTGCGCACAAGTTTTGCGACAATTTTTGAACATTTGTGGGGGAGGTACCTGAAGGGTGAAGGAGTGAAGAGGTACCGGAAGGAGTGGACCGATATAACCCATCTTCGAACTTAAACTAAGTTTGGACAAAATATTACAAAAGCCAAATTTTGGACCGAATCGGTTCATCCGTTCGAGAGTTATCGTGCGCACCAGCCAGACGGACGGACGGACATTGCTAGATATACTCAAAATTGTCTGAAACGGATATCGTACAAACATACTTGGGGTCTAAAACCATTATTTCGACGAGGCACATTTTTGGACGTATCAAAGTGTATATACCCTCTTTAGCCTAAAGGCTGAGGGTATAAAAAACACATGTTGCTAACGAGGGTATACACACTTTCATACGGGCAAAATGTGCCTCATAGAAATAATGGTTTTAGACCCCAAGTATGTTTGGACGGAAGGTGTTTCAGACAATTTGGAGTCGATTTAGCAATTTCCGTCCGTCTGTCTGTCTGGCTGGCTGGTGCGCACCATAACTCTCGAACGGATGAACCGATTCGGTCCAAAATTTGGCTTTTGTAATATTTTGTGCAAACTCGAAGAAGATAGTTATATCGGTCCACTCCTTCTGGTACCTCCCCCATAATAGTTCGAAAATGTTCGGAAAATTTGTGCGCACGATAACTCTTGAAGGGAGTAACCGATTTGGTCCATACTTTGCACATCGCGAAATTTCTACCAAACTTAGATGAGGATCCAATATGGACTCAATCGGTCCACGCCTTCGGGTACCTCTCACACAAAATTACGGAAAAATTTAGTTTAGGACCTGCTCTCGAATCGTTTTGATTTTTGTTGTAACAACTTGTATTCACGGCCCCAAACCATACTTCCTGAGAGAATAGCCTGAAAGTTTCAAAAAAACCCTATGACACTGTGTGTAGTGGTTGGAGCGCATGATAACTTTTGAACGGATCTGCCGATTCGATCCAAAATTTGGCCTTCATAATGTTTTGTCCAAACTTAGTTTAAGTTCGAAGATAAGCCATATCGGTTGGCTCCGTCAGGTACCTCCCCTACAAAAGTTCAAAAATGTTCGAAAAAATTGTGCGCACGATAACTCTTGATGGGAAGAACCGATTTGGTCCATACTTTAAGCATCCTAATATATCTACCAGATATAGATCAGGTTTGAGCATGGACTATATTTGTCCATTCCTTCGGGTACCTCACACACAAAATTTCGAATAAATTCACTGTTTTTGACTAACTTTGATTTCTGTTGAAGCAACTTGCAAAATTAGGACTGTAAAAGGTTTTCAGTGGCAAGTCCATACTTCTTGGGAAAACAGAACGAAAGTTGTAAAAAACCCATGTAAAAAACCATATGTCGTAGCTGGAGAGCACAATAACTCTCGAACTGATAAACCGATTTGGTCCAAAATATGGTCTTCGTCATATTTTGTCCAACCTTAGGTTAACTTCTAAAATGGCCCATATCGGTCCTCTCCTTAGGATATCTCCCCCACAAAAGTTCAACAGTTTTATCCAAGTGCAGTTGAGGGTCTGTTCGGAGATCGTTTGGAAATTTACTGAAATGACTAGTGGGCGCGATATCTATAGAAATGATTTGACTCTCAAAATAAAATGTACTTGCGTAATGCATTATGTCGGTCCATTCCCTCCTCCTCAAAACTATTGAACTTTAACCTAATCCACATTTTTGTCGGCAAAAAAAAGTGCCACGAAATTCTGAAAAGACCCTAAATACATTCGATCTGTCCGTATATGAAAGTTCCATCGGCAAAGCCGACTGATACTTTTTTACTTGTTCTTATTTCTTTTTAATTTTTTAGAAAATATTTTTTTAATATTTATGCATTGTCATCCAAATTTGAAAAATGTGCAAATCTTTATTAACTGCAACTGTAAAAACAAGGGAACTGACGCAATCCTGTTGTGGCGAGGATCGAAACTATAGTTTTCCCAGCCTTACCCCTTGGCGAACAATGCCAAATATTCTTCACTAATAAATTCATTGTATGTTAGTGTTAAAACAACAACAATGGGATTAAGCCAGACTATTAGAAAATATAAATAAATCCAAAAACGATAAATGCCTTTATATCCCCCCAAAATTTGAGGTGGGGGAGCTAGATATCAAACGTTTTTGTAGCTCGGAATGCACGAAAAAAAGAATAAAACTATGAAATGTTATTGGCAAAATTCAAATAAAGATGTTGTAAATATGCAATTTTGAGCTAAACTATTTTTTGTTTTTGTTTTTTAAGACAAAAATAAGTTTTGACAGCAAAAGAAGACATCTGTAGTGCGATTCTCTAACTCATTTTTTGAGTTACCGACAATTGTCGGTAAAATTAGAATGCTTATAATTTCGGCAATTACGTAAAGTTCTACCGATAGCAAGTGTGTTGTCAACTTTTGTTTGAACTTTTCATTCGTAATTTTGCGTTTTAATTTTACCGATTTTTGTCGGTAACTCAAAAAATGAGTTAGAGAATCCCACTACTGCTGGGCTTACAAGGTCATATTTTAATTGCATCATGGTTCTTATGTTATAACTCATAAAAATATAAACATGTCAATCTCATACATTGCATATGGAATTCTTTTCACACTAAGAAAACGATCATTTTCCTTATATTAATTAGTGAAACATGGCAAAGAAGGTAAATAACAATGTCTTTAGGTTTTTAGTTCTCGAAGATGATCTATCTGATCAATTATAATAAGTAGTAGCGATAGAATAACTCGAGAAAGAAGATTAAAACAAGTACCATTATATATTAACGATAAACAAGGGTCCATAACCAGGGCCCAAAAGTGGTTTATTTAACTCAAATTTAATGGTGCTCTCAAACAGCTAATCCTGTTGGTATTTATTGGTAGTTGAGTCCCCTTAACAATAAAGCACATAAAATGTTATGCTGTTCAAATATTTACCGAAAACACAGAGCATTGTCGAACGTCCATTCATACATTCAATCTATAGATCTATAGACTATAGTCTTAAAAAGGTCGACCAAGTAATTTTTTTAAAAATAGACATATTTATTACAATTATTTGTAATTTTTCACTAATAATAATAATAATTGTTCCACAAACATCCCAGGCGGGACAAGGGAGACTTCTCTCATATCAATGAGTGCACCACGATTCATATTAGCTCAATGATATGGGGCCTACAGTTTATCGCCGAGTTCGAACGGCGTGTCCTAAGACACCACTTGTAGAGAAGATTTACATGGCTGAAATGCTCAGGAAATGCAACCAACATTACTTAGGGGTATTTTGCTACCGTTGAAAATTTGATGTTGCCTAGCCGGGGAATCGAACCCACGACCTTCTGCATGTAAGACGGGTGTGCATACCATTGCACCACGGTGGCAACCCATTTTTCACTATTTAGTGTAGGGAAAATATTCGTATTCTAAGTGTGAAAACAATTCCATGACAAATTGTAAACACGCATTTATTTCCAAAACCACTTCCTTCAATATCATAATTAAAGTTTATTCTTTAAATACTATGTAATTTTCCCACTTAAATACGTGTGTTTAATTTTGACGAAAAAAAACAACTTTTTTTAAATAAGCTTTTGTCTGCCTGCTAACCGTTGCTTTTTTTATTTAACCATCCCCATAGTTTATCCTTTAATCCTTGAAACTCCACAGTCTTTTACAGGCAGTCTTTCACTTTACTTACTTTGTTTTCTGGTGTCAACAAATGCCGACACCACGAACGCCACCAACGTCGACGACAAAGGCAGGAAAGACCCACCAAAAAAGTAACTCTCTTTATTTCGTACAACCTGTGGAAGAGGATGCCCCATGCAGAGTGTGCATTAAACTCATCTACTTTTCACAAAAAATATACTATCTATCTTTACAAAACTAACGCTGTTTTTCTGCAGATTTATTTAATACTTTTTTGTTCGTTTTCTACTGAAAACCGTGAATGTTTTTAGTTTCTAAACCCTTTCTCGGAACTTCAAATTGCTCTTCATGCTTGTCCCAGTGAACTGCGGAACAACACGAGAAAAAAAAACAAACTTGACAACAATAACAGCCATGACGCTGGCTATAAAAAAAGTAAAACGTTGAGGTTTGGCATGAAATATTATAGTTTGAGCTTGGCCACCCAAAAAGCCAGCTGTGGGTTTTACTTTCGAACAAAACAGACACAGGAGATAATGTATGGGATGTTTTCCATGAAAGTGCAAAATCATTTTAAAACCCTTTAATTATGTCAACTTTCAAGAAAAACCCAATAATTAGTTATTGGGAGACAGCAAAAAGACAAAAACACTTAGTTTGTTAATACATTGAAAAACACACTAACAGAGTAGTTACCTGATTATTTATACCACCCTCTGTTTAGTTTAATTTTATTTTCTGCTGCTTAGCCGTGAGCAGAGTGCCTTAGTGTTTGATTGTTCTCCTTTAATAAAGAGTTGAAAAAATGTGGACTTTCTTCTAGAGTATCTGCTTTCTTTTCAAGTAACATTTAAATTCGTTCATTGTTCGAAATTTTATTGGACACTGAGGGTAGGGAAAACACAGTTATTTATTCCACAACCACGGCCACCAAAGATGCTCTTTGGTGGTAATGGTAGCGATGATGCTAAGAATGCGATGCACAAGCAAAACTAGATAACTATGGAAGATTTGTTTTTACATTGGGGATATAATCTATGCGGTGCATTAGGTATGACGATAAAAGGAAATTTTAGTTAATAACTTTGAAGATTATCTCAAAAACTTAAGCTTATTGAACATAAGCAATAGCTATAAACAATGTTTGAAACTTAAATTTAAATGATTTTTATAATTTGCATGAGCGTTTGGGTTGGAGTGGTTATAGCAACATGCAACAATGTTCTGAGGCCCCTGACAGTTACCAGTTTGGGTTCTGTGATATATAGATTTTCTTTAAAGGCAAACATTCTTTGGCAAAATAAATAAAAACATTACACTTTTCATATCATGACAAAAAATTAATTAGTGATTTTTTATTACATTTGACCAAAAGGGAATTCTAATAGTTTCATCCTATGACTTATTATTCTTCTTATGGACATCCCTATGTTTGATGAGTCTACTTTTATTGTTGGCACAAGGATGAATTCGTTAGTTGTTCGTGAGTTAGAAGTGGCCTCTTTAAATTGCTTCTCTTTTTGGCTATTCTAATGGTATATATGTATGTGTGTGTGTGTGTTTGTTTCCTTTTTCAGGTTCTGGTAAAGGTTCAACACTGCCTTTTAGCTATTTGTTGCCAAAAGGGATGTCTAAATATTCTCTGTGCAGGTTATATTTTTTTGTTCTCCATTAACAGCATTTGACACAAGAAGTTTGTAAGCGAATAGAAGTCCAAAGCATTGGCGGTCACTTGATTTATTGTGTTTTCAAGTGTACTCCACAAATGATGGTTCCCATAGGGGGCGATATGCAGTTAAACACAGACAGTCAGACAACTAGACACAATGATGGGCTGGTGATGACTTTTAGTCAGCAGATCACAGAGAAACAAGTAGAAGAACTTTCGTCTGCATATCGAGGCAAAATTGTTTCTGAGAGAGCACATACCCACATGTTCTTTAAGTTGATTACTAATCTTTAATCTGTTTGCCCAGACATCTAAAAGCAATGACAATTTTTATTTTTATTTCTTCTTGTTTGTTTTGTTTTTCTATTTGTAATTAGGGGTGGCATTCTCACGAAATGGGCAAGATAATCTAAAGTTTTGTCGTAAAAGGGGGAAATAAATTTGTATTTTTTTGAAAAATGACAACAGTTGTGCTTTATAGCGTCATGTGTGATGTACTAAAATTGTAGCGATAATCATTAGGGACTTTTATTAAGCAAATTTCAAACAGGGTCTATTGGGTTTGATTCATTGTAAAATTGCTAATGTTTAGTTTCAGTCTGTATCCATTGAGACTTTCATTTATGGACAGTAAGCGTTAACACAACCAAAATTCTCTTCCCAAAAAACTATTAATATTGGAGGGTTGTGTGGTTTTTTAGAGGTATGAACTTGCCGATTATATACAAAATATTTTGGGTCATTTTTATACCCTCAGCATTTATGCTAACGAGGGTATATACACTTACATACGGGCGAAATGTGTATCATCGAAATAATGGTTTTAGACCCCAAGTATGTTTGTACGAAATCCGTTTCAGATAATTTGGAGTCGATTTTGCAACGTCCGTCTGTATCCGCCAGATGCACGATAACTCTCGAACGGATCAACCGATTCGAACCAAATTTTGGGTAACAACACCCGAAGACTATCGAGCCGAACTCAATTCCCGAAGACTACCGACCCGAACTCAACACCCGAAGACTAACGAACCGAACTCAACACCCGAATACTACCGAGCCGAACTCAACACCCGAAGACTATCGAGCCGAACTCAACTCCCGAAGACTACCGAGCCGAACTCAACACCCGAAGACTACCGAGCCGAACTCAACACACGAAGACTACCAATCCGACAGCAATCCGAATAACGCCGAGCCGTGCGATACGCCAACAACGGGAACTACCGACCCATTGCCAATCCGAGTATTGCCGAGCGAGGGCTGACGATCAGAAGATTGCCGATTTCACTATCTCCGAGCCGAGTGTTATCGACCGACTGTCAACTACAAAGCCCATCTTCTATCCGCCGATTACCACCTACTTCATACCGACCAACTCGAAGCGATTCCACCCGAGGCTGTTCCCCAACTTTACCAACATATCAACTTATCTCCATATTATCTGAAACTTATGTTTACGAAATTATATAAATAAAACTCTGAAGCACAGTTCAATCGTGTCTCATCTTACTTAAGGTTTGTGGGTCCTTGAGTCGACCCTGACAGCGGCTGAGCTAACCTCAGCTTTCGGTAAAACCACTCGTTATAATATTTTTAATTTTTGGTTGGAAAATCAGCGAAAACCTGCAAAATTTAATCGAGGTGTCAAAGACAACTTCATGACGGAAGTTAAAAAGCAAATTTATAATATTTGTGCACGCCTTAACCAAAAATGAATAAAAAATTGGAGGTTAGCTAGCGACACAGTATTTACGCTAGAACAAGGTAATGATAAAAAGAAGAGAGGGCGCCCTAATGTGGATTATAGTGAAGGAAGAAAACTTGCTTCGGAAGTCTGCTATGAACACGGCAACAGTACAGTACCCTTGATCCATGCCGCCTCTGTTTCGGCCAATTTGTCAAAAGAAAAATATTTAAACTATGTTCTCAAGGAAGTTCGGTATCAGCCAACTTAATTGAGAAAACAATTAACTTCGACAGAGAAAATTTATGAACGATATATCCAAATCTGAACCGATTTCAATATGATGTCTCAATATTGTTTTCTAGGCCAAATTCCGTCACACACTTTAAATTTCATCACAATTGGACATATATAGCGAGATTGCTTCACGAAATACCTAAAATCGGGTGAAAATATATATGCGAGCTATATCCAAATCTGAACCGATTTCGATATAATTTGGCATACTTTTTTTCTAGACGTAATTTCGTCACACATTTTACATTTCATCGAAATTGGACAGAATTTGCGTGTTTGTTGCGCCAAATACCTAAAATCGGGTGAAAATATATATGGGACCTATATCCAAATCTGAACCGATTTCAATATAATTTAGCAAACATATTTCTTGGACAGAAAATGCGTGTTTGTTGCACGAAATACCTCAAATCGGGCGAAAATATATAAGGGAGCTATATCCAAATCTGAACCGATTTCAAAATAACTTTGCAAACTTATTTCCAGTCCGAATTCCGCAACATATTACAAATATCATCATAATTGGACAGAATTTTCGTGTTTGGTCCATCAATTACTCGAAATCGGGCGAACATATATATGAGAGCTATATCTATATATGAACCGTTATCAACCAAATTAGGCAGATTAGCTTCTAGGCCGATTATAAACATCTGCACGAAATTTTGAAGGTCTAGCTTGCCCCTGTGATTTTTTGCCTCAAAAACATGTCATCGGCCCCATCGTGCACTCCTTCGGGTACCTCCCACACAAAATTTTGGAAAATTTCAGTTTAGGACCAGCACTCGAATCACTTTAATTTAATTTTCGTTGTAACAACTTTTTTCACTGACCCCTATACGACGGTATAAGTTTCATCAGGGGCAAGCCCATACTTCCGGACAAAATAGCCTGAAAGTTCTAAAACACCCCCATGGCACCGTGTGTAGTTGTTGGAGCGCAAGATAACTCTCGAACGGATCTGCCGATTCGGTTCAACATTTGGCCTTCGTACTGTTTAGTCCAAAATTAGTTTAAGTTCGAAGATAAGCCATATCTGTCCATTCCTTCAGGTACCTCCCCCACAAAAGTTAAAAAATGATTGGAAGAATTGTGCGAACGATAACTCTGGAAGGCAGTGACCGATTTGGTCTATACTTTACACACCATAATATATCTACCAGGTATAGATCAGGTTCGAATATGGACTATATTTGTCCACTCCTTCGGGTACCTCCCACACAAAATTTCGGATAAGTTCACTTTAAGGCCTGCTCTCGAATTCAAGCACCTCCTCCGCAACAATTTTGAACTTTAATCCTAATCCACACTTTTGTCTGTAAGTTCAAATGTTCAAAATTCTGAAAGACCCTAAATACACTCGATCTGTCCGTAGATGAAACTTTCAATTCACATAGGATGAGGGTATATCCCTGTCGGCAAAGCCGACTGATACTTTTTTACTTGTTTTTAAACAAATGTGGATGTTCCGAATAAATGCGGACATTTTGCTAATAAATTTAATTTGGATTAAAGTGCAACAGTTTTGAACTGTTGGGGGTATGTATCTGTATTAATTAACCGACATTGTCCATTTTCGAACTGCATATACTTTTGGGAGTCATTCAACGGTTATAGTCCCAAACATAAATTTTCAGTGGTCGCTGCATAAATTTTTAGAGCGGTTGGAAGCAATAATAAAAACAAGTAAGAAAGGCGTTAAGTTCGGCCGGGCCGAACTTGTTATACCCTCCACCACAAGTTGTATTGAAGTAAAATGGAATAATTAGTTTCATTTCGTGTAAGAAGAAGACTTAATACTAAATTTCAGCAATTTCGGCAAAACAATGTGGGGCACCGTTCTATGGGGCTATTTCAAAACGCCGATCTATACCGACAAATTTCTGACGGAAAGTTTTTAGACTCAAAGTAGACTAAATACCAAATTTCCTATATCTCGGTAAGAGAATGTGGCTAAAACTTAAAAAATATCGAAAATCAAGAAGTACGCTTCTATGGGGATATTGGAAGACGTGGACCTATACTGATAATACTATTCTGGAATATTTTATAACTATTGGAAGACTAAATAACGAATTTCACCCATTTCGGTGGGATATTGACGTCACAATCTTCAGTATTACGAAAATCGTAAGTACCGTTCTAGGTTGGTTATATCGAAACGTGGGCCTATAGCGACGAATTTTAGTCAGAAATGGGGCAATATGAAAGCGTGGACCTGTACAGACATATTTCTGGTGAACAGTTTTATATCACATTGAAGACTAAATACCAAATTTCAGCCATTTTGGTGGAGCCACAACCTTCACAATACGGAAAATCGGGAGGTACCTTTACATGGGGGCTATATGAAGGCCTGGACATATACCGACAAATTTAAAGGGGAAGTTTGAGTACCTCTAACGAAGTCTAACTACCAAATTTCAGCCATTTCGGTGGAATACTGAGGCCACAACGTTTAAAATACCGAAAATCGGGAGGTACCGTTCTATGGGGGCTATAGGAAGGCCTGGACAGATACCGACAAAGTTCTGTGGGAAAGTTTTATACCACCAACGTAGACTAACAACCAAATTTCAGCCATTTTGTTAGGATAATGAAGCTAAAACCTTAAAAATACCGAAAATCGGGTGGTACCGTTCTATGGGGCCTATATCAAAACGTGGACCGATATAGCCCATTTTCAATACCAACCATCCTGCAAGTAATAAAAACTTCTGTACCAAATATTGACTCTCTATCTTTAAAATTGCGAGCTGTATCTTGATTTCAACAGACAGACGGACGGACGGACAGACGGACATGGTTTAATCGACATAGAATTTTATGCTGATCAATAATATATATACTTTATAGGGTCTCCGACGAATATTTCGATGTGTTACAAACGGAATGACAAATTTAATTATACCCTTCATAATATGGCGGAGGGTATAAAAAGTTTGGACCAAATAGGAGAATAACTTGTAATTTTTGGGGGAGGTAGCGAAGAAGTGTAGCGATATTGCCCATATTCGAACTTAAACTAAATTTAGTGAAAATATTAGGTTGCACGAAATTTGTAACCAATCGGTTACTCCGTTTGCGAGTTATCGTGCCCTCCAGCCAGCCACATTTCCGGCGGGCATGGCTATATCGACTCCGAATTGTCTGAAACCGATTTTGCTTAAACATACTTGGCGTCTCAATTTATTAGTGTGCAACATTTGAACCAGATTGAATACTCCGCTAGTGTCATTTCAGTTAGTTTGGTTTGAAGAAGGAGAGGTGAAAGTGGAAGTGGACAGAAAAGACAAAAAAAGATTAAGATTATGTAAATCGAACTTATATTGAGGAAAAAATTAATCGAACTTAATTAGATGTATGAGGAGCCACATCGCAGCCATTTAAGAAAGACTTGTAAGAGATTGAGAAACTATCTCGAAGGCCTATGCTTTCATTTGACTAGGACATCGGCAGAGAAGATGCTCGATCGTTTCAGTCTCTTCCTGGTCTTCGCAGAGGCTGCAGTAATCAATGACGTTGACTTCTCACTTGCTTGGCATAGATCTGATACGGCAGTAATCAGTAACGACCCCTACAACATTTCTGAAATATGCATTGCAATGTAAGAGAACTGATGCAGGATGAGATTACCGGAAAGATTTACTTCGATAGCTTACATCTATGAACGTCTCGCCAGATTCCTGCGATTTTCTCAAAGTGGAACTTGTTGAGATTGTCGGAAGAAGCGGCTTGCAACGGTCCTCTACTTTAAGGTCAGAAGTCTGGAAAACCCGACTTGGTAGTTCATCAACTACGAATTTGCCTCAAAACTACAGTGCCGTGATACTCAAAAAACAACCTTACCACAAGTTTTCAAAAGAGATTTTAAAACAGTTTTTTATACCCTCCACCATAGTATGGAGGGTATATTAAGTTTGTTTTTCCGTTTGTAACGCATTGAAATACTCATTTGCGACCCTATAAAGTATACATATATATTCTTGATCAGGGTAAAATTCCGTCCGTCTGTGGTAATCACTCTAGCATCCACAAAAATGGAGATAGGACGCTGAAAATTTGGGAAAATGCGTCTTTTGTTTGCAGGCAGGTCAAGTTCGATGATGGGCTATATCGGTCCACGTTTTGGTATAGCCCCCATATAACGGTACCCCCCGATTTACGGTATTTTGACGTTTTTAGCTACATTTTGACATTTAGGGTTCTTAAGTGTCAATAAACATATATAACAAAACTTGTGGACATAGGTCCACGATTTGGTATAACGGTACCCCCCGATGTACGGTATTTTGACGTTTTTAGCTACATTATCAGACCGATGTAGCTATAATTTGACATTTAGGGTTCTTAAGTGTTAGTAAACTTATATATTAGAAGTTGTGGACATAGGTCCACGTTTTGGTATAGCCCCCATATAACGGTACCCCCCGATTTGCGTATTTTGACGTTTTTAGCTACTTTTTTAGACCGATTTAGCTATAATTTGACATTTAGGGTTCTTAAGTATCAATAAACATATATAACAAAAGTTGTGGACATAGGTCCAGTTTTGGTATAGCCCCCATATAACGGTACCCCCCGATATACGGTATTTTGACGTTTTTAGCTACATTAACAGACCGATGTAGCTATAATTTGACATTTAGGGTTCCTAAGTGTTAGTAAACTTATATATTAGAAGTTGTGGACATAGGTCCACGTTTTGGTATAGCCCCCATATAACGGTACCCCCGATTTACGGCATTTTGACGTTTTTATCTACATTTTCAGACCGATTTAGCTATAATTTGACATTTAGGGTTCTTAAGTATCAATTAACATATATAACAAAAGTTGTGGACATAGGTCCACGTTTTGGTATAACGGTACCCCCCGATATACGGTATTTTGACGTTTTTAGCTACATTATCAGACCGATGTAGCTATAATTTGACATTTAGGGTTCTTAAGTGTTAGTAAACTTATATATTAGAAGTTGTGGACATAGGTCCACGTTTTGGTATAGCCCCCATATAACGGTACCCCCCGATTTGCGGTATTTTGACGTTTTTAGCTACTTTTTTAGACCGATTTAGCTATAATTTGACATTTAGGGTTCTTAAGTATCAATAAACATATATAACAAAAGTTGTGTACATAGGTCCACGTTTTGGTATAGCCCCCATATAACGGTACCCCCGATTTACGGCATTTTGACGTTTTTATCTACATTTTCAGACCGATTTAGCTATCAATTGACATTTAGGGTTCTTAAATGTGAATAAAATTATAAAACTAGTGGACATAGGTCCATGTTTTGGAATAGCCCCCATATAACGTTACCGCTCGATTTCAGGTATTTTGAGAATTTTACCAACAAGTTTTAACCGAATTATCTGTAATTTGAACATTTGACATTTGAAATTCTTAGTGGTCACCACACCTCTCCACCAAAAATTGTCAAGAAAGCCCCCATATAACAGTACCTCCCGATTTTCAGTAATTTTATGATTTTAGCTACAATATTAAACCGAACTAGCAGTTATTTGACATTTGAAGATCTTAGTGGTCACAACACCTCTCCATCAAAAATTGTCAACATAGGTCCAAGTTCGGATATAGCTCCCATGTAACGGTTCCTCCCAATTTTCAGTAATTTGGCAATTTTAGCTACAATTTTTAACAGAACTAACTGTAAGTTGACATTTGAAGGTTGTAGTGGTCACCGCACATCTGCATCAACAATTTTCAACATAGCCCCAATATAACGATACTTCCCGATTTTCGGTACTTTGAGGATTTTACTTAAAATGTTTAACCGAAAGTAGGTCCATGTTTTTTGTATAGCCCCAAAACAAACCTCCCGATTTTCCGTACCTTAGCTTTATTTTTGGACGAACTTTCTGTAATTTGAAATTTAAAAGTCAACAAAACTTCTGCAACGAAAATTGTTCATTTAAGTTCATATTTTCGTATAGCCCAGATACCTCCGAACTAGCTGTTAATGACATTTGAAGTTCCCACGTTATGTACCGATTTTCGATATTTTGAGGATTCTAGATAAATTTTTTAACCGAATTAGGAGTTATTTGACATTAAAGGCTCCCATCAAAAACTGTCAACATAGGCCCATATTTTATTAAAACCCCTATATAACAGTACCTCCCAATTTCTAGCCCACCAAAAATTGTCAACAGTTAGATATAGGCACCATAAAAAGGGCCTCCCGAATGAAGCATTTTATGTACATTATCTGACATTTTAACGTACTCACTTAAAGTTAGGGACAGGAATGAATATTTTATGGTGGAGGGTATAAAAAGTTCGGCCCGGCCGAACTTAATGCTTTTTGACTTGTTTTAATTAATGGTCGTCTTATGTTTAGCTCTTCGCACATTTTCCATCTTGGACCAATCTATGAAAATAGTTAGGATATCCGGGATTGGTCTATCCTACAACCATTTACTCCGATCCCGAAAGATTACATTTGCAGTTTCAATGATTTGAGTTGAGGGAATATAATCAGTTTTACTACGTATACGTTGTAGAACGTTAGACATTTAGTTCCGTCCTGTTTTCATGGATTACAATAATTGGATAGAGCGCTATTTTTGCACCCGAGCGTATTTTTCCATAGGCAGGTCAAGTTCGAAGATGGGTTATATCGGAACACTTTTTGGTATAGCCCCCATTAGGGATACGTATTACCAAGCAAAAATCGATCTTTTGATTCTTACTTAGAACTCAAGACTCGATCTTTCGATCTTTTGATTCTTACTGTGCAACAAAATGGAGGTGAAAGTCTGGGGAAGAGATAATTCCATTTGGGGACGGATGTCCTTGGTGAGTATATTAAGAACCCCGAAGGACAGATCCTCCGTGAGTCGAAATTCCGCGTTATTGCGTGATGGAGTTTTTGCTAGAGACCGTGTAAGCCATCAGGAATTAGCGTTATATCTTTGTACATTGTTACTTTAGCTTATTTTTAAGATGACGTGTCTTATCGATTAGTTGTCAATGAGAGCCATATCTAAAAATTTCTGAGCGACATTTTTGCAGAACATTTCGAAGCTGAAAAACGTCATCATGTGGTACTTTTATAGCGGCTCTAAAATAAAGGACGAAAAGCACATTGAAAGAAGCGAGTTAGAAGGTCGAAGTGCTCTACGAAAATAATCCTCATTCGATTTAACGTAAGACACGTCATCCCAAAAATAAGCTAAATAAACAGTAAACGAAGATATAACGCTAATTCCTGATGACTTACAGGGTCTCTAGCAAAAACTTCATCACGCCATAACGCGGAAGTTCGCTTCACGGCGGATCTGTCCTTCGGGGTTCTTAATATACTCACCAAGGACTTTCATCTCCAAAAGGAATTATCTCTTCCCCAAAATTTGTGTTCACAGTGTTATGGGTCATTATGAACGTCACTAAGAAAATATATATCATTGTCTCTCGGACCATACGAGCAAGGTGTACTTGTGGTAAAAATATCAAAACCGAGAACTGCAAATCCTTCATCACTCCATATAGTCGTGGTATTGCAGCCACCGAAATATGTAATGGTTTAAGGCTGTGCTTGTCAATGATCTAAAAATATCGTTAACAATTTTTTTTATCTTATCTCTGTATTTCTTTTATTGCCATATTTATTCTTCACATAAAAATAACATACTGAAAATGTTTTTCAAATAACTCTGATTAATTTGTCCAACTGCTATTCATTGTATTGCAGATTGAAGTGATTAAAATCTTTTCGGTTTAAAAAATCTCTTTAAGCAAACTTTTCATTCAACGACCGACAATAAGCCGTTTAATTCGCTTTTAAAAACTGCTTTGGGTATACAAAAACTTTTCGTCTTTCAAAAGTTAATTTAATGGTTCAATCATTCTCTGGTTGAAGAAGGAATCATCAATTGGCAAATGTTGAAATGCCAAAGACATTGCTCTTCTCGGTGTGTATATTTTATTTAAAGTTTATGCTAATCACAAATCATGTACTTAACTCAGTTAAGTGAGCGTAGTGCCGACAAGTAGTTTATATTTTGGCTTGTTGTTGCTTTTCTTTTCAAGCACTTCATTTGCTTTCAGTCCAATGGTAAATGGGTGTACAACCAGTACTTTGCCAAATGCTTCATTGTAGTGTATCCAAGAAGCCGTCAGTCAGCTCTTCGGTCTGCGATGGTGGTAATAGTTCTTAGTTGAATCGTACTCAGAATAGAAGATGATACCCAGGAGTGTATGTGTGAATCAAAACGAACCTCCAGCACGGCTACTGAGGTTTAATGTTTTATGCGATTTTATCCACGGGCTGTTCTTACCCCACTTCAGATGCTCTGGTACCGTGATAATGAAAATATTATTTTAATATTTTCATTTTCAAGAGAAACAACCATTAAAGCTCCCCGCAACAGTGAAACGTTGTTGGCTATCTTTTGTCGTCATTCGCCGTATTGTTTCAGATGTTGTTGCCCAACGAAATTGCAAGAAAAGTCTTCGTTGCACATCTGTTTAACATTAAGCATCATATCCGCTTCCTGTTCTAGTGCCCTTGACGGTTTTGCTGGGCATACTCAGACTCGTGTGTTTTGTTCAAGGAATTCATTTCGATTTGTAGTTCTTTTTTTTTTTTGCTTCATTCCATCTTCTCGTTTTGTGCTAAAATAAACTTAAACACTAAAACTAAAATAAATTGTAATCGAGAAAATGACAGATAAAGTACGGAGGGCATTGGAGAAAAGGAAACGAATCTGGTGCTGTAAAATTGGTGAACACACAAGAAAAGAAGAATCCCAATCTCCCATGGCATGATGTCTAAATGCGAAAAAATACCTAGACAGTGACCGAGCAAAAAACTACGTCGGAATTTAAATAAACTTGCATTGCAGCAACTATTTTTGAGGATATTTTTTATTTTGTAATTTTTGTTAATACCGTACAGTAATCAATACATTTTTAACGTCCTAATTTTTGTAACTTACAAAAGTATTATATCTTTAAAATAAAGACCTCATTGATTTTTTATTTTTTGCTTTTAAATTTAATTAAATACACTTTTTATAGCTATTATCCATGACATAAAATACTGTTCACAATCTTCAACAGTATCGGTTAGCGATTAACGTCATCATCATATTGTTCGTCACTGCTGCGGATACTGCTGGTGCCATCACAGAAATGTCGTTCACATGTTTTCAATTTCAGAATTATTACATTGTTCAATAAAAACATTGACAAAGTTGTCATCATCCATCACTGCAACACTTCTCAGACGCTGTCTGTCTCTCACTCTATCCTTCTTCACCATCAGATATACACATACATACAAAGACATGTATGTATTTGTAAGTATTTCCATTATAATCTATTGAATATAAACTCAAAGAAAAATATTGAAGTACGAGTATGAAGTTCTAAGTTTGTTTTTCTTTTTTATGTTTTGGTTGAATATTTTTTGTATTGATCTTAGTTTGAGTTGACTATTTGGCTGTGGGTGAGAAAATTGCTTTGAACAAGAAATTTTTTCGGTAGGATTGAGAAGAAATCAACTTTGTATTGAAGTTAATGATACTTTTCCACTGTTTATACGAGGGTAACTAGAAAAATCTCTGCCCTAATAATGAAAACTCGAATATTTATCATCAAAAATGGTTTTATTGTTTTTCAAATGCTAAAGCATTATTTCCATTTCGAATGAGACACCACTAGAACATTGTTTTTGGACAGCAAGTGAAAAAGTCATTGGGTGCGAAGTCAGGACTGTACGGCGGATAACCCATCAATTCGACGTTTTTTCCGGTCCGCTGCACAGTGGTCGAAATCACTGATCTAGCGGCGCGAAATTAATAACTTGCAAACGAATGGAGATATGTTTCTGAAATTTTGCACAAACTCAGTATATGTCCGTGGGTGATAATGGTCTAAATATGAACAATATTGGCTAATATTTTGATATAGCCCACATATAACGGTACCTCCAAATATTCGGTATTTTGATGATTTAAACCACTTTTCCATCCAAATTATTTGCAATTTGGTACTTAGGGTTTCTTGTGGTCCCTAAACTTTACCACAAAAAATTGTGGACATAAGTTCCCGTTTGGTTATAGGTCCCTTTTTAGGTATCTAACGATTTTCAGTATTTTTGGGGGATTTAATCTAAATTTTCCGCCCAAATTAGATGTAATTTGGTATTTTGAATTCCCAGTGGACACAAATATTATACACCAATAATTGTGGACATAGGTCCACGTCTTGATATTGCCCCCATATAACGATACCTTCCAGTGTTTGGTATTTTGAGGATTTTGTACAAAATTTCAGACCAAATATGCTGAATTTTGACATTGTAGATTCTAGTTGGTTGTACATCTTCTCCGCCAAAAATTGTGAACATAGGTTAATTTTTTGATATAGCCCCCATATAATTGTACCGCCCGATTTTTGGTATTTTGAGGATTTAAGCTACATTTTCCATGCATTCAACAGCAAGAGTTGCGGCTAGTTGCAGCCAAAAGTTGATTATTCGGAATATAGGAATTCCAATTTAATTTGTAGAAAAATACTTGGACTGGATATTAGAGAACATTTGTAGTAACGCTCCATTTAACAAAAGTATATTACACTAAAAAACATAAGAAAAATAATAATTTTAATTTATTGCTATATAACTATGTACCTCCAAGCCCCATACATTTTTTTCATTTAATTTACACCTTCTTCTATTAATTAACAAGTAAGACAAGTAAGGCCGGGCCGAACTTGTTATACCCTCCACCACGAGTTGTATTGAAGTAAAATAGAATGAATAGTTTCGTTTCGTGTATGACTTAATACCAAATTTCAGCAATTTCGGGAAAACAATGTGAGAGATCTATACCGACAAATTTCTGACGGAAAGTTTTTAGACTGAAAGAAGACTAAATACCAAATATTCCGGTAAGATAATTTGGCTAAAACTTAAAAAATACCACAAATCAAGAAGTACGCTTCTATGGGGACCTATATCGACGGATTTTAGACGGGAATGGGGATAATATGAAGGCGTGGACCAGTACAGACATATACCTGGGGAACAGTTTTATATCACCATTTCCGACAAATGTAAAGGGGAAGATTGAGTACCCTCAACGAAGTCGCAATACCCAATTTCAGTTATTTTGGGGTAATATTTAGTCCACAACCTTCAAAATACCGAATATCGGGAGGTACAGTTCTATGGGGGCTACATGAAGGCGTGGACCTATACTGACAAATTTAGAGGGGAAGTTTTATACTCCCAAAACAGGTTTATATACCAAATTTCAGCCATTTGGTGGAATTTTGAGGCCACAACCCTCAAAATACTGAAAATCGGGAAGTACCGTTCTATGGACGCTGCATGTAGGCGTGCAGCTATACCGACAAAATTCTGGAAGAAAATTGTGTACACCCCACGAAGACTAAGTACCGAATTTCAGCTATTTCGGTGTGATAATGAAGCTAAAACCATCAAAATATCCAAAACCGGGAGGTACCGTTCTATGGGGGCTATATGAATGCGTGGACTGTTACCGACAAAATTTTGGGAGAAAGTTTTGAACACCCAACGAAGACTATGTACCAAATTTCAGCTATTTCGGTGTGATAATGAAGCTAAAACCTTCAAAATACCGAATATCGGGAGGTACCGTTCTATGGGGGTTATATGAAGGCGTGGACTTATACCAACAAATTTCAGGTGGAAAATTGTATGTACCCAACGATAGCTAAATACCAAATTTAAGCCATTTTGGTAGGATAATGAAGCTAAAACCTTAAAAATTTCGAAAATGGGGGCTATATCAAAACGTGGACCGATATATCCCATTTTCAATACCAACCATCCTGCAAGTAATAAAAACTTCTGTTCCAAATATTGACTCTCTATCTTTAAAATTGCGAGCTGTATCTTGATTTCAACAGACAGACGGACGGACGGTCAGACGGACATGGTTAAATCGACATAGAATTTTATACTGATCAATAATATATATACTTTATAGCGTCTCCGACATATATTTCGATGTGTTACAAACGGAATGACAAATTTAATTATACCCTCCCTATGGTGGAGGGTATAAAAATAAAAAATATAAAAAGAAAATGTTAAGTTTTATTAAGAATTTCTTCAACAATTAAACAAATATGAAGTTAGATATTTTGTAAAAATTTTCTTAAAATCGGATGCAGCAAAGTTTCTTACATTGTAACGAACCACCACGCGGGCCCTACTTCCTCCGGAAGTGGTTACCTCCTTGCCCCGACCGTGCTCAGTCTTGGGGCAGTTCTTTTCCTTTTCCAGAAGTAGGCTCGGTTTCGTTATCATAAAAGTAAAATAAGGTAGCTCTTTTATAAGAAGGAATAGAAATGGAAATGATAGAGGAAACTGGGTAAAGATAAGTGGGAATTAAAATAAGATGATGATGTTACTTTATATGCAGTGGTAGATGTTATTCCACCGCTTCAGCTTACCCACCCTACCATGCTGAAGAATATGTTTTCAGCCCTACAATACCTCTTTACTTAAACACCTTCACCTTTCGCAAATGTAAAATAAACACTTAACAATTCATTCTGTTTTTATTTAAAACTCAGATTAAGTTAAGTTTAAGTTTGCTTAGCTCACAATAAATAGATGTTGAATGTGCGGAAACTAATATATGGCCTGTTCCCGTACTTTATAAAGTGGTAAAAGTCGTAAAAGTTGTAAAAGTCGTAAACGATTTTCATATAAATTTTGTGTACGGGAACGCAAAATGTGTAAAAGTGGTAAAAATTGTAAAAACGTTTTAGTTCTGGAACAGAGCTATAAAATCAAAAATCAAATCAGGAATTCCAAGGTCCTGCGGGTCGTATGGTTAATATGTGATATTTTGATTATGTAGCCGTCATAGATCAGGATAAATAATGGAAATTGTTAGAGTTATGCGGAGAACATTCTTATTTCACAATAGCTTCAATGAATGTTCTCCATATTGAATAGTTATTTGAGAAGGATTGGTTTCCGCCTTAGCGGGATTTTCTCTTAATTGATATTTTCCCTTTTGTTGCCTCTGGTAATTCACAAAATTAAAAAATCTGGTTTAACAATTATATTGTTAAATTCGTATTTTAAATTATATTTGATGTTCTGTTTTGTTGTTAAATTTTAAATCCGGCGAAAATCGCGGCGATAGAATGCTTTTATAGCAGAAAAATGTGTGAAAGGATTTCGGGTAATAAGTATTGTTACGAATGTAACTGATAGGTTTAAGTTAGTTTAGTTTAATTTCCGTTAATTTAAAAATTTGAATTGTAACGTAAAGTTTTATTACGCAGTTACTTTATTTAAGCAACAACAATTATCATGTAGAATTATCTTCATTATTCTAGATGTTCTTTACCTTTCATTAATGTGCTTTTATTTTGTTTGCCATAGTCATGTAATTATTGTTTAGTTTGTCACTTCTTTTCTTACATTTATTTGTTGTTGTAATTACGTCATTGATCATCCCCCATGTATGTATGTGAGTATGGTTGTTCGCTTAGTGCGAATGTGCGTCTGTGTGTTCGTTGTACAGATTCGAGGTGTTGCCATATGCTCTAGATATTTCTCGAACAGGGAGACTTTGGGATATAAATGCAGGGGAACTGGCAATGACGAGTAGTTGTGCTTTAAGCGTTGAACTGAACAGATCGGTTAAAGAATTGCTGCGTGCTAACTAGAGACTAGCTGTGTGCTAAGTAATTAAAGTCGGTTCTGAATAAGTGTAATAAAGTAAATAAAGCATTGTAGAAACGTAATCTTAAACGAACCCTGTTTTATTTGGTACAAATCGTATCGGGGAATAAAACAACGTCTACACGGAGATTAGTTAAACCTAATTCCGTAACAGTATATTTGTTGGTCCGGGGATACGCCGATTCCCCAAGAATCGGCCGTCTATAAATAACAAATATTTATTTATATGAAACACGCGAATATATCTCACACCAGTAAAACTCCTTACCAATATGTGAATCTATATTGTTTTTCTCCGAAATAATAAAATATCCTTGTGTATCCTTCATGTTCGAAGAAAAAAGATATAACAGTCTTACCTTTAAAAAAATCTGGCTGTTAAACTTTTCGAATTGAAATAATTTTCAATATTTTCTGTACAACATACTTTGAATAAAAATATTGAAATTTCCTAGCTTGAATTTCAAAGCCTACAATTATATTATACTAGCTTAACCCGGTGCGCTTCGCTACCCCGACTAAGTGAAAAATAAATGAATGAGTCCTACGTAGATCACATTTACAAATTTTATATACTCCAACACTCCTGAGTCCACTCTCTCTTTTAAAGAAGATAATTAAATTAGGAACAACACTAAAATTGAGTACCTTAAGTTTGAGGATACTTGTAATTTATTCAGCCTATTGGGACATCTTAAATTACTCTTAGGATAACTGCTTCTGTTATTGATAATTTTTACTCCAATATTGATAGAGATATGTCAATAATGATACAAATTTCATTGAAATGGGACGTATATATCAAATCAAATACATGAACTCGGCCGAAAATATACATGGAGCTATATCTAAATCTGAACCGATTTCGAAATATTTTGGCACAATTATTTCTAGGCCAAATTCCGTCGCACATTACGAATGTCATTGCAATCGGACATATACATCGTGATTGGTGCATCAAATAAAATATATTGGCCGAAAATATATATGGGCGCTATATCCAAATCTGAACCGATTTCGATATAATTTTGAACATCTATTTCCAGGTCAATATTCGTCATAAATTCCAAATGTCATTGAAATCGTACATATACAGCGTTTTTGGTGCATTAAGTTCATCAAATCGGACGAAAATATATATGGGAGCTATACCTAAATCTAAACCGATTTTGATATCATTCGGCACATATATTTCTAGGCTAATATCCGTCACACGTTAAAAATTTCATTGAAATCAGACATATATAGCGTGTTTGGAGCATCAAATACATGAAATCGGCCGAAAATATATATGAGCGCTATATCCAAATCTGAACCGATTTCGATATAATTTGGAACATCTATTTCTAGGCCAATATCCGTCACATATTCCAAATTTCAACGAAATTGGACATAATAGCGTGTTTGGTGCATAAAATACAGGAAATCGGCCGATAATATGTATATATGGGAGCTATATTCAAATCTGAACCGATCTCGATATAATTTTGCACATTTATGTCTAGACCAAACCCTGTTACGCATTCCAAATTTCAGCGAAATTGGACATATGTATATAGCGAGTTTGGTGCATAAAATACAGGAAATCTGCCGAAAATATAGAAAGGAGCTATATCCAAATCTGAACCGATTTCGATATACCAAAATTTTGAAAGTTCATGTTAGCGAAAATGTCTTATTTAGCAAAGACGTAAACCTTATTTTAGACTTATATTACTGATGAAATATTGTTACTATATTTTAGTTAAAATGACGAAAGACTTCTTCGCCAATGTCCCTTGTTTTTTTTTTATTTTTTGACAATATATCAAAGTCAATATATGTTCAAAACAATGTATATATTAATAATAGCATATATTTTTGGATGTATAATTTATCAAATAACTCACAACTACAGTGAATGTTATATAATTCAGTGATATCACTTCGGTAAGACCAAAAGGAAGAGTATACAATCGGAAAACCTTAGAAATATCTTAACATTTAATTTTGTTGTTTACATGGAATGTTGAGGACCTTTCCTTTGTTTTCTACTTCACAAAAGTTCAAAACCACGGATTCAATTTTCCACTCGAATTCTATTGAGCAATTTATGGAACGAAAATGGGATTAGTAGAGAATTGATTTATGCAGAGGGAACGTTCGGATATCATGGCGTTATCCAGTAGTATTTTTTTATATTTACAGGTATATTTAGGAGTTATATAAATAAAGAAAAAACGCCGAGAAACGTGTCTCCTTTTTTGTCTTTTATCACGCTGCCGCGTCAAAATATGGTCAATTTCGGAAATTCAATCGTTGTTATTGTCATAAAGAAAACTATTGTAGTTATTTTCCTAAGTATATCTTGGTGTCCAATCGTAGATTTTATCGCAAAGAATTTCTGAAGGCTCATAGTGGTTTTCTTGATAGAGAACTAATGCTGAGCAAGAGTGAGTCTATCCATGATGAAATTCTAGCACCCAATCGCGGGACAGTCGTCGCACTTCTCTTACAGAAATTCTGGTTTCCTATGGTGGATCTTCTCATAAGTTGATCAGGAACTAGGAAAACTCTGGCAACCAGTCTTGAATTCTTTTAAAATGAAATTCTGGCACAAATCCAAGGTCTATACATGTATAAATTCTTTTAGCAAAAATCCATAAACACAAATTTTCCCAATCTATATTTAGTTAAAATGTGCCTTATCGAAATAAGGGTTTTAAGGGCAAAGAGTGTTTGGAAGAAATGTGTTCAGAAAATTTGGAGTCCACTTAGCTATGTTCGTCTATCTGGGTGGCTGCGTGGAGAACACGATAATTCTCGAACAGATCAACCGACTCTGTCCAAAATTTGGCCTTCGTTATATTTTGTCACATTTCGATCAACTTCGAATATGGACAATATCGGTCCACCCATTCGATATCCTTCCACAGAGTATTTCTAAAATTTTCAGGGAAGTGCAGTTTAAGACCTCTCTGGATAATTAGTAAATATGGCTTCACTTCCTTTATGATAATAATGTAGTTATAAGTAAAAATATGAAATAAATAAATTAATAAACAAAACAAGTAACCAAATTCTATAGTCGGACGGGGCCGACCATGTGATACCCTACACCACAACCTGAATGTCCGGGTTCGATTCCCATCAAATTAGTATGAAAAGCCTCCCTTGTCCTTACTTGGATGTTTGCGGAAAATATATAAATTATACATTTCTAAAAAATATTCGAAAATTGGAAAATTCACATTGATTACACCTCATGTTCAATTACACACCAAAGAAGATAGTATAAGTCAGCTGCGCTAACGGTGATATACCTTCAGCCTCTAAAAATATATTTATTTTGTAACACGAGTTTGCTTCAAAATATGTGGAATCTGTAAGTTTCGTAATATGGGGCTATACCAAATGAATTTTTGTAAGCTAAATTCTAAGTTTTGAAAATATTTGAGAATTATTTTTTCAGATTTGTAATTTTAGTTGGAGCCGGCAGCGGTTTTTGGAACTTCTGGACGATTATCTCAGGAAGTATGACTCACCCCGGGAAAGGGACCAGAATACGGACCGTAAAAAGAACCTTCTTCTTCAAAAAAGAAAATAATAATCAAATAGATCCGATACGGGTCCTCAAACTGAACTTTTCCCAAATTGTGTGTGGGAGGTACTCGAAGGACGGACCGATATAGTCCATATTCCGACCTGACACATGACTGGATGAAATAATACGATGTGTAAAGTTTCGACCAATCAGAAAATCCCCTTGAGAGTTAACTTGCGGATTTGCAGCGCAAGTACAATCTGCTGAAAAAAATTCAAAACGATTCTAGAGGACTCTTAAATTTCCCTTTTCCGAATTTTGTGTGGGAGGTATTCTAAGGACCGATATAGTATTATCCGATCTATATCTGGAAGGAATAATAATATATGGAAAGTTTGGAGCAAATCGATTGCTCACTTTGCCAGTTATCGTTCACACAATTTTTCGAAAACAATTTTGAACTTTTTTGGGGGAGGTGTGGACCGACATACCCTGCATTCGAACTTAAACAAAGTTTAGGCAAAATGTTTCGTTTTATAAAATTTGTTTCTAATCGGTAGATCCATTCAAGAGTTATCGTGCGCACCAGCCAGCTAGACATTAAGAGAGACAGATGAACGGACAGCGCTAAATAGACTCCAAATTGTCTGAAACGAATTTCGTCCAAATATACTTGGGGTCTAAAACAAATATTGCGATGAGACACATCTTTGGTCGTATTTTGTTTATATCCCTTTTACCCTAAATCCTGAGGTATAAAATAGGTGGCGAGGCGACCCCATGTTGCAATATTTGTATAAAAATCCAATTTGACAACTGAACTGAAAATTTCTCTGTCATGATAGAGACAATTTGTAGCATGGGAAGAAATTGTGGTTCTCTACACAAAACACATTATATATCAGGCAGTAGGTGCGTTATCTAGCAGACACATTATTGCAATTTGCATCAGGGGAATGATAAGTAGTTATTTTTCCATATGTAGGCTAATTTGCCGGTATATGCCCTCCAGGACTGAAAATATGGACCAAAAATAAAATTTGTATATTTTTCATACAAAAGTAATGGCCTAAGTCAACCGCTAAATAATATCAGATAATCATGCAAAATTATAGGCACTTTCTTCAACCTAAACTCTTACTTCGTGCAAAATTTCGTTACTATTGAACTATAATTGCGACCTCTAGCGGGTTTATGATTACACTACAAACAAAAAACTGGATATATTAGGCTGTAACTCTGTTATCTGATCATGTACATCAACATAATTGACATCAATTGAAAGGTCAAGAGATCGTCTTCCAAATATAACTCACGAGTGGGGAAGGTGACTTTCAGGAACAAAGATATAAGCTGTTTATTAAAAATTTTCACAATTTTCACACAAAAGTTATGGTCCATTTAACCCTCTAAATATTATCTGATCGCCATCTCAAATTGCAACCTTCCTCTTTGTCATATATTCTTACCTTATTTAAAATTTCGAGCCGATCGGACTATTATTGCGACCTACAGAGCAGCTGCAAAATCGGATAAAAATTATGTTTTTGGTCCATTTCACCCGCTAAATATTTCACGATCATCACCAATTAAAATAGCGATCTATTCTGATGTGAAACCGACCTCCATACCAAATTTCGTGACGATCGGTCCATAATTGCGGCCTGGAGTTTGATTACAATTTATAATGGACAGACGGACACACGGACGGACGGACGGACGGACACACAACTCAAAATCGCTTTATCTCGCCGAGATATGAAGATTGGTATACCACATTGGGGGTCTCCGACGAATATTTCGCGGTGTTACATGAATTTTTCCCAAAACAAACTTATAATACCCTTTCCACATAGTGGTGTAGGGTATAAATACATCTCGGGAAACGCTTTGGTATTTTGCAACAAGCGTTCTCGGGTCTTCTTTTTGGTGGTTGGTTTACGTGGTGGCCATACTTTATAGCCTCAATTAGTATGTTAGAGATACCGTTTTGAAAAACCACACCACTCGTTCAGAGATTGCTATTTCGTTGTTGCATGTTGACAGTTAAATCCAGCCTGATGAGTTGAGGAATCGCAGAAGGTCTCCCAGACCTACTTCTGTTATCTCTGTGATATCACGAAGGAACGGTTGTCTTAGAGCTTTGAATCGTCGTTGCATTTGAGCAGGGCAGGAACAGAGGAGGTGCTCAACAGTTTCCTCCTCTTCTTCATTCCCGCAGCTACGGCAGTGGTCATTGTGCGGTAGATTTAAACGTTTTGCATGGTTACCAATTGCCCAGTGACCGGTTAACACTGCAATAAGTCTTGCAAGGTTCCGTCGCGTTTGATTGATTAGGAACTTAGTTCGTTTGGCGTTGTATTGAGGCCACGTTAATTTTGATATCTTGCATGTTGCCGTTTTGTCCCATCTACTTTCAGCCAGTGATAGATAGTGTTTGAAGATATCCCCTTTAACTACTCCCATTGGAATTGCGACTGATGCCTTTGGGAGTTCGTTAGAGGCGGATCCTGCTCTAGCTAACTCGTCTGCTTTTTCATTCCCAACAAGTCCCTTGTGGCCCGGAATCCAGGTGAGAACTACTCTTGACAGACGCCCTAGTTTGGCAAGTTCTTCTTTACAATCTTTCACTAGCTTTGATGTGACAGCGTTGGATTTTAGTGCAAGGAGCGCCGCTTGACTGTCGACGAAGATTCCTATTGAGTTTGCTGTGTGATGCTGTAAAAGTTCAGTACAGGCCTCCTTTATTGCCAGTATCTCCGCTTGAAAGACACTACAGTACTCAGGTAGCTTTGTAGATGTGTGTATGTTTGCTTCGTCCGAGAACACACCGGATCCGACTCCACATTTCATCTTGGAGCCGTCCGTGTATACCTTAGTGTCATATGCTATCAATGGTGATCCATTACTCCATTCTCTTCTGCTTGGAAATTTGATTGCAAAAGGCTGATCAAAATCCAATGTAGGTACGCAGTAATCAGCAGTGGTTGTTATTTCTTTCGGAAGTTGTTGGAGCATGCACGCATGTCCGTAAGTTCTGTCTCTCCACATACCTAGAGCTCGGAGTCTTACTGCATTACATGTTGCTGATGCTTTGATGTGTTAATCAATTGGCAAAATGTGCATCATTATATTGAGGGCTTCGGCCGGACACGTTCGCATCGCCGCTGTTGCCCCGATGCATGCAGATCTTTGTATGCTGTATAGTTTTTTCTGTGTTATTTTCTTGTCCACTGCTGGCCACCACACTAGTGCACCATAAGTGAGAATTGGTCTGATTATGCTGGTGTACATCCATAACACCATTTTAGGTTTGAGGCCCCATCGGCTTCCAAACAATTTGCGACATGCGTAATATGCAACAGTTGCTTTGTGAGCACGGTGTTCCGCGTTACGTTTCCATGACAGCTTAGAATCTAGGATGATTCCTAGGTACTTGGCATGATCTGATAGGGGTATTTCTTGACCTCGCAGTCTTGGGAGATTAGGTATTGCATATTTGGTCTTTGTAGTGAATAGCACCATCTCAGTTTTCCCTGGATTCACTCCCAGACCACATCTTGTGGCCCAAGTATCTAGCGATCTCAGGGCTCCGCTCATAATGTCACTTATTACGGTCGGAAACAAACCAGAGACGAGTATTACCACATCGTCCGCATAGGCAACCACCTTAATCCCCATGTGGTCAAGTTTATTGAGAATTTCGTTGATGACAAGGAGCCAAAGTAATGGCGAGATAACTCCTCCCTGTGGAGTTCCTCTGTTCACGTGCTTTGACAGTGTACTGTTTCCCAGTGTGGCATTAATAACTCTGCTTTGCAGCATGGTGGTAATCCAACTACTGATGAGTGATTCCACGCCGAAGTTATCTAGTGCTTGTTTTATAGCTGATGTACTGACGTTGTTAAAGGCACCTTCTATGTCCAGGAAAGCAGCTAGAGTAAATTGTTTGTGCTCTAAGGACTTCTCTATAGTCCTAACGACTTCGTGTAGGGCTGTATCCGTCGAGCGCCCTTTAATATAGGCATGTTGGCTAGAAGATATGATGTTTGAGTTTTCCATCTTTTCTCGAATATACACGTCGATGAGTCTTTCGAGCGTCTTAAGTAGAAATGATGAAAGGCTTATTGGTCTGAAGTCTTTAGCATTTTCGTGACTACGTTTTCCTGCTTTGGGTATGAAGACAACCTTTACCTGTCTCCAACTCGTTGCAACGTAGTTAAGGGAGATACATCTACTATAGATGTATACTAGCCAAGGATTTATTATTTCCTCTGCACATTGTAGCATTTTTGGTATGATTCCATCTGGTCCTGGAGATTTGTAGGGGGAGAAGCTGTTTATAGCCCACGTGACTTTACTCGGACTTATTATCTTATCAACTTCACTGTTGTTTTTATCTACAGCTGTAATGGGTCGCATTTCTTCGGTACTGTCCGAGCAGCCGGGGAAGTGCGTGGTAAGAAGGATTTCAAGAGATTCGGCTGAGTTTTCGGACCAGGTGCCGTTGTTTCTCTTTATATAGGTAGGATTCGAATAACCTTTTGCCATAACTTTGCTTAGTCTGGCTGTATCTTTGGTATTTTCTAACGATCCGCAAAAATCAACCCATGATTGCTTTTTTGCTTTGGCTATGGCTTTTTTGTATTCCTTTAGCTTATCCTTGTATGACTGCCAGGATCCGCTTTGGTAGCTGGCATTGAAAGCTTTCCGTGACTCTTTACGCAGTTTAGAGAGTTCGGATGTCCACCATGCTGGATAGTGTTTTTTCGATCGTGTCATTGGACAGGATACTTTAAAGGCTGTGTCTAGTGATTTCTCCAGAATAGATACAGCTTTGTCAATACATGTTGTAGTGTCGCCTTTTTGAGGAGAGCTGGGGAGTTTATCTTTTAAAACCCTATTAAATTTCTCCCAGTTTGTTCTTTTGGGGTTGCGAAAGCAATTTGTTGGCGTTTCTTTTTCAGATATATTAAATAGTATCCAATTGTGATCTGAGAAAGAATTCTTATCGGATACCATCCAATTAGCAATTTCAATATGTCGTTTATCGGATACTAAGGTTAGATCAATGACATCTTGCCATCCCCTAAAGTTATCCGAGCTTGGAAATACAAAGGTTGGGTTAGTACCTCTATTGCATATAGTGAGATTGTTAGTATTAATGAAATCTAAAACTGACTCACCTCTGTCGTTGATTTCAGAGCTACCCCACAGGGTATGTCTTGCATTTGCGTCGCAGCCAATGATAATGGTGTTGTGTGGGTGTATGGCCCCCAAGGTGTCCCAGACCTCGCTTGGTGGTGCTTCCCTTGAGTGGGCCATATAAGAGGATGCGATAAAGAACTGTTTACCATTTTTCAGTTCCACTCTTGCCATGGTGAAGTCCGCTGTACTATACTGAGGACACAGAAATGCATTTATGTTTTTTTTTAACAATTAGACATGATCTTGGCTTACCTTTATCCTTCATGTATAATGTATTGTATTCTCTGCTATCAAGTCCCTTTACTTCATTCTCGAAGACGTATGGTTCTTGTATAATGCCTATGTCTAGATCCTTCTCCACCAGAAGGATCCTCAGGTTATCTGAAGCTACCCTAGAGTGCTTCAGATTGATCTGAACGACCTTAAGCATAGTTTAATGAGGGGATGATGTGGATGGCCCCTCTAGCTGCATATTATCGAGCAGCTTTTCGGCATCGTCGACGTCAACACCATCGTCTTCTCCGTTCGGGCCAAGTGGGCGTAATATCTTAACTTTGGCCTCCCTTACGCCAAAGAACAGTTTGTTGCCTAGTCTCTCCAGTGCCTCTACTCCGGCCTCTGTTATCGAGAGAACCAAGCTCATGCTATTATTATTGGGTGGTTCTATGGCGATTACAGACCATTCATCCATTGGAACGTCTTTGTTCATTTTCGCCAGACCTTGCAGTAATTTGGGGCCGTCGCAGTCTATCTTGGGCAACCAAACTCTGGCTCGAGGTCTCATGGGGATATCTTGGGCTGGTATCAGCCGCAGGCTGATGTCTTCCCAGGCATCGCTGATCTTTGCGATACATTTCTCCAAGAATCCTTTTGAGAACTCGTCCATGCATTTGATTACCCTATAACCACGGTGTACCTCGCTAGAGTCGAAATGGGGCACAGGAGAATCGTCGTTTGCGAAAACATGTTCCATAACTTGTTCTGACAACTTTGTTTCTACCATGCCCCATTCCGCTGTGGTGATAGGGGACAGCTTGTCATTCTTGTCGTTGGCCACGGCAACCATCAGGTTATCCTTAACGACTTCGTTGAATGGGCGTTTTATTGTTGAAGAGGCAGTGGTGTTATGCTTTAACTTTTTCCTCTTTGCGGGCTTGTTGTCCTCTGTGCGAGAGCGTTCACGCTTGGAGGATGTTGGTTGATCATTTTTAGAGGCTTTAGCTTTTTCGTATTCCTCTACGATTTTGGTGTAGGTAATTTTGTCTTCTTCATCCCGTTCATGGACTGTACCTTCTGCAGCATTCTTAGCAATTTTGCTGAGAATATACTTTGCCTTCTGGTACAGGGCCTTACGAACGTCGGACGGGCTTTTTTTCTTTTTGTTAGACTGACCATCTTCAGTGACGGTCAGAGTTTGTGTGTTTGTTTTATGTTGCTGAAGTGAGTCAGAGCTGTTTGCAGTGCTGACTACACTTGGTTGGCTAGCTGCCAGCTCCTGGCTGGAGGCTAAAAGTTCATCCTCGGAAGAGTTGACACACTGCATCCGAGGGGTAGTTTTGGTTTGGTTTTTGTTTGTTTTTTTAGTATTTTTTTCCATAGATTGTTCCCACGAGTGTGCCGTAAGGGGATGGACCATCGTACGCAGTGACGGCTTGCGCAGATTAGGCTAATTATAAGTACCCCCGACCCGTGCCCTGGCGTCGAGGGGGAGTTGCTAGCGACCAGACTTCTTTAGACACTTGTCGGCCATTCAGATCCTCGGCACAACTCCATCACCTTGATCTTAAAAGTGTATATATATGTCACTCACCTAAAGGTGAGCTGTGGATTATCAGTTCGCCTGCTTGGGTTGTGACAAAGGTGGATAACCTTTGGTCAGTCACACTTTTCTGTGTTCAAGATGTCATGTAGAATGAATACTAGGTCTTCATTCAGAATGTACAGGATGCCATATAGAATGAATATTAGGTCGTCATTCAGAATGACATGTCGAGCACAGAAAATTGTGACCTAAGCCCCCGCATCGCGTCAAGATTGTTACCCCTGACGGGGTCTTCTTTTACTACAGTACATGTTTTTTCAGGGGCAAGTCCATACTTCGAGAGAAAATGGCCCGAAAGCTGTAAAGAACACCTACGGCAATCATGTGTAGTGGTTGGTGCGCCCGACATCTTTATCGCGATATATCTTCGAGCCTTACATAAAGTTCGAAAGTGGTGATTTCTGGTCTACTCCTTCTGGAATTTTCCCTCAAATATAAAGAATTTTAGCTAAAGCAGTATGTGCGATTTTTCGTGAATAGAGCCACAGATTTGGACCAAACTTTGGATTTAGTAATATTTTGGTCAAACTTAGTTTTAGCTCGAAAATGAACAGCCTTGGTGAAGAACTGAAATGACTGGTGGGCGCAATATATTTTAAAAGGAATGACCCCCAAAATAATATCTACTTCCAAAATAAACTATGTTGGGCCGGTCCATTTCTTCAGGTACCTTCTCCGCAACACTTGTGTTCAATGATAAAATCTATATTTTATTGGCAAGTTCATACGTCCGCAAATGGCTACACAATTCTGAAAATCTCCTAATACATAGCTTTGGGTTAAGGGATTTTGGTTGTGTAGCCGTTGTTCGATCTGCCCATAGATGAAAGTTTCAGTTCACACAGGCTCAGGGTATATTCCTGTCCGCAAAGCCGACTGATACTTGTTGAGATTTTGACGAAGAAGAATCTGTTTCCGACCAGTTTTTTTATACCCTCCACCATAGGATGGGGGTATATTAAGTTTGTCACTACGTTTGTAACTACTCGAAATAATAATTGTAGACCCCACAAACTATATATATTCTTGATCAGCGTGCGATTCTACATCGATATAACCATGTCCGTCCGTCTGTGGAAATCACTCTAGCGTCCGAACGGATTGGCGTAGGTGGATGAAATTTTGGGAAAATCTATTATTTGTACGTAGGACTTTTGGTATTGAAATTGGGCTGTGTAGGTCGACGCGTGACGCGTCGTAGTTTTAAGGAATTTTTAAGATATTTGTCCCATTTTACCACCGAATTGGTTGTAATTTAGTATTTTGTGTCTCCAGAGGCCAAAACACATTCCTACCAAAGTTGGTTTATATAGGTCCATGTTTTGGTATAGCCCCCATATAACGCCCCATATAAAGTACGCCTCATTTTAATATATTTTGAATGTATTAGTCCCATTTGACAACAGAATCGGTTGCAACTTTGTATTTTGTGTTTCCAGAGGATAAGAAACATTTCTACCATAAAATGTTTATATAGGTCCACGTTTTGATATAGCCCCCATAGGACGATATCTCCCGATTTTCGGTATTTTGAAGGTTTTGGCCTCATTATCACACCGAGATGGCTGAAATTTGGTATTTAGTATTCGTTGTGGATATAAAACTTCCACCCCAGAAATTTGTAGGTATAGGTCCGCGCCATCATATAGCCCCCATAGAACGATAACTTCCGATTTTCGGTATTTGAAGGTTGTGGCCAGATTAATCCACCGAAATTTGTGGTGGAGGGTATAAAAAGTTCGGCCCGACCGAACTTAACGCTTTTCCCACTTGTTTTTTTTTTTTTTGATTTCGTTTGTCGTCACAAAGTCCTTTGCCGAAGAAGGAAAAGGAACATTTCTAGGAATGTGTATCCATTGAAAGTACTTCCTAAAATACAATGAAGATGAAATTCAATGTAATTTCCAAATATTGGAAATAATATGCAATAATAAAATCAAGATTATTGAGGTTAAAGTTTATATTTTACACTTTAACCTCAATAATCTTGATTTTATTATCATTCAAAAGGTCAAAGAAAACATAAAAATACGACAGAAAAATCCTTTTTTTTTTGTACAATAGGCATTTACTAATTTGTAGCAAGAGATTAGTTTCAAATAATCTCAACGGGCGACACTGCGGTGGAACAGAATTACATATAACATAAAAAATGGTTGATATGTTTTTTTTTTTGCAAATTTTAAATATAATACAGAATTTGTAATTGTTATGACGTTCAAAATAGTTCATTCCAAAAACGTGTTAGAAACTATATACAAAAATTGAAAACCACAAAATTAAGCAACGATTGTATCTTTTATTGTTGAATTACTCTTATCAAAAATTTCAAAAACAAAAGATCGCAAAAATGTTTTGTATAGATGGTGTTATAAGCCTTAACAAATACATATAAACAGTTTCTTCTGAACTCAGTAACACTTACAGTCAGCCTAAAATTACGAATAAACACTTAAACATCTTTAAACTTAACAAATTGATCAAAAAGCCTAACGTGTTCATTAGTCTTTATACTTTCAAATATGTTGGACAATAAGTATACCAATGTAATTAAATAATTCTCTGTAATACTTCCTCCAAATACTTTACATATTTCTTGAAAATTTTAAAACAAAAAATTCACAAATTAACAAAAAATGTGTAGCATAAGCTAATATCCCATGTGATCGAAAATCATTTCGGGGGGGCCCGGGCCCCCCGGGCCCCCCCTGGCTACGTCGGTGATGGAAGCTATATCCATATCTGAACCGATTTCGATATAATTTGGCACATTTATTTCTAGACCAAGTTCTGTAACACATTCTAAATTTCAGTGAATTTGGATATATATAGCGTGTTTGGTGCATCAAATGTGGAAAATCGCCCGAAAATATATATGGGAGCTATATCCAAATCTGAACCGATTTCAATATAATTTGGCACATTTATTTCTAGACCAAGTTCTGTAACACATTCCAAATTTCAGTGAATTTGGACATATATAGTGTGTTTGGTGCATCAAATACATGAAATCGGCAAAAAATATATATAGGAGCTATATCCAAATCTGAACCGAATTCAAAATAAATTTGCACATATATTTCTAGGCCAATATCCATCACACATTCTAAATTTCAGCGAAATTGGACATATGTAGCGTGTTTGGTGCATAAAAAAGAAATCGGCCGAAAATATATGTAGATGGGAGCTATATCCAAATCTGAACCAAACTCGATATAAGTTGGCACATTTATTTCTAAAACAAATTCCGCCACACATTCCAAATTTCATTGAAATTGGACATAAATAGCATGTTTGGTACATAAAATAAGGAAATCGGCCGAAAATATATGTATGTGGGAGCTATATCCAAATCTAAACCGATTTGAATAAAATTTAGTAAATTTATTTCTACACCAAATTCCGTCACACATACAAAATTTGGAGATTGTATCTGTAATAGTTCTAAAGATATTTGCATACAAAATCTAAATTTTTTGGAGCTACCTCCGGTTTTGATGCTATATCTCCAGATCAACGCGAAATTTCAAAAAATGATATAGCCTATTTTCATTCCAGGCCATGTAGCAATGTACCCTTAACATTTCAGTAAGATCTGTTCAGCGGTTTTCGAGTCTATAAGGCACAAACAAACAAACGTACAAACAAATTTCAATTTTATATATCGTCTGCTCCGTCGGAAAATGTCGTAAGTCCACTTTTTTGGGAAATCGCGTTTTTGTTACAGGATGATAGTACAAGTCAAAACACGTCGCATGATACAAAGAAAATTGTAGTATGTGGCGTTTTTCTATATGTTTTGCCCTTGTCGGAAAAGGTCGTAAGTCCACAAAACGTACAAATTTGAGTACGAAAAGGTCGTAAGTCCACAGGGAAATGTATACTTTAAAAGAATACTACAGCTAATGTAGTTCAGATATAATGTTTAACGTCATCCATGGTTGGGGTACAATGTAAAGAACTAGTCTACACCTTTGGATGATAATCGGATGATATTTGGCGGAGCCTGTGGACCAAACTTTTGAACAAAAATGTGATAATTGTTATATTGCAACGAAAATTTATATTTAAAATCTATTTTCCCCTATAAGCGAACTGATTATGAAAGATGGACTTCTGGCCTTTTCATTGATACAAATTGGGATGCTGTATGTGTTCGGTGTTACCTCATATATTGAAAAATTTAAAAAAAAATCAAAAATTTTACTGTTTTTACTGTCGTATATCTTACTTAACTTTATCAAATGGTAATTTGTGGATTCTTTAGGGACATTTATTCACATAACGAGATTAGTTTGTATTCTGAATTTAATAAAGTAATCCCTTCTAACGAACGGGTAAGTGCAATGTTTATATTATTAAATGATTCTAAAATAATAATTGATTGGAATGATATGAAACAAAGAGCAGTATGAATTTGGAATGGAATTAGACGATGGTGTCATGGGTCTAGTTCCCTATGGTTTTAAGGGTGATTCTGGAAGCTCTGATGACATCAATACCAAACATCCTAGAAGTAATAGAAACTTCTATACAAAATCACGAAGATCTATCTTAAAAATTGCGAGCTGATGGTTATACCGAATTCGAATTTTACTCTGGTCGGGTCTTATTGCTTAAATATGTACCCAGGATTGGGGAAACGGAATCGTTCGTAAGTTTTATATATAGCGCATTTAAAAAATAGGGCACAGGTGTAACCCGCTCTTCCGAAATTCAACAAAATACATATATAGCCTACTTAAACCAAGGGACATCCCTGTGCATAGTCTGAAAATTACATGGAATAAGTACTTAGTGTTGGAGATTCAACAACCGTTGCCTCGCAAATTCATTTTCTGACCGATACCTTCATAACTTTTACAAAAAAAGCGTTTTTCGAAAAATAGGGCCTGCCCCGGCCCCTCCGAAATTCAAAAAATATAAAGCCTATTTTCAACTCGGTTGTTCCTTGTATATTCTCTGAAATTTTCAAAAAAAATGGTTCATACAAACATACGCACATTGTCTTTTATGTATAAGATTTCACACAAAAGTTTTCGTCCATTAAACCGGCTAATAATTTGTCTTAAACTCAAATCATTCTTAAAATTTCGCTCCGATCGGAATATTACTGCGATCCACAGGACAGCTACAAAGTCGGGTAAAAATTGTGGGTTTGGTCCATTTCACACCTTTCGATCATAACCAACATCTAATGGGGTCACTTCTGGTCGGAACCCGACCTCTCCACAAAATTTCGTGGCGATCGGGCAAAACAAACTTATAATACCCGTTCCACATTGTTTTGTAAAGTAGAAATATTTTATTTTAAAAACGTCCGTAAATTGTAGGAAAAGGTCGTAAGTCCCTACAAAAATACAAAACTGTACAAGGAAAAGGTCGTAAGTCCAAAGACGTCCAAATATCTCTCAAACGCGACGGAATTTTATCAAATGAAGTACAGGTATTGAAGCGGAATAAATAAACGAAAAATACTGCCTTTACCACCATAATAAAATCTTTAATACAGAAAGCGCTGGAATGTTTTTTCTTCCTCCTGAAAAATTTATTGTGAGGGACTTACGACCTTTTCCGACGGAGCAGACGATATATAGATTATTATATTTTTTTACAGTACAATTTTTATTTTTACCTTCGGTCAAAACATTCGATAGTGAAAAGCTGATAGAATAAAAAAAACAAAATTTAGGTCAGCAGAGTGTCTGTAATAGATACAATGGAAAACATTTCGCAATTTATAGGGTACGAGTATATCACCAATATTTTTGAAAATTTAATATAGCTGAAGCCAAGGTTTACCCTTTTAGAATACGCGACTTGTGGTTCTATATTATACAAATTAAATGTTTTTGGATAATATTAAATGTTTTTGGACACGGCAAAAAATATTGGCCCTAAAAGATAATTTGCAGAGAAGCTGTGGCTATATTTATGTTAAAAAATGTCTAAAAATGGGTTGAAGCCACCATGTCTTTTTTTGTTTTTTCTCGATTTGTGAGTAAACCACACTTCTCGTGATTTTCCTGTCAAAGTAAAAGTAGAAGCAAACTAAATAAGGATCATCTCACTAATGTATTACTTTTCAAAATTTTAAGTGCTTCTACCACTTACGACTTACAGTGTTTTTTGAAATTTTCTTCTAATTTCATTCCGCAAACAGGTTTTTCAAAAAATCATATATAGGATTGTAGTACTTGCGATTCTGAGTTATTTGATACGTATATTGTGAATGTAGTCTGCACAGCTTCATAGTAATCTACATCCAAATGCGGAAATTTTGTGTGAACTTTTTTGTAAAAAACATATTTTTCGGGCATAATTTGTACAATTGTCATTCGATTTGCTCGTACTTGATTGCACATTTTAGTTTTTTACGTTCCGGATCTAATAAATCATTCCCCGTGAAAATCCATCTACAAAAACGCGAGTTACAGGAACGTCCAAAGTAGAAAAATCACCTAAAATTGTTTTTGGAAATATCGCGTAATTTATCGCGTTTTCTGCGGTTCGTTTCCACTGCAATGAAACAACTAATACAGCATCTTCGTTTTAGTGGAAACAGAGATTTGAAAACTTCACTGATAAGGGAGCTACATTCATTTTATCCCAAAAAATAGTGTGTGATGCTACATCCACGGTTCTTCATTGATCGACTTAAAATAGATATATATAGAGGTAGATTTTCATGGTGGACATTGAAATCGGATGCGGACAAAAATTGTATGCACTTTGCGCAAATTAGCGATATTTTATAGGTATTTTAATGCTAATATGCAGCTGATGCTACATCTTATCCTCCAAATTAAATTTCGAAAAATATATACAAATTAACAGATATGGTCTTGCTGTACATGAAAATCACATGCGGACAAAATGATTTTGATAATTACGCGATTTACACGTATTTTAAAATGCATACAAATAAAAATGGGTTATTTGACCTCTATTTCCATTTCAGAAGCTTTGACATATATCCTCATCAACGCAATTAGCTTCCCTAATGGGAAAGCTTTTATATGAATGTCAATAAAGCAAAATCCGTCTATTTTGTTGGGAGATTTAAGCAAAATGAAGGAAGTATTCCTATAAATGTTTACAATATTTTCCACTACATAATGCATGTGAAAAAATATTTTTTCAAACAAAAAATAATTTTTTTTGACCATAATATGTATTTATTTCGGCTGTAACGTCCAAACTATAACACCAATCTGTATGATTGTAGTCTCCTTTGATACGCCGTGAAGTTTTGATCCACAACAAATTTTTATGTAATTTTATGACCACTAAATGGCCCTTAATTTAAAAAAAGATGACTTATATTCAATAATTTATCAATTTTATGTACATTCCGCGAATTTTGTGTAACATTTTGCAGGTATTATGCAATCTACTCGCTGAAGTCATTTCGAGAGAACTTTTTTGCAACAATTGTGCTCATTAAAATAATTAGCGTTTTTATAATATTTTCTTTCTTAAAAAGCGAAATAAAAGCGCCATAACTTTTGTCCGCAACATCCAAAAATTGGCTCGCGACCAGATTCGTACTGGGAATTTTTTTCTTGGCCTACATATCAAAAATCGTTGATGTAGCGCGAAAAAATTTATCATTTTTTTCTGAAATGGAATATGAAATAATTGACAATATTCGTGATATACTCTTTCATGTGCCTCATCGAAATGAAATAATGGTTTTGGGACCCCGAATATGGACGAAATCCGTTTCAGACAATTTGGAGTTGATTTAGCTATGTCTACCCGTCTGTCTGTCTGTCTGGCTTGAGCGCACGATAACTCTGGAACGGATCAACCGATTCGGTCCAAAATTTGGCTTTCGTAATATTTTGTACAAAATTACCTTCCGGTACCTCCCCCACAAAAGTTCGAAAAATTTGTGCGCACGATAACTTTTGAAGAGAGTAAACGATTTGGTCCATACTTTGCACTTCGTGAAATTTCTACCAGACTTAGATAGTTTTCAGTATGAACTCAATCGGTCCACTCCTTCGGATACCTCCCACACAAAATTTCGGAAAAGTTTAGATTAGGACCAGCACTCGAATAGTTTTGATTTTTGTTGTAAGAACTTGTATTCACTGTCCCTCATTCGATGGTACAAGTTTCATCAAGGGCAAGTACATACTTTCTGAGAAAATAGCCTGAAAGGTGCAAAAGAAAACCCCTACGACACCGTGTGCAGTGGTTGGAGCGCACGATAATTCTCGAACGGATCTGTCGATTCGGTCCAATATTTTTCCTTCGTTATATTTTGTTCAAACGTAGTTTATGTTCGAAGATAAGCCATATCGCTCCTTTCCTTCAGGAATCTCCCCCCAAAAAGTTCAAAAATTTTCGGAAAAATTGTGCGCACGGTAACTCTTGAAGGGAGTAACCGATTTCGTCCACCCCTTACACATCCTAATATGTCTATCACTCTTTGGCTACGTCAAGTGGCGTTGGACGAAACTAGTCTTCTCTGCCATCCCCAAAAGTAATCAATTTTAACTACATCCCACTTTAAACTTGTTGTTTTTAAATTTGAGAACAACAAATATGAGATTAAGATTGGCTTACATACAAACATTTAGTATATACGAGTATATTACCTTACCTTGAAAACTGTCCCTCCCCCCTCGATGGTAGGGTAAATTATTGAAACCTATATTTTTGGATACTTTTTAAATTAATTTTAAAAAAATTATAAAAAATTAGTTGATAAGTGCTGACATGTCGCAGAATATTTTGATTTTGGTGTTTCTTTGGAAAAGCCGAAAAGTGTGTGTGATTCTCATTCATATGGGAATACTAGACACTTAAAGACTTAGTTTTTGCTAAAAAGGCATCATTTCAAAAACTGAGAAGCCAATTGATAATTCCCTTCGCCGGGATGAAATCATGATATTGGTAGCGATCAGTAAAATTTTGCAACACTGTCAGTTCGTTTTGAAAAACCTTACTATCTTTAATAGAGGGTAATAAATGAAGTTGAGCCATTGGGGGAATACTCCAACTCAAGCAATCAAATAAAAAATTAAATTTAAAGAGTAATCATGGTGAATTATTTTCAATATATGTAACCGTTTCACAAAATATAAAGAACATGATTCATATGCACAAGCGCGACTTAACAAATGAGCAAAGTTGACTGTTCGAAATTTTGAATCAAAACGTGGAAAAGTGCTAACAAATTAGGGGAAAAGTTACTATAGCCCCATGGAATACCAAATACTAAATTTCAGCCATTTCTGCAGGATAGTACGACTAAAAACCTGTAAAACCCTAAAATCGGAAGGTACCGTTCTACTGAGGCTATATAACACATGGACCAGTGCTGAAAATTTTTGGTAGGTATGTATGTATTAAATTACAACCACTTATGTCGGATAATGCAACTAAATCCCTGAAAGACTCCGAAAATCGGGCGGTACCGTTCTATGGGGGGTAAACAAAATGTGACGCATTTCCGGGGAAATGTTTTGTAGGCCCAAAAAAGACTCAATACTACTCTCCAACCATTTTTTCATTCAAAAATTAAAAATAAATCTATAAAACACCAAATACATATATTTTTTTTTTTACTTCTACACTAGAGTGGTTTTAAAAAATCGATGTTGGATTTTTTTATGTTAAAAATTAAGATTGCCAAAGTTTGAGCTCAATCAGAATATGTTAACACCTGTCAATGGGGCCTCAAAGTTTGCAAGGGCCCTTTATATAGCCAAAATTAAAATCTGACCCGATTTTCAAATTTTTTTGTAGGATTACTTGTTTAGCCACTACAAGAACTGGTAAACTGTTTGCATCGATTGGACAAAAAATCTGGGTAAATCCCATTGTTGTTTTAATTTGTTATTAAAACAAGTAAAAATAAAAAATTTGGGAGTTCTCCAACTATTTCGCTAAAATCCCATACAATAATTAATTTGAACTGCTAAAGCTTCATCAAGAAAAATGGTTTACCATCGCGAAAGCTTAGTTGCTTACTGTGATAACATATACGGATATGAAATTAAGAGTAATATTGAAAATGCAATCATTCAAAAAATTTGAAAATTTCAAAAATGTTCGGAAAATTGTGCGCACTATAACTCTTGAAGGGAGTGACCGATTTGGTCCATACTTTACAAATTCTAATACATCTACCAGATATAGAATAGGTTCGAACATGGGCTATATTTGTCCACTCCTTCGGTACCTCCCACAGAAAATTTCGGACAAGTTCACTTTAAGACCCGCTCTCGAATCACTTTGATTTTTGATTTGCCTCAATTGCAACAGTAAAAGTTATTTTCAGGGGCAAGTCCACACTTCTTGAGGTGTTAAAAACCTACATTTTACCATATGTAGTAGATGAAGAGCACGATAAATCTCGTACTGATCAACCGATTAGTCCAAAATTTGGCCTTCGTCATATTTTGTCCAAACATAGTTTCAGTTGGAAGATGGGCAATATCGGTCCAGAATTTCCGATACTTCCCCCAATATTTAAAAAAAAATGTCACTAAAATGGTATGCACGATATCTCTTGAACGGGGCAAAATTTTTGGTCCAAAAGTTGGATCTCCTAATATTTTGTCCAAATTTATCTTCAGTTTTAAAATGGCCCATATCCGCCACCTCCTAAGAGTACCTCCCCCACAAAAGTTCGACATTTTTGCCTAAGTGCAGTTTAAGGTCTGTTCGAAGATCCTTTGGAAATGTATACCGATGCTCTTCGTCGTGTTTAAAAAAAGTACGAATCAAATTTTCGACTTTAGACTCCAATTACTAGGATGCTGTACGGATCACACACATAAGATACACATCAAGCAACGTAAAATCACGAGTTCTGTAATCCTATAATCATTTTTGAACATCAACTGGTTGCACGTCTGGATTATTAAAAAAATCAGAAAACTCCGAAGTTCAGGTTTCAAAATATCAAGTTTAGGTGGATGCAGTAGATATATCGAAAAATCATAACTAGTATCATATAGCAGATGAAGTATTCTTTGATTATTTCTATGGGCATAGGTATATGAAATGCAAGGTTAAGCCAGAAATCGGTAAAAAACATAAAACATTTGTTGGCTTCGACCCATTATTACCCATTTTTATACATCGTTAATAATTTTTAGTGGTCGATATTATGAGACCCCTACTAAAACACTTCATTTTAAAGAAATTCAGTCGTATTATATGAAATATGTTAAGAGTTCGCGAATTCTCAAAATATGAAACTCGGATTTATTGATTGTAAGACTTTTTGAGTTTTTAGGTATAGTTTTACATATCGGGACCGGAGTTTTCCGGCTGGTAGATCAGACTCGATGTGTTTTCCCTCACTAAGGCGATTGCAATATCGTAGTTCGAAAAATCGTTGGATCGACCTGACTACAATCGACATACATATACATTTTTTTCAGTTTTACTCATACGGTTAAGCTTCAGCCCAATTTCTTTCTTAGACATCAGTCCGCCTTTTAATACAATATTATGTTGTTGTTTTTATGCCATCCACTCTAGTATGGAGGGTATATTAAATTTGTTTTTCCGTTATTAATGCATTGAAATAATCATTTGAAATCATCATTTGCGACCATATAGAATAGTATATTGGGCAGGGTGAATTTCTGAGTCTGTCCGTTTGTTGTAATCACTTTAGCGTCCGCAATAATTGAGTATATTTTTTTCTAAACGCAGATCAAGTTCGAATATGGGCTATATCGGTCCACTTTTTAGTATAGCCCCCACATAACTGTATCACCTGATATCAGGTATTTTGACATTAATAGCTACATTTTCAGTCCGAATTAGCTATATTTTTTTTCATTTAGGGTTACTAGCGTTCAAGGCTCTTATCTACACAAAGTTTTGGCCATATATCCATAGCGCGATTTCAGGTATTTTGCAGTTTTTGCTTAAAAAACTTTTTCACCAAAATTGAAGACATAGGATATAGGTAAACAACTTCTGCACCCAAAGTAGTTGGCATAGGTCCACGTTTTGGAAAGCAACGATTTCGGTACAAATTGAATGTAATTTGGCATTTAGTTTTCGAAGGGGTCAAAACACTCCCAAAATATTGGGGACATAGGTTCACATTCAGATAAAGGTAGAAAACCATTTCAGGTATTTTGAAGTTTTATTCTCTACCCAAATTAGATGTAACTGGTAATTACAATTCCCAGTGGGCAGAAAATTCGTTCTCTTTTTCTGTGGATCGTTTCATGTTCAATTAAGAAACCGACACATCGACACACAGCGGTATGGAAACACTATCTGATTTATCCCAAAAATACTGTGTGATGCAACATCCACGGTTCTTGATATATTTTATTGAAATAGGTTTAGATCCATGTATTTTTTCACGGTTGACAGTGAAATCGGAAGCGCACAAAAAGTGTGTGGACATTGTGCAAATTAGTAGCGTTATACAATTTTTGCACACTAAACTGCAGACGATACTTCATCGCCGCCGCCAAAGTAAATCTTGGTAAATGTTCACAAATGAAAAGAAAACAATTCGTTGTATCGGGAAACCACATGCGCATCAAGTGATTTTGAGGATTTCGCGATTTACACGCATTTCAAAATGTATATTACCCGATACAGTTTTCCTTCAAAATTATTTCACATTGAAAGGCACTCAAAATGTATATGAACATCTTTCATATCTTCCTCAAGATGTTAGCTTGTATTCGGGAAGTGATTACAGTGATAAATGTGCGTTTTCGCGTGAATTTTACCTAAAATAGATAAATAACTCCGACCTAGTTTTCCAACATTTTGTTCTACTAGCTCACAAAATAAATTTAAAAGATATTTTTTCTTACAAACGTTTTTAAAACTTGCTCAATATATTTTTTGTTTCGAGCCGTTAAACAGATATGTAAAGTTTCGGTTTAATTGGAATCTTCGCGATGTTTAGATTACGTACATATTTTCTTAAAAATATTTCAGATGCATAAACAGCTTGAATTTTATTAAAACATGTTGCAAACAATATTTTTTTTTTAATTCTTCCTTATTTTTCACTAAAGTTATGGGACCTCAGTAATCATATAGTATGTAGGAAGCCATTAATTTTAAATGTTTCTCAATATAATGAGTAGCGCTTTTTTAAGATTTTTTCTTATTATCAGAAATGAAACCGCTATAACTTGTGAGCGCAATAACCGCAATTGGTACCTCGAACAGATTTGAGAATGGGAATTTTTTCTCAATCCATGCACGAAAAATCTTTCGTGCAGCTTAAAAAAAATTTCAATTTTTTCGATGGAAAACTAAAAAATGTTGTCTTTTCCTCATATTTTTAAAGATAGGGAGAAAACTTTATACAAAAAACTTAGAGAAAAACTTATGGGTATTTATTTTCTGCAGCAAAATGACAAATGACAAGAATCGTTGTTATATTATTTAACTTTTACATAAAGTTAAAAGCATAAACCCCTACAGACATTTATTTTACAGTGTAAACGAATTGCATCAGGTGTATACACAGTATATATAAAGTAGATAATAGTAAAGCAAACGTATGTGTATGTATGGGTAATAATTGTATTATGAAGTTAGTAACATCATTGTGAAAAGTTTCATGAAAGAAAGTTTTTTTATAAATAATTGCTAGTAGCAATTTTATCATGAAAGTCTTAAGTTTTTTCCTTTTAAATATTTAAAAAATAAATTTGAAAATAGAGCAAGAAAAAAGATTACACAAAGAAATGTTGTAATTGATATATCAATTATATCAAGATATTTGTGCATGGAAATATATTTGAAATATTTACAATAGGTCAATTGGTATTGAGGAGGTTTTTGTAATTGTTAAATGTGAGACTTCTATTGAAAAGGCATGGTGATACATCCTTTATGTAGTGACAGAAATTATATTGTGAAGAAGCCAACATGGTATTAAATACTAATCTGAAAACCAATAAATGAAATAAATTAATGATATAAACGAATTTTCAATAAACTCTTATATCACAATACCATTTTTATATTGCTGCATTCGTTGTTGTGTTAATGTAGCTCCCCCTAGTCATCTAAAAAGGGGAATCGTATGCTTCCCTGTTGTAATATGGGAGCCAAACTGGATCATAATATAAACCGGAAACAATGTTACATTCCTGTCGACAAATATCAACAGTTTTCACTTAAGTTTTTGTTTTTTTTTCTTTGGTTTGTACTTTCCATCTTCTCCACTGGCAGTTGATGTGTTACATTGTTCTTTCTTTGGAGAGGACGGTTTTTGTTTACAATCTTGTCAAGACTTGCCACCAGATAAAGTCCATCAAGTGCAAGAAGCAACATATAGACAAAAATTCACTTAACTTTGATTTGAAACTTCTTGTTCACGCCAACAACAGTTTTTTTTTTACATTTTAACGTTTTCCTTCTCCAGAAGTGGAAGAAAAACCAAATGATGTAAGACAGACAAAAGCAAGACACTGTAACATGGAAAAGTCAAAAAGAAAGCAAATTTCCTCAATTTATTAATATATGACAAAGAGTGTTCAGTAGTTACCATTAAATATGAACAGCAAAGTCTAAAAGAAGGAAGAAAACAAAAACACAAAAACAATTATGAAGCTCTAATAAAATATTCTGACTTGTCAATAGACATCATCGACACTTTTATAGCATGCGTCGGAAATACGTGCCTAGTTCAACTCACGTACATCTCATTTATTTATGTGTCTCATACAAATAATGCGTATACTCCCACATACATACATATGTACGAGTATGTATTTAGCACATCAAGGACATATGTCCGTGCACGTGCTACCTTTAGCTTTTACTGCTTAATAAAGCATATAAAGCAAATATTTGTTAAAATTCTTTAATTCTTGGAAAATTCTCTAGAGCATTTGTTAAAGATAAATTATTAATTGAACGAGTATTGCGTAACATAACATGTAACAAGAACTGATTCCATAATTTTGGTTACAAGAAACCCTTATTTACAGTAAAATAAATTCGATAGCAAAAACAAAAAAAAAACATCATAAAGAACTTCAAAAATTTTGTGTTGAACTTTGCTATGGAAAGGCAGTCGGTCATAGGTTAAAAAAAATAAAAACGGATACATTTTTAAAGTTTAAAATAGCAAAATACTTCAAGCATCAAATTACAGCTAGTTCGTTTAAAAATTTTAGCTGAAATCCTCAAAATACTGAAAATTGTGAGATGCGAACGATATTTGGTGGAGAATTTTCGGGATTATTGAGAACCTCAAGCTAGTTCTGTCAAAAAATTTAGCTAAAACCGGGAGGTATCATTATATGGGGCTTATACCAAAACGTGGACCAATCTCGATCATTTTTAGTGCAGAAGGTTTTTGACCTTTTGAAACTCCAAGTACCAAATTGGAGCCAATTTGGGCGGAAATGTACCTTAAACCCTCAAAATACCATAAATCGGGTGGGACCGTTAAATTGATGCTATACCAAAACGATAACCTATATAGACTATATTCGAAATTGACCTGCCTATGGATAGAAGAGAGTAGGTAAATCGATTTTAGATTCTGCTTTCACACAGAAGACCTTTTAATGGTCTTCTATAGATAGCAGAACTTTTAACGGTCTACTTTAGAAAGAAAATAATTTAACGGTCTTCTATCGACAAAAGTCCTTTTAACGGTCTTCTATCTACAGAAAAACTTTCAACGGTCTTCTATACGCAAAAGACCTTTCAACAGTCTTCTATAGACAGACGACCTCTTAACGGCTTTTTCTAGAAAGAAACCCTTTTAAAGGCATTCAATAAAAAAGACATTTTAACGATATTCCATAGGCAGAAGACCATTTAACGGTCTTCGATAGACAGACGGTCTGTGAAATATAGAAGGCTTCTCAATGGTCTTCTAGAGACAGAAGGCCTCTTAACGGTCTTTTATAGACAGAAGAACTTTTAACAATCTTCCGTAGACAAAAGGTCAACTATAGCAGACCGCTGTATATAGAAGACAGTTAAAAAGTCTATTCTATTGAAGACCGTTCTGTAGACAGAAAACCTTCTAAGGACCTCCTATATATAGAAGGCCTTCTAAAAGTCTTCTATAGATAGAAGACCATCTTAAAGTCTTCTATAAACAGAAGACCTTCAAAGGTCTTCTACAGGCAGAAGACCTTCTAAATGTCTTCTATAGACAGAAGACCTTTTAAAGGTCTTCTATAGATAGAAGAACTTTTAAGAGCCTTCTTTAGACAAAAAACCTTTTAAAGGTCTTCTATAGACGGAAGACCTTTTGAAGGTCTTCTATAAATAGACGAACTTTTAAGCGTCTTCTATAGACAGAAGACCTTTTAAATGTCTTCTATAGACAGAAGACCTTTTAAATGTCTTCCGTATACAGAAGACCTTCTAACATCCTTCTATATACGGAAGACAGAATACATTTTAAAGGTCATCTATAGACAGAAGGCCTTTTAAAGGTCTTCTATAGACAAAATACCTTTTAATGGTCTTCAGTATACAGAAGACCTTCTAAGGTCCTTATATATACAGAAGACCTTTCAAAGGTGTTCAGTATACAGAAGACCTTCTAAGGTCCTTATATATACATAATACCTTTTAAAGGTCTTCTATAGGCAGAAGACCTCTTAAAGGTCTTCTATAGACAGAAGACCTCTTAAAGGTCTTGTATAGACAGAAGACCTATTAAAGGTCTTGTATAAACAGAAGACCTTTTAAAGGTCCTCTATAGCCAGAAGACCTTTTAAAGGTCCTCTATAGACAGAAGACCTTTCAAAGGTCTTCAATAGGCAAACCCCTTTTAAAGGTCTTCTATAGACAGAAGACCTTTTAAAGGTCTTCTATAGACAGAAGACCTTTTAAAGGTCTTCTATAGACAGAAGACCTTTTAAAGGTCTTCTATAGACAGAAGACCCTTTAAAGGTCTTCTATAGACAGAAGACCCTTTAAAGGTCTTCAATACACAGAACACCGACTAAGGGCCTTCTATATACAGAAGATCTTTTACAGGTCTTGTATAAACAGAATACCTTTTAAAGGTCTTCTATAGACAGAAGACCTTTTAAAGATCTTCTGTAGACAACCTTAATGGGCCCTTCGCGTTTCTGATTCCTGGGATTCAACTGAGCAAAAAAGTCCACTAGAGCATAGGTCTACGGTGGAAATCGAGCCTCCCGATTTTGACTTTAAGTTTTTTTATCCACGTTTTTGAAAATTTTTGAGCATTTTGGCATATAACAGCCAAACCATTGAGATTTTCGATCGAACACAAGGACAAAAATTGTAGCCAAGACAGTAATTATGAACTCCCTAATATATTGCAAAAGCATTGGAACGATCTTTCAGGCAGTTTCGGCCTTGAGAAGGTACAAACTTTTCGAAAAATGTCGGTAAATGGCACTGTGCTACAAAAGTTGACTAGAAAAATATTCAAGCGTTCTGATGCAAAATTTTATCGTGTTGGGATCGATGGACACCGTCAATGCCCTTAGTTTGTTTGAGTCACTTCGTTTTAGTTTTTTATAACGGTAAAAGTAGTGAAAACCTGCCTTTCTTACATTTTCAAATTTAAACGGAAATATCTTTTTTTCACAACGGATTTCTATTGATCCTTCTTTCTTTTAAAGGGCTGAATAATATCTTTCGAACAATTTATTATTTTTATTTTTAAATCGGTTAACAAATGGCAAAGTTATAGTGGTTTAAGTCTGAAATCCCCAACAAAAAAACTATAACTGAATTTCTGAATTTTCAAAATAAATATTGAACAAAACAAAAATTGAAAATATTTTTGAATTGAATATATCGATTTTGTATCACGAGTTTGCTCTAAAATCTGTATGTTCCGTAATGTGAGGCTATATCAAATCATTGACATATACCAAACATTTTTATACCCTCAGACTTTAGGCTATGAAATGTGCCTCATCGAAATAATAGTTTTAGACCCCAAGTATGTTTGGACGAAATGTGTTTCAGACAATTTGGAGTCGATTGAGCAATGTCCGTCCGTCCGTCTGTCTGTCTGTCTGGCTGGCTGGAGCGCACGATAACTCTCGAAGGGATGAACCGATTCGGTTCAAATTTTGGTTTTCGTAATATTTTGTCCAAATTTAGTTTAAGTTCGAAGATGAGCTATATCGGTCCACTCCTTCCGGTACCTCCCCCACAAAAGTTCGAAAATGTTCGGAAAATTTATACGCACGATAACTCTTGAAGGGTGTAACCGATTTGGTCCATACTTTGCCCATCGTGGAGCGTGTAACAGACTTAGATCAGGTTTTAATATGGACTCAATCGGTCCACTCCGTCGGGTACCTCCCACACGAAATTTTGGAAAAGTTCAGTTTAGGAACATCTCTCGAATCGCTTTGATTTTTGCCTTAGCAACTTGTATTCACTGCTCTCCATACGACGGTATAAGTTTCATCAGGGGCAAGTCCATACTTCCTGAGAAAATAGCCTGAAAGTTGCAAAAAAACCCCTATGACACAGTGTGAGGAGGTTGGAGGGCAAAATAACTCTCGAACAGGTCTGCCGATTCGGTATAAAGTTTAGCCTTAGTAATATTTTGTCCAAACATAGTTTAAGTTCGAAGATAAGCCATATCGGTCCACTCCTTCAGGTACCTCCCCCACAAAAGTTCAAAAATGTTCGGAAAAATTGTGAGTACGATAACTCTTGAAGAGAGTGGCCGAATTGGTCCATACTTTACACATCCTAATATATCTACCACATATAGATCAGGTTCAAATATGGACTATATTTGTCCACTCCATCCGGTACCTCCCACTCAAAATTTCGGATACATGTTCACTTTAAGACCTGCTTTCGAATCACTTTGATTTTTGTTGAAGCAACTTGCATTGCTGCCTCAATTGCGATGGTAAAAGTTGTTTCAGGGGCAAGTTCATACTTCTTGAGCAAACATCCCTGAAGTTCTAAAAAACCCCTATGGTACCATATGTAGTGGCTGGAGATCCATTCTTTTTAGTATCTCCTCCGCAAAACTTTTGATATTAAATCCTAATCAACATTTTTGTCAGTTCAAACGCCCAAAATTCTTAATACTCCCTAAATACATGCGTTTTTTGGAAAAAAAATGTTTCAATATACACAGGCTGAGGGTATATCTCTGTCGGCAAAGCCGACTGATACTTTTTTACTTGTTAGTAACCAAATTTCTTCATAAAGAACTCGAAATATTAAATTACGTTAAACTAAGTTTGAAAGAAATTTTTGAAAAAGTTTTACAATTTTCTTGCACAATAGCCATTTTAGTATGTGCCTGGAGGGTTTTGGTGCTCAGGAAGAATTTACTTACTCCTGAAAAAAATTGTACCGTTGAAAATGAGGTCGCTAGATCAACCTACTGAAAAAGGAATCAAAACGATGCGAGAGGAGCTCTTAAAGTTCACTTTATCCGAATTTTGTGTGGGAGCTACCCGAAGAAGTGTACCGATATAGTCCATATTTCAACCTGATACATCACTGGGTGAAATAATATGATGTACAAAGTCTGCACAAATCAGAATCTCTCTGCGAGATTTGTCATTTTGGTTGGTTCCGTCAGTGTTTCTTGGAGCTTTTAAGCCAATATCTCAGGAAGTATGGACTTGCGCAAAAATTGTACAGTCTTAAAGGGAGCCAACTAAACTACCAGCTTATCGATAATGAATAAGCCGCTCCTAAAGTGGAAGACAGATGGCTGGCAGAATCGCTGTCATTTAACCGTCGTTAACCCTTTCCTGTTCACTTAAACTCAGCCTTCCATTGATGCTAAGGCACTTGCAGCAGGAGTACCTTAGGCTAGTTTTGGTCACCCCCAGTTATCTTATTTTCCGGGAATCTGACTCAAATATCTTAATTTAGCCAATGGGAGGGTCCCGATAGAGAAATTAATAAAGAATTAACAATGATGTCTCCTGAATCTCTTTTATGTTGAGATGATTTCCCTTTATTCACATATCTGATTAAATAATTTATTATTCATAATTTCTGTTGATTGTAATTTAGCCATAGAATGAGGAAATCCTTACCATTTTATATACTTAAAATGTTTTCGCAGCACTTGGAAATTTTCACAAATAATTTTAGCTTAAAACTGACACTCTTAAGTGTGTAATAATTGCACTAACATTAGCATACACTTCTATTTCTGCTGCTACTTCTACACAATTATAATAATAACTTTGCGTCTTTAAGATGCCACTTTGTTGAGCACTCTTGTGCCTCTTTTCTGCTCTTTCTCATTCTATCTAAATTACCATTATAATAATCTTGGCCTCTTCTGATTTAATTACGAAATAATTATTCTAATGCGGCGTAACGCACCAATGGTACTGTCTATGAAATGGTGCGAAAAATAATTTTTTTAATAAAAACTGCAGGGGAATCCGAACAACCATTACGCTTTCTACACACTTTGCATTGGCTATTATGCAAATCCATGGATGGCAAATTATTTTAATGGAATTCATAGTTGACTCTATGTTTTCAACGTAAATTTATAGTTAATGCACTTTTGGAATAAATTTGTTCGAATCCACATTAGGGAGAAAGCACTACAAAAACAAGCAATAAAATGTAATGTTTTAATTTGTTTACCAATGTCAGTTTTCAAAGGAAGGCAAATACTCAGTATTTGTCTGTGCATATATGGGGGTGTGTGTTTTATGTTTAAAAATAGATGAACATTTTTAAATTTAATTAAATTTTTCACATATTAATGTTGAAACAAATACTAAATATTACGTAGGTTGTGGTGAGGAGTTTAATGTCACTTCGATAAAAAATATAACCTAACTTATGGGAATTCTAGCTGAAAGGCAGGCGTAAATCTTCTGCCCTTTTTCTAATTTTGTACATTTGACAAGTAAGAAAGTGTCTGTCAGTATGGACAGATCGAATGTATTTAGGGTATTTTCAGAGTTTTGTGGCCCTTCTTGGACATTCAAACTTGCCGACAAAAAGATGGATTAGGATTAAAGTTCAAAAGTTGTTGCGGAGAAGTACTTGAAGGGATGGACCGACATTGTCCATTATGGAAGTGGATCTTATTTTGGGAGTCATATCTTTTCGATAGATGTCGCGTCCACTAGTCATTTCAGTAGTATATCATTTGGACCAGTGTGCCAGGAAGCATGGACTTGTCCACGGAAAACATAATATCGCTGTAAACAGGACTACAACGAACAGCATCGGTATACATTTCCAAAGGATCTTCGAAGAGACCGCCAAACTGCACAGCTGTTTTCTCAAGAAGTGTTGTGCCCCTGAAAAAAAAACTTTTACAGTCGTAATTGATCCATTTCGTACTTGGTGTTTGATTTTCCGAACAGTAGAATCACTTTTTTTCAAAAAATATTTATGGATGAAAAAGATAAAATTTTAAACAAGTTTTGCTATATACATTTAGTCTTATCTGTCAGCAAATAAAAAAATCTCCCCTTGAAAACCCCCCTCCCCCTCGATGGTAGTGGTACAATTGTTAAACCTATATTTTTGGATACTTTTTAAATTAATTTTAAAAAATTGCAAAAAAATTAATCATGGGGATTTATTCTCAATATATGTAACCGTTTCTTAAAATATAAAGAACATGTTGACTGTTCCAAATTTCAAACATTGGTACTTATCCTATATGTCGGTGGCTATATCAAAACGTGGAGATGTACTGACAAATTGGGGGGGAAATATATTATAGCCCCATAGAAGACTAAGTGCTAAATTTCACCTATTTCTGTAGCATATTGCGGATAAAACCCTGCAAAACCCTAAATTTTTGAGGTAATGTTCTACGGAGGCTGTATAAAACGTGGACCTGTACTGACAATTTGTTGGAGGAAAGTTTAGTAGCCCCAAAGAAGATTAAATATGTATTAAATTACAGTCACTTGTAGGATAATGCATCTAAATCCCTGAAAAAACTCGAAAAATCGGGCAGTACCGTTTTATAGGGGGAATTCAAAAACGTGGACCAGTCCTGACACATTTGGGGAAAAGTTTTGTAGGTCCAAAGAAGACTCAGTACCAATCTTCAACCATTTTTTAATAAAAAAACAAGTAAGCAAAGGCTATAGTCGGACGGGGCCGACCATGTGATACCCTACACCACAACCTGTCGGAATTAGCTATGTGCAATCGCCTTGCACGATGAATGTCCGGGTTCGATTCCCATCAAATTGTCAGTGGTAGCAAAATACCCCTTAGTAATTTGGCGATATTTGCTGAGTATTTCAGCCATGAAAAACATCTCTACAAGTGGCAACTTAGGACACGCCGTTAGGACTCGGCGAATCCATTGATATAAGAGAAGCCTCCCTTGTCTTTACTGGAATGTTTGTGGAAAAATATATAAATTATACATTTCTAAATAATATTCGAAAATTGGAAAATTCACATTGATTAGCCCCTCCTGCTACATCTTCAAATTGTCTTTGAGTATCAGGTTCCTCTTTGGAATACACCTAAAATAAATACATATACTATATGCACGCAATTTGGTATATTTGATAATTGGGAAAATTGGGAGTTTAGAAGATCTATCATCCAAAATTGTGCACTTGTACCTCACATATGCTTCGAAAATAGTTCATTGTGGGCATATATTGTGATATCTAAAATATATTTTATACCGTTAGAAATAACTAACAATGAATAGAAATTCAAAAATTTTGCATGCAAACAAATTTTTAAATCCCAAAATTATTCATATTCAATTATACAGCAAAAAGGGAGTATAAGTCAGCGGCACTAACGGTGATATACCTTTAGTCTCTAAAAATATATTTATTTTGTAACACGAGTTTGCTGCAAAATACGTGGAATCTGTAGGTATCGTAATATGGGGCTATACCAAATCAAGTTTAGTAAGCTAATTTCTAAGTTTTGGAAATATTTGAGAATTATTTTTTCAGATTTGTAATTTTAGTTGGAGCCGGCAGGGGTTTTTGGAACTTCTGAACTGAAAAAAATTCATAACGATTCAAAGGGACTCTTAAATTTCCCTTTTTCCGAATTTTGTGTGGGGGGACCGATATAGTCTTATCCGACCTATATCTGGAAGGAGTAATAATATATGGAAAGTTTGGAGCAAATTGATCGCTCACTTCGCCAGTTATCGTTCACACAAATTTTCGAAAACAATTTTGAACTTTTTTGGGGGAGGTGTGGACCGACATAGCCTACATTCGAACTTAAACAAAGTTTGGGCAAAATATTACGAAGTATAAAATTTGGTTTTAATCGGTAGATCCGTTCGAGTTATCGTGCTCACCAGCCAGCTAGACATTAAGAGGGGCAGATGAACGGACAGGGCGAAATAGACTCCAAATTGTCTGAAACGAATTTCGTCCAAACATACATGGGGTCTAAAACCAGTATTTCGATGAAACACAACTTTGTTTGTATCCCCTTTACCATAAATCCGAGATATAGAAATAGGTGGCGAGGCGACCCCATGCTGCAATATTTGTATAAAAATCCAATTTGAGAACTGAACTGAAAATTTCTCTGTCATGATAGAGACATTTTGTAACATGGTTGTGGTTCTCTACACAAAACCCATCATATATCAGGCAGTAGGTGCGTTATCTAGCAGACACATTATTGCAATTTGCATCAGGGGAAAGGTCAGTAGTTATTATTCTATATGTAGGCTACTTTGCCGGTATATGCCCTCCAGGAATGAAAATATGGACCAAAAATAAAATTTGTATAATTTTCATACAAAAGTAATGGTCTATGTCAACCGCTAAATAATATCAGGTCATCATGCAAAATTATAAGCATTTTCTTCAACCTAAACTCTTACCTCATATAAAATTTCCTGACTATTGAGATATAATTGCGATCTCTAGCGGGTTTATGATTACACTACAAACAAATAACTCGATATATTAGGCTGTAACTCTGTTATCTGACCACGTACATCAACATAATTGACACCAATTGAAAGGTCAAGAGATCGCTTTCCAAATATAACTCACGAGTGGGAAAGGTGTCGTTCCGGCACAAAGATATAAGCTGTTTATTAAAAATTTTCACAATTTTCACACAAAAGTTGTGGTCCATTTAACCCTCTAAATATTATCTGATCGCCATCTCAAATTGCAAGCTTTTTCTTTGTGTTTTACTCTTACCTTATTTAAAATTTCGAGGCGATCGGACTATTATTGCGACCTACAGAGCAGCTACAAATTGGATGAAAATTATGTTTTTGGTTCATTTATTTTTTTTTCTTAAATAATAAAAAAATTGTCTCGGGACGATATGGGTTAAGTGAACTTATCCGAAATTTTGTGTGGGAGGCACCCGAAGGAGCTGACAAATATAGTCCATATTCGAACCTGATTTATATCTGGTAGATATATTAGGATGTGTAAAGTATGGACCAAATCGGTCACTCCCCTCAATAGTTATCGTGCGTAAAATGTTTCCGAACATTTTTGAACTTCTGTGGGGGAGGCACTTGAAGGAGTAGATCGATATGGCTTATCTTTGAACTTAAACTAAGTTTGGACAAAATATTACAAATGCCAAATTTTGGACCGAATCGCTTCAACAATTCGAGATTTATCGTGCGCTCCAGCCAGCTAGACAGACTGACGGACATCGCTAAATCAACTCCAAATTTTCTGAAATGGATTTCTTCCAAACATCCTTGCGGTCTAAAACCATTATTTCGTTAGCGTAAGTACTGAGGGTATAAAAATGAATACATATTTTATATGCCGATGTTTGTATAGAGAGGTCCATACTTTAGATTCTTACAAAAAACCCCATTGGACTTCCTACTAATTTATTACTAATAATTACTATTTGTTTAATTTATGTATTGTTGTTTAAAATGTTAACATTTTAACCAATTCTCCTACAATAAAAAATCTATAAGATCTTAGCACAGTTTTGGTTTATTTATCTGGGGGATGCCTTATTGGTCTTCACTAAGAAGTCCCTTTTTAAAAGTCTACAAATCTCTAAAAGTTTAAGATTTTGTCACTTACAAATATACCAGAAATTCCCTTACCTCTCCTTCGTACTTCTCATACGGCTAAAATATTATAAATATTTGAAGAAAAAAACACATGCATAATTTATTTTGTAATGTGAACAATTTTTCATGCACTGTCGAAGGCAAAAAGCAACAAAAAAATCGAAAATATAATAATATAACCAAAGCATGCACTAATTTGCTTCCCTTTTAGAGATGGTGGCGCTCAACAACCGATGTCATAATGCTTTGGCCTACATACATACTTAATAAAAATTTGCGGCAAAGCGGCAGTGTCAGTAATTTTCTGTGGCATGGCAGGTTGCCTTCTTCCGCTGGCAAATTGCAACCAAACAAGCCGATCGATGATGTAGTTCCTGACAATTCATGTTTTTGTGAAATGCCAACAAATTGGCGCGACGTAAAAATCTAAATAGTTTTTGGCGTACATTGAACTAATTTCAAACATACCGCAAGTGCGGAGTGAACAACTAGAACAAAAAAAAAAAACAATTATGCCACCATCGATAGAAGAGCTGATTATAGATAGGAATATTATATTGGAAATATTTCTATAATTTTCCGCAAACAATTTCTACACATATACAAAAAGCACATATACATACATGCTTGTATTGTCATTTACGTAAATACGTGTAAATGTATGGCATGATATGCCTGTGCATATATTTTAAGAGAATATCTAAACAAATTTACAATAATTTGCTTTTGATAATTTTATTCACGCTTTTTAGAAAAAAAACGAACGATATTTCGGTGCAAATTTACGGTGACTTTACACATTTAGTTTGCAAATTGGTGTTTATACACAAATACTCTTTATGTTTGGTTTATTGCGTGCAAATATAACTCCCTACAATGGGTAATGAAAACGTGTAATTTATAAGAATCCCATTAAGCATCATTAAAGATAATTTTTACAGACTGTAGTTAATCAAAATTTTTGGAATGTTCGGACCACATTTGTTCCATTAGCCGAATTTTAAATATAGTTCGTATTGTGTACTTCTCAACGCCAAATTGTACAAGATAAACTTGACCTTTATCGAAAATATACGAAATAACGTGATGGAAATGACATTACAGTGATTATTTCAAATACTAAAATAACCTTGGTGGAAGCAGTTTCAAATGATTTTTAAACCATACATATATATGTACGAGCTGAACCCGGCTGAAGATACTATGGAAAGCCTTTCCGCCTATAAGTATTCTTAATGATTTTGATATATCATAATAAAACATAAATCTTAAGAAGTCTCTCAAAGATACGATACTTAATTGCTGTAGCCTTGGTCAATTCCTTCCCAACTATAAGTACTTCTGTAAATAATGATGACTTTTACTGACTGCTAAGTCTTCAAAATTTCATTGAAATTGAACATACGCAACAAAAACGTTAAATCGACCGAAAATATATACATATGGGTAGCTATATTCCTATATGAACCGCTCTCGATATAATTTGTCATATTTATTTTTAGACCAAATCCCGTCTTACATTCACATTTTGTGCATAAAATACGGAAAATCAGCCGAAAATATATATGGGAGCTATATTCTAATCTAAACCGATTTCGGTATAATTTGTCCCATTTATTTCTAGAACGAATTGCGTCACGCTTTCCAAATTTCAGTGAAATTGGACATATGTAGTGTGTCCAAATCTGAACCGGTTTCGATAGAATTTGGCACATTTATTTTTAGAACAAATTCCGTCAGACATCCCAAATTTCAGCGACATTGGACATATATAGCGTGTTTGGTGCATAAAATAAGGAAGTCGGCCGAAAATATAAGTGTATGGGAGCTATATTCAAATCTGAACCGATTTTGATATAAATTGGCACGTTTATTTCCAGACCAAGTTCCGTCATACATTCCAAACCGATTTGAATATAATTTGGTAAATTTATTTCTACATCAAACTCCGTCACGCATACAAAATTTGGAGATTGTATCTGTAACAGTTCTAAAGATATTTGCATACAAAATCTAAATTTTTTGGAGGTACCTCCGGTTTTGATGCTATATCTCAAGATCAACGCGAAATTTCAAAAAATGATATAGCCTATTTTCATTCCAGGCCATGTAGCAATGTACCCTAAACATTTCAGTAAGATCTGTTCAGCGGTTTTCGAGTCTATAAGGCACAAACAAACAAACAAACAAACAAACAGACAGACAAACAAATTTCAATTTTATATATATAGATACTAGCTGGCCCGGTCCGGGTTGCTGACCCGTTGTTTGGGTTCTCCGTGTAAACTTTAGTTATCTATCCAGCATTGATACAGCCATAATTAGGCATCCCTCTAGAAACTTCATAATATAAATCAATGTTTTGACATAAATTCCATGTAATGGTATCCCCCAAATTTAAGATATAAAATCTCTTTTATTATACCCTTCACCATAAATTGACAGTTTAAAGCACTTTGTGACCCACATATAATGATCGGTGCACGTCAATTAACATTGTTATATATTGGATTGTTAGTCTCGGTTGGGGTCGTAATTATTACTGCAGAGAATTGTCAGTATAGGTCCACGTTTTGATATAGCTCCCATAGAACGGTACCGGCTGATTTTCGCGATTTTTGAGGATTTAACATCATTATCACACCGAAATGGCTAAAATTTGGTTTTAATGCAATTTAAAGAGGAGAGCATACATGTTCGTATCGACCGAAAGACACGCCTTTTTATTTGCGCTCGGTATGCAACAGTTATAGGTTCACGTTTTGATACAGCTCCCATAAAGCAGTACCTCCCGATTTTCGATAGTTTGGAGATATAGTCACTTTTGAGGGTCGTAAACAGTCTTGCAGAGAATTTTCAGTATACGTCCTCGTTTTAATATAGCTCCCATAGAAGGGTGGCGCGTGATTATACCCTCAGCCTTTAGGCTAAAGAGGGTATTTACACTTTGATACGACCAAAAATGTGCCTCATCGAAATAATGGTTTTAGACCCCAAGTATGTTTGTACGATATCCGTTTCAGACATTTTTGAGTAGATCTAGCAATGTCCGTCCGTCTGTCTGTCTGTCTGTCTGTCCGTCTGTCTGGCTGGCTGGTGCGCACGATAACTCTCGAACGGATCCATCGATTCGGTTCAAATCTTGGGTATCGAAATATTTTGTCCAGATTCGATCTAAGTTCGAAGATGGGCCATATAGGTACACTCCTTCAGGTACCTCCCCCACAAATTTTCAAAAATTGCCGCAAAACTTGCGCACACGATAACTCTGTTAGGGAATAACCGATTTGGTCCATACTTTGCACATCGTGTAATTTCTACCAAACTTAGATGAGGTTCCAATATGGACTCAATCGGTCCACTCCTTCGGGTACCTCCCACACAAAATTTCGGAAAAGTTTAGTTTAGGACCTGGTCTCGAATCGCTTTGATTTTTGTTTACACAAGTTGTATCCGCTGTCCTCTATACGACACTGTAAGTTTCATTAGGGGCAAGTCCATACTTCCTGAGAAAATAGCCGGAAAGTTACAAAAAACCCTATGACACCGTGTGTAGTGGTTGGAGCGCAAGATAACTCTCGAACGGATCTGCCGATTCGGTCCAAAATTTGGCTTTCATAATATTTTGTCCAAACTTAGTTGAAGTTCAAAGATGGACTATATCGGTCCACTCCTTCCGGTACCTCCCCCACAAAAGTTCAAAAATGTTCAGAAAATTTGTGCGTACGATAACTTTTTAAGGGAGTAACCGATTTGGTCCATACTTTGCACATTATGAAATTTCTACCAGACTTAGATGAGGTTCCAATATGGACTCAATCGGTAAACTCCTTCGAGTACCTCCCACACAAAACTTCGGAAAAGTTCAGTTTAGGAGCTGCTCTCGAATCGCCTTGGTTTTTGTTGTAACATCTTGTATTCGCTGTCCCCCATACGAAGGTACAAGTTTCCTCAGGGGCAAGTCCATACTTCCTGAAAAAAAAATAGCCTGAAAGTTGAAAAACAAACCCTATGACACCATGTTTATGGGTGGAAGCGCAAGATAATTCTCGAACGGAAATGCCGATTCCGGCCAAAACTTTGCCTTCGTAATATTGTTTCCAAACTTACTTTAAGTTCGTAGATAAGCCATATCGGTCCACTCCTTCAGGTACCTACCCCACAAAAGTTCAAAAATATTCGGAAAAATTGTCCGCACGATAACTCTTGATGGGAGTGACCGATTTGGTCCATACTTTACACATTCTCATAATATCTACCAGATATAGATCAGGTTCGAATATGGACTATATTTGTCCACTCCATCCCGTACCTCCCACACAAAATTTTCGATAAGTTCACTTTAAGACCTGCTATTGAATCACTTTGATTTTTGCTGAAGCAACTTACATTCGCTGTCTCAATTACGATGGTAAAAGTTGTTTCAGGGGCAAGTCCATACTTCTGGAGAAAACAGCCCGGAGGGTGTAAAAACCCCCTATGGCACCCCCAAGGTCTATGTCGGTCCATTCCTTTAAGTACCTTTTCCGCAAAATTTTTGAACTTTAATCCTAATCACCATTTTTGTCGGTTCATACGACCAACATTTTGAAACCCCCTAAATACTCGTACATAAGTTTTTTGTGAAAAAAGTGTTTCAATTTGCACAGGCTGAGGGTATATCTCTGTCGGCAAAGCCGACTGATACTTTTTTACTTGTTTTCGCTATTTTTGGTGGATTTAACCTCTGGATAATGACATCTCAAGTTATCGGGATTTTACTGTATTCCAAAATGTGGAGTTGATCGCGCTATCCCACTTATTGTTTAGTGTTCAGCGTTTATAGCATTTTTTAGGCACGCAAAATTATGTATATTATTTGAAATAATAAATTTTTGAACATTTTGTGATGACCGCGATATTTCAGTAGTATTGCAAACAATCTGTAAACAATACGTTCAAAAATATCATGGACTTTAAAAAAATTTAAGGAGAACCTCCGGTCACTACATTTAGCCATATTAAAATAGCTCACGACCGTGCTATCCCACTTGTTCAAGCTAGTGTTCATATCATTTTTGTGTCACACTTACTAAAATTATGTATATTAATTGAAATAATACATTTTTGAAAACTTTGTGATGACCGCGATCATTCACGGAAAACAATCTGTTCAAAAATATCAAAGATTTCTGATTTTCTTAAAAACATTGTGGGGAGGACCACCGGTCACTATTCTTAGCAGTAAAAAACAGCTTACGACCGTTCTAATTAATTGAAATAATACATTTTTGAAAATTTTGGGATGAACGCGATATTTCAATTCCGCAACGACCATTCAGGGTCAAGACAGTATTACCATAGCAATGCAAACAATTTGTAAACAATATATTAAAAAGTATCTTGAATTTCGCGATTTTCTTAAACAATTTGTGGGGAGGACCACCGGTCACTACACTTAGCGGGATAAAAAAATAGATTACGACCTATTCTCAGACCTAAAAACTCCACATACAAAATTTCATAAGATTTCCCAATCGATTTTTCGGAATTTCTATATAGTGACATCTCATGTTATCGGGATTTTACTGTATTCCAAACTATGGCGTTGACCGCGTTATCCCACGTATTGAAGCCAGTGTTATAGCGGTTTTGTAGTCACGCTTACTAAAATTAGGTATGTTATCTGAAATAATACATTTTTGAATAATTTTGGATGACCGCGATATTTCACTTCCGCGACGACCATTCAAAAAAATATATAGCCTATTTTCACCACCGGTGTTCCCAGTACATTATCTGAAATGTTCAAGAAAATCTATTCAGCCGTTTTTGAGTCTATTCGGAACATACAAACATACTAACATACACACATTGCCTTTTATATATTAGAAGATGGGGATTTCTGAGTGAAACCGGACACTTTTTCAAAATGAGGTTTTTGAGTTATTTTTTTTTTTTGCTGCTCATCAGAAAAACTTTTCAGTATATTTACTTTTTCTTGTGACTAATAATGTATGCTTTTTATACTGAATTGTGTTGTTGTTGGGCTTTTTGGTCAGGTATTTTTAATGAAAATAAAAAACTAAGTTTCGTTGGTTTTATTCCAACTTCCTCAAGAGTGTTATTTTATTGGTGAAATTCTAGTAACAAATAAAAAGAGGATCCTTATTAGACTTTTTTCTGTTGGATATTACACTTGTTTTAACTTACATTAAGTATTTCACATTATTTTAAACTTTTTTCTTATATTTCAGTACATTTTAAATTTTTTTACTAATGGTTCCAGAGATATCGCTCCTTGAAAAAGTCTAATTCGAATAAAACAACAAAACAAATGTTATTTTTTTTTTTAATTAATTGAATTAATGGAATAAAAAAGTGAATTCTAGCGAGGTCCCACACACCCAACCAATATCGATTGGCTTTTGTTTTAATTCAGCTCATCATAACTTCTATATGTACAAACATTATTGCAAATTTGCTGATATGAAGTGTTTTCGAAGCCTTTTTCTTATCAAGTCAACCTAGTGTCCTGTGTAGAATCATTTCTCAATACATACGCATGTACAAATCGAAGGGGGGTTTCCTTCATGAATTGTAATGCCTTCCATTTCGGAGGTTTGATATGATAAATTGACAGTGGCTCTGAACTCTAACTCAGCCTTTGTCTTCTAGGGATTGACATCATATACGCCAGAGGAGCTTAATTAAACCACCAGCGAAACAATCGTAGCATATTGGTTGGGTGGGACTTCGCTAGAATTCACTTTTTCAATACAAAACTCCTTATGTCGTGTTAGCTCGATTAACCCTTTTCGTACTTGATGTTTGATTTCTCGAACAGTAAAATCTCTTTTTTTCAATATTAATGGATGAAAAAGGTAAAATTTTAAACAAGTTTTAGTATATATATTAAGTCTCATCTGTCTGCAAATAAAAAAATCTTCCCTTGAAAACTGCCCCTCCCCCTCGATGGTAGGGTAAATTTTTTGAAAACTATATTATTGGATACTTTTTAAATTAATTTTAATAAATTATAAAAAATGAAATTTAAAGTAATCATTGGGAATTATTGCCAATATATGTAACCGTTTCACAAAATAAGAACATGATTCACATGCACAAGCGCGGCTTTACATATGTGCAAAGTTGACTGCGCGAAATTTCGAACACTGGCTATATCAAAACGTGGAAAAGTACTAACATATTAGGGGAAAAGTTATTATAGCCCCATAGAAGACCAAATACAAAATTTTAGCCAGTTCTGTACGATAGTATGACTAAAATCCTGAAAAACCCTAAAATCGGGAGGTACCGTTCTACTGAGGCTATATAAAACATGGACCAGTGCTGACAAATTTCAGTAGGAAAGTTTAGTAGACACAAAGAAGACGCAATAGGTATTAAATTACAACCACTTATGTAGGATAATGCAACTAAATCCCTGAAAAAACACGAATATCGGGCGGTACCGTTCTATGGGCGGTTACCAAAATGTGGACCAGCACTGACGCATTTCCGGGGAAAAGTTTTGTAGGCCCAAAAAAGACTAAATACTACTCTTCAGAAATGATAGAATAAATCAATAAAACACCAAATACATAAATTTTTTTACTTCTACACATATAGGATATGCGCCAGTATTCGAAATTTCGAACACCATTTTCCGGGATAACCAAAGATTTTTGACAACAGTGAGTCCTTATTACCATAGAAAAGTAGTTTTTTCTTAGAAAATAAATAAAAAAAATTGTTGAAATTGAATTGAATTAACCCAATTAATTAAAAACTTTCATAAATAATGAGCTTCGTCCTAATAAGACATCAATAAATAAAGTTAAAAACTGTAATTTTGTATTTTTTTGGTAAAATAACAAATGTTTCACACTGGTATAAAGGAAAAATTGTATTGACACATTTTAAAAAATTAAGAAAAAAATAGTAGTCATTACAATCCACTATAGGTAATTTGTCCTGTTTTTGAGACAAAAATTAATAACAGCGGAATTAAAGGATTTTTTAACCTTTTAAATTATTTATGTGTAAAAGTGAGATAAAACAAAGATTTTTACAGATAAATTCGGATATAAGGAACAACGGTTATAAGCAACCACGTATATAACGAACAAAGCTATTTTCTCCAATGCTATTTTCATTAGTTTACTTATACACAACAAACTGACGAAAACGATCACGGTAGTAAGTAACACAAATTTTGTCCTCGCGAGTAGATTTTCCAACGAATTGTTACTATCGTTTTGTATATTTCTTGAATAATGTTAATAAAGACGAGTTTAGTACTCCTTTAAACCGTATTAATGATTAATATTTAAAAGAGAGATAAAATAAAGCTTACTACTGCCGCACCGTTTAGAGAAAACCACGGATATACCGAACAATTTGTCGCCATTACTTATTTTGATTGCAATGAAATTCTAAACAACAATGTTTTTTACATTTATTATTTATTTCCTCAAACCAAACTTCCTCAATTTTAAGACTTTTTATTAAGAAGTAACCTAATAAGATCTCATAAATATCAAAAAACGGGCAAAATCGGGTTTTGAAACCTAGTAATACCAATGCAGAAGACTTTCAGTAATGTGTTCTAGTTGGCAAAATCACGGCCAAACACGGCCAATTTAGTATAAGTCTATATGAAGTGAGTTTAAGAAAAATAAAATATTTATTTCTGACTTTTTGTGTTTTTTGATCGCTACGCAAAATGTTTAAGCCATATTATATATTAAATAAATTCCTCTCGCAATTGCCAATCTATTCCATTTTACATATACATATTTATATGTGGTTTATTTTTCCGAGGTTTTGAATACATTGAAATATGCCATACAGTATATATATTTTTAGTTCTTCTTCGAAATTATTATTATATTATTTATATTATTTAAACCGCGATAATGACGCTATTTTGAAAAATATCATTCATATTAATAAATTTTGACATGTTCTTTTTTCAATGCCAACTAAAAAATTATTATTATTAAAAGTTGCAAAATCGACTTTTTGCCTCAAAAACAGGGCAACTTACCTATAGTGCAATCCAACTACCAAATAGGACTTAAAATTTTTGTAATTGATCGTAGTTCAATACAAGTTTTTTTCTACATTTATCAAACAAATTTTTATTTTATTTTTGTATCATAGAGAGAAAAACTTTTTATTTTTAATTTGAATAAACCATCTCATTCATTTTATAATAAATCTATGAGAAAACACGTAAGCAAAGGCTTTATTATAATTAGTGAAGTTCCATGACAATAGAATTATAATTGCCCCCTTTGCGTAAGTGTTCAAGTTTAATCGATTTCTTAATACCGTACACCTTAATGTGGAAAGAGTGGAACATTCGTCCTAGACCCACTTTGGTATGCCATTCTTCATATATCGTCAAAATGAAACAATCAAGCTATGTTTGCCCGTCCGTCCACAAAAATTTTAATCATACTCCAGGCACAATCATACTCCAGGCCACAAAAATTTTAATCATACTCCAGGCATAATTATAGACCGTTCGTCACCAATTTTGTATGGAAGTCGGTTTCCGATAAGAATATTTAGATATACACTGAAAGTGAACCACCTGCATTACCAAAAATATTTTCGGCCTAATTTTCGGAGCTTTGCTGAAGTTAGGTGTTTAAAAACTTTACATGTTAATTTATTCACTTGACTGCCAGAGAATCCTTGATAGATAAAGTGAACTATATACGATGGATTTGGTAGTAACTTTGTTACATATCGTTGCGATCCATATCCTGACTGCAGGAAATGCTGCAAATGTTTCGCATTTTCTCTTCATATGATTTTATTTTTCCAGTGGAATATCTTAATTTTAATATTTAGTCATGCCTCCAAGAGTGTAATACAAATTTGCCCCACAGTTTCCTTCCAAGAAGCCGTACATGGCGTTCTAGTCATTGCCGTAATAGTTATATCACATCGGTAACCTAAGGATGTGTTTGTAGGAAATAGATTGTATACAAAAATTCTAAAATGTATACTTTTTGTGTGGTATTGATTTTTTAATAAGAATTTAACTCATATTGACCAAATTTTTTTGCATTTTAAGGAAACTGAAAAACTCAGAGAACAAACTTTAAGGTCTCATGTCCAGTATGAAATACCTCTGTAACTTCTGTGGCTTTATGGATGGAAACTAAGCGGGAAAATTCGTACTCCGCTCCTGGAATAACGTCTAAATATTTTAATTATGATCGTTAACAGGAAAGATCTGTTAAATGAAAGGAAAATGCCATATTTTTTCTGCGGCCAGCATATGGATCGCAACGTTATGTAAAAGATTACGACCCAATCCTTCGTATATAGTTGACTTTACCTGTCAGGAATGCTCGGACAGTTAAGTGTTTAATATTATATATTATGTGAAGTTTTTGGGGTACCTTACTGCAACAAAGTTCCAAAATTAAGCCGATAATATATTTCCCTTACAATAAGGACCTTCAACATATATAGCAGGAAGGTTGGTGTTCAGCCCGATCTAATATGCAACAGATCTCTTAGAATCGATGCGCATTTTTTCTAACCAAAAGTAGTCCTGTCTAATGCTCAATATTACCAAATTTAAGGTTGTATTAAGGTGGTTTCCTTTGACTTTGACATCTGTAATGTGTCCTCTATTAGATTTCGTTATATATCTTCCTATATAAGAATGACATTATATGGACAATATATAAGGGACCAAGTGTAGTCCTTACCGATCAAACTTAGTTCTTACCGATCAAATTTAAAAAATATATATTTTTTTAATATAATTGCAAGGGTGCCACCGTGGTGCAATGGTATGCACGCCCGCCTTGCACGCAGACGGTCGGGGGTTCGATTCCCCGGCCAGGCAAAATCAAACATTTTTCAACGGTGGCAAAATACCCCTCAGTAATGTTGGCGACATTTTCTGAGTATTTCAGCCTTAAAAAACTTCTCCATAAGTGGTGTCTTAAGACACGCCGTTCGGACTCGGCGATAAACAGTAGGTCCCATACCATTGAGCTAAATATGAATCGGGGTGCACTCATTGATATGAGAGAAGTCTCCCCCGTCTCCCTTGTCCCGTATGGGATGTTGTGGAATAATGTTTGTTTGTGTTTTAATATAATTGCAAAACATCTTTGGACATGAAAGTGGTTCTCTTTCGGTGTGAGTCAATGTTATTCTATGTAGTGTTGAACGGAAAGTTTTAGGGGGTGAAAAGCACCAAAAACATAATTTATACGATGTTGTTGATGCTGTGTATGTCGAAATAATTTTCCGATCTCTGGTATCTTATCACAATCGTGGAAAAAAATTCGTGGAAAGGTAGTATTTAGGAGTAGGGGTGCAGGGAATCGCATGATCGGCCACTTCCTACTATTGCTCTCACTTTTTTTGACTTATTTGTTTTTTTTTATAGAAGTGCTACAAGTCTTCTGCTAGAAGTACTAAAAGTATTCTGCTAGAACACCTACTGGCCTTTTCATCATTCATTCTTGAGATGACCTATTGGACTACTATGAAAGACCTTGTGGTCTTCTATTGGAAATGCTACTGACGATTAACATAAAGACCAACATGTCTTCCAAGTTCTAAGATCTTCTACGAGGAAACGAACTTGACTTCAATGAAGAGATCAGAACAAATCCTATACAAAGAGCTATTGGCCTTTTGCATTCGTCTGTCTGTGTGCTGGTTGGTGTTCACGATAAATATCGGAGATTTTATTAAAATTTTCTCTTCCACTCTTCCGGTTACAATTCTACAAAAGTTCAAAATATGTGCGCTTAAGTTAAGTACTAAAAAACTTTTGGTTTGGATCGAGTTTATGACCTGTAGGCCTAATCTGTAACTTTTATCGATTGTAAAGTTGTTAAAATTTCTTTTGTTTTTGTAACAAACTACAAAACAAACAAATGAAATTGTTGTAAAATAAGTAATGAGTAAAGTTGTTAAAAAGTTACAGAATAGGGGGGGCTGGGGCCTATTCTGTAAATTTTTAACAACTTTACTCATTGCTTATTTTACAACAAATTCGGAGTCGAAGGAAAAATGGCTGCGGAGTCCCTGGTTTTTACAGATTTCGACTTTTCAAGACGCGATATCTCTGCAATCGTAAGTAAAAAAACTGAAAATATACTGAAATGTTTTTCTTAAGAGCAGCACCACCAAAGCAAAAATAAAGGAAACAAAAAAAATCATTTTGTAAAAGTGTCCGATTTCACTCAGAAATCCCCATATATTCTTTATCAGTCTGCAATTCTATACCGATATAGCCATGTCCGTCTGTCTGTGGAAATTACTCTAGCGTCCGAACGGATTGAAGTGGTGGATAAAATTCTTGTGAATTCTATTGTAGGTACGTAGAAGTTTTTCTATTGAAAATGGACTTTGGTATAGCCCCCATACTAAATGACGCGTAGACGCTTTACGGAATATTGAAGCTATTAGTCCCATTTGCTCATCGAATTGGTTGTATTGTGCTAATTTGTACACTAAAACACATTTCTACAAGAAAAATCTTTATAAGGGTCCACGTTTTGGTATAGCGCCCATAAAACGCGACGTATGACCTACAGAAATTTTAAAGGTATTAGTCCCATTTAACCACCGAAATAAATAAATTGGTATTTTGTGTTTCCATAGGTAAGAAACCCTTTTCACAAAAAAAAACTGTCTAAACAGGCCCACGTTTGGGAAGCCCCCATATGACGGTACTATCCGATTTCAGATATTTTAAAGTTTTTGCCAACATTTGCCTCCTTAATTGGGGTTTTATGTGTCCACACATCGGTCCACGTTTTGATGTAGCCCGCATATAACAGTACCACCCGATTTCAGGTATTTTCACGTTTTTATCTACATTTCAGCATAATTTAACCGTATTTGGTATTTATGGTTCTTAGTGGTTAAAAACTTCTCTACCAAGAAAATTGTGGTCATAGGAACACGTTTTTATATAGCTCCTATAGAATGGTACCTTCCGAATTTCGGTTTTTTTTAAGGTTTTAGGATAGGTCGCATCGAAATTGCTGAAATTTGGTATTAAATCTTCGCTTAGGCTTAAATTTTTTTCTCAAGAAATATGTCGGAGCAGGTCTGAATTTTGATGTAAGGTCCATAGAACAGTACTCTCCATTTTTAAGATTATAAGTGCTTTATATAGCTTACGTATATTTGGTATTTAGTCTTCGCTTGGGCTACAAAACTTCTCTCCAGAACTTGTTGGTGCTGGTCAATGTTTTGATATAGCATTCATAGAACGCTACTTCCAAATTTTGACAATTTGTAAGGTCTTAGCCACATTTTTTAGTTTTAGCATAGCCTCTGTAGAACGGTATCGCCCGATTTTCGACTGAAATCTGGTCCCATTTAGTTTATGATATAATGATCAAATAATATGGCTGGTGGGAGCTATAACCATATATAGCTATAAAGGAATGACTTCCAAAATAAGATCATCTTTCAAAATGAACAATGTTGGTTCAATCTTTCAGATAAATTCAGAGTTAATTCGCTTCAATAGTTAATGACATAACTGACTTTAAACTTTATCCTCATAAATAATTTTTTGAAAGGCTCATAAATTCAAATATCCTTTTTATGACAATTACCACTTGTACTAAATCTATGGTTTCCCATTGACTCATGCCTTTAAGAATGAACCCAATTACCGGTGTATAGCATTACACGGTCGGTTAAACTTGGACCACAATGCTATTGACCAACAATTTGCACAAATTTCGAGGTAAGCAGCAATACTGCACACAAAGGCCAGGTACACTCTCGCGTACGCATAATGAGGCAATTAAAGTGATGCTTTTAATGTTGTTAGTGTCTGATAGTAAATAGTGGCGTTTTGTTTGCCACAATAGCAGCATATGGCCGTACGACGACAATATGCCAAGGTATACACACGGATGTTGGCTAACCACACAACATAAAATACCCAAAATATACACGGGTTGGCTGAATCATCTATGTTTGTATTCAGAATTTATGTGCATAAAGTTTTCCCCCACCTCGAACTATATTTGTTAACTAATTAAATGTCAAGATTTACAACCAACGGCATCCGTTAATAGAAAACGCCCCAGAATCAATGGGATTACAACGAAAACGTCGGTGGCCACGGATGCGAGTGAAAAAGTAACTGCTAATTAAACTGTCATACTTTGAAAGCGGCGGAAAAAAACGTAATGTTCAAGCTGCTTAAAATGATTCTTAGTGTACTTTAAACGAAAAAGTTGGCCAATCGTTTAACAATGTTTGCAACTCTTTTACAGCGTAATACTCCGGTGACAATTTCAACTTTTTTCCGAGAGCAATCATGCGCTAAGTTTCGTTTTTTTCCTTCTTCTTATTTCTTTATCAGATAAAGTGGAACACTTTAAATACACCAATTCCATATACAAATATTTAAAATGAACATAGAAATACATGTGGAGTTTAATAGATCCAAGTAGTGGAATACTGTAACTAATTTTTTGGTTACCGAAAAAAAATCCGGTAAAAATAAAACACAAAATTATGAATCAAAAGTGAAAATAAAATGCATCCAACTACAGGACAACTCTGCGATAGCTACTCTTATTTCGTAAAGAACTGTCATGTCCTCTGATAGAAATGAAGAAAATTTCACTACTTCCAAATATTCCAAGAAATAGTGTAATCGAAAATAGGAAAAACAAATCCGTGACAAATTTTTTTCTTTTTTGGCGCGATTAAGTTTAAAACATAAGTCGCAAAGTGCGTTTATCTTATGCCGTTAGCTGCTCAAGAGTCCTTACATCTAAAAACGCTATTTCTCTACTTTTTTTTGTCCACATTCAAAGTGGCATCAAGAATAAAATAAATCTCGAATCAGAGGAATATCAACAGCTTAAAGTTGAAAGTTTAACAAAATTAAGTACAACGCTGTAGAAGCCAACAGAGTGCGGCATGGCATTGCAGTCCTCACAAAGGTAAACTCAAATTAGTAGTAGGAGCCAAAAAAAAGTTTAAAGAAAGCAAATAAAGCAACGAAGAAAACTAAGAGAGAAAAAAACTTAGTTTTGTAAGTCTAGTGGCAGAATAATAATGAGAGCACGGCATGTGTGTCAGAAAGCCTTTTTGAATTACAAAGTATCAAAACTCCGCTAAACAGCGAGGATTATGATGATAGTAGAAAGAAACATGAAAGGTGGAAAACAAACATAATTACCACGAACAGCATACATACATAATGAAGATGAGATTTAAAAGTTTAAAACAGCGTTAAATAGCATAATTCAGGCCAAAAACAAAACCGCTACGGATTAAACAAGAAACATTATTCAGAGGACTAATTTAAAGGTAGCCTATAGGCGCTATAAAATATTATAACGTTGTGTAGCCAGAAGTTATAATATTTATGTTGGAAATGCATACAATTGGCCTGCTGTGAGACGTATAAAACAAATAGCCAGTAATGGAAGCTTCAATGTTGTGCGGGTCGATGTTATAGTAACATCACTCTGAAAGAAATTTCTTATATGTCCCTGAGCATCTAAGATGGATGAGAATGAGAATTCTCTCATATGAATGAGGTCAGCCCCATTCGGTATGTAGCGCAAAGAAATGGGATCTAATTTTCATCAGCTAATCCAGGCGGCGTAGCTGATGACACTGCTAGCAAAGAAAATAAATAAAAATTCAGCAAACATAAGACAGTGAAATTTGCTAATGTTTTCTAGACCCAGGCATTCATCGAGAAATTTTAGCACCTTGGTACTATAACTTATCAAATTATGTATGAAAGTCATTGCATTGTACGACAAAGTGAGGCCAGGACAGCAATTAATGAGCTTAGTAACAACATGACAGCAGGAGCTACCCGGCTATTCAAGATCAATGCCTCTCTTGATTAACAAAATCTGTTTAGAGGAACGCATGCCAACGTTTTGAACCTCAGTTTGCTCTGCCCCATCTTTATAAATAAAAATCCAATGTCTTTCGTTGGTAATGGCATCAGTTGAGAACGGCTGGACCGATTTGGATAATTCTTTTTTTGAAATGTTCGCCATAACCCAACTTAGGTTTTTATGCAAAGAAAATTTGACCGCACTCACTTTTACGCCCACTACAAAAACTACTGAACTGATTTTCCTGAAATTGCCAGGGAATGTACAGCGATGGCCCCCGGTGAAAATAGGCTACATATTTTGTTGAATATCGGAAAGGGCGGGGTACTTCCCCTATACCCTATTTCTTTAAAAATGCTATATTTACAATAATTGAGAATGTATCGGTTTGGAAATTAATTTGAGAGACAATTGTGGTTGTATCTCCGACCTTATCTACTTATTTGGGAACCAAAAACTTGATCACGCCCACTTTTTAAAATATTTTCTTGAAATTGTCACGAAATGTACAGGCATGGCCCCCGAAACATGCTACATATTTAATTGAATTCCTGAGGGGGTGCGGTACCTCCCCTATGCGATATTTCAAAAACGCTATATTTGCAAATATTACGAATGTATCGGTTTAACAATTCACGCATTAATCTAAAAAAGTCCAGGTACTTTTTGGGGCCTGAAGACCCGACCCCGCCTGTTTTTTTAATATGTTATATCTTCAGTAATACTGAACCAATTTTCAGCAAAAGCTCAAGGTTTGCCGTTGTTATGTATATTTTATGAATTTCGGAGGAGGTGGGGTACCTTCCCCACGCCTTTTTTTAACGCTATATGTATAAATTTTGGGAGACAATGGGGTTGTGTATATACTAGGAACATATTTGGATCCAAATTACCGGACCACGTCCACTTTTTAAATATGTTATATATTGAAAACTTATGACCCACTCTTTTCAATACATTATTTTTTGAAAACTACTGAACCTAATTTCATGCAATTTTCAGAAAATGTTAAGGAATGTCCCGTGGTCCAAAATGCCATTTATTTATAGACGAATTTCAAGGGCTTATTTTTTAGAATCCCTAAACTTATAAGTACATCGGCTTGCAAATTAATTTTCGACACAACCGCCGTTGATCAAGAAAAGGGATATATTTAAAAATGTTCTCCGACTCCGAGGTAAGATCGAGGAAATAGTAGATTTCATTAGTCGGAAGAACAACAAGGTCGCGGCGGTGCAAGAAACCAAGCTCAACAACAACTGTAGCTTACAACGTTGTGATGGTTACAACGTGTTAAGGAAGGATCGCACCAGAAGTAGAGGTGGGGATAAGATTTCCGATTGCACAAGTCTGTCCAATACAGACCTATCTCGCTTGAGCCTGTCTCTGGTTACCCGTACATGGAATTTATGGGGTGTGCAGTAGCAGTCAGGAACTGCCGAGATAGAGTTGCTGAACGTATACATCCCGCCGAGAAAAAGCTGTTATCTCAGATTACGAGCCTGACATTAGCCCGCTTTGGAAGGTCATAATCGTCTGGTCCTGGGGGACTTTAATGCGCATCATGAGATGTGGCATTCGGGCCTCGGAAACAACCAGAGGGGTACAGCCCTTGCTGAGAAGATTAATAGCTCTGCGTTTTGTACGGTGAATGAGGGCGCCCTTACCAGAATTAGAGGAAAGTGTCACAGTTCGCCAGACGTAACCATCGTGCCACCTGGTCTGACAAATGACGTTACCCGCCATTTCCCTTGGATCAGACCATCTCCCCATAATTGTCTCCATTTGCAGACCACCTAATTTCATCACCTCTGTACGCCGCACGTTCAGTAATCATAGGAAAGCTGATTGGCCGAGTTTCAGAGAGTTCACCAATCACCGCTTCAGAGAACTGTCCAATCCTTCTGATTTTCGGGTAGCGGAAAGGACGTTCCGAAACATTATCACTGCTGCAGGCGCTCGCCATATCGCTGCTGGTCGAATACTCGAAGTAAGACCAAAATTCCCAGCAGAGGCGACGGGATTAGCGAATGAGAGTGATGCGCTTCGTCGAGCCAACCCCAATGACCCCAGAGTCAGGGGGCTGACACTGGAAGTATCAGGCTGGTCGGCGAGCATAAGCCGAATAAGTGTTTAAATCATCTAGGTTTTGCAACATTGGAGCCGGTATAAGTGAATTGTGGCCAACGGTTAAGTCCCTCTCGAAAAGTAAGTAAAGTTCTCAACTTGTCGCTAGCCACACTCACTGTTCCCGAAGTCTGGAAAATGGGCAGGGTGGTCCCGCTACGGAAGCCAGGCAAGGATACCAACAAAAGTGAATCGTACACACGTCAGGAACCATCCCTGATGACATGATCTTACCACCTTTTTCCACGCGAGGAATATGCAAATTTCCGCCACAAAATCTACAGAAACTCTGTTCACCACATGGACAGCGCAGTTTGGAAGAGGATTGAATGTCGTGGTTGACGTTAGCTGAATTCCGACAACAAACTGCCCCAAAATTTTAGGGGTCACATTCGACATTACTTTCAAGTCGTGCGCGCACTTTTCAGCTGTCTGCGACAAACTGAAAAGTAAGGTTCTCAAGTCCCTAGCCGGCAGGCCTTGGGGTGCAGATAAAGAAACCTTGTTGACCACATATAATGCGATAGGTCGGTCTGTGGTAAGCTATGCGGCTCCAGTTTGGTCCACGGGATTCTGTGATACGAATTGGAAAAAGATTAGAACCTGTCAGAATGCCGCTCTAAGAACAGCAACAGGGTGCCTCCTCAAGTCTTCAGTGGACCATCTACATGAGATGCTTTCGTTGGCTCCGTGAGAGCTATCCCAATCACCTTCTGCTGGCTACGGCCGACACATTCAGTCATATCAGGAAGGATGTTCATGCTCTAGATAGGGAGGTCCAACAATATAGGAGGCGTATCAAGCAGGTTTAAATAGTATTCACACGGATGCAGTTGCAAAGGCCATAAGCAAATATAGTGGGAATAAAGTCCTTGGGCAGAAATAGACGGCGCCGTGCAAGACATCTGGAAAGTATGCGACATGGGCCCGCACGACACAAAACACATTTTCAACTGCCCCGTCAAACCTACTCATCTAACTCCAGTGGCTCTGTGTTACATCCCATCGAAGCAGTCACTTTCCTGGAACTGGAAATAGACCCAGAGCCAGATTGAACAGAAGAACGAACATACAAATAAATTAATAATAAACACTGTTACAATTTGTCGGATAGAAGAAAACTATATTTCTTTAACAAGTAAGAAACGACTATAGACGGACGGAACTGACCATGTGATACCCTATATCACTACATCTGAGCACTATATCTCCGCGGAATTTCTTTTTCATGATTCATTGTTGCTGCCGTCTGGTCATACATACATAGCATTTTGTACATTGTCATTTCTAGAAGGTCCAAGAGTTAAATTGTGTATTCTACACAAATTATAAGAAGATCGATACCACAAAATGTGTATCTGAACCAATATTTCGAGGTGTTACATGCTTTTTTTGTAAAACAAACATAATGCCTTCAACACATTGTGGTGCAGGACATGATACATAATACGAAATGGAACAAATTTTTCTCCCAAATTCAGGACTAAGAATGTACGAATTAGATGTTTTATCCATGTGTGATAGTCGTAATCAGTATCATTTATATAGCCACCAAAATTTCGAGGTATAGCATTATGCTCCTTCAATGTAAAAGCGTGGAATTCCTCTGTTTTGGTTTCGCCACCATGATAGCGACAATTTGTTTATAATGAAAGCGACATTTTGTAGCATGAAATAAAAATGTATGTTTTTACACACAACAAAAACTAAGGAATCCACCTATATATTAAGGAGCGGCTCATCAAACCGCTGTATTATTACAATAAGCGGAAAGTAAAATATCAAGAGTTAATTTTGTCTATATAAGCTAGTTGGCAGAAATATACCTCCAGAAATTGAAATATGTACCAAAACATGAATTTAAATAATTTTCGCACAAAAGTTATGACCAACTTCACACGCTAAACACCATACGATCATCATCCAAAATTATTGGTATCTTCATTGACCTAAACTCTTACCTCATGCAATATTTTGTTAGCATTGAACTATAACTACGACATTTTCGTGATTATAATACACTACGCGCTGTGAGATCACTTTATACATTAGGCTGAGCACCTACATCAGCATAATTGACATCAATGGAAAGGTCAAGAGTTCCTCTTCTAAATATCACTAACAGGACGGAAGTGGGTCTTCCAAGAACAAATATACAAGCTGTACATTAAATTTTTTACAATTTTCACACAAAAGTTTTGGTCCATTTAACCTGCAATCTTGTTATTTGTCATGAATTCAAAACTAATTTAAAATTTCCCGTCGATTGGACTATTATTGCGACCTACAGAGCAGCTACAAAATCGGATAAAAAATGTTTTTGGTCCATTTCACCTGCTAAATATCTCACGATCATCAACAGTTAAAATATCGATCTATTCTGATGTGAAACCGACCTCCATACCAAAGTTCTTGATGATCGGTCCACAATTGCGGCCTGTAGTTTAATAACAATTTATAATGGACAGACGGACACACGGACGGACGGACACACTTCGCTGTATCACTTTACCTCGTCGAGATATGAAAAATGGTATATAACATTGGGGGTCTACGACGAATATTTCGAGGTGTTACATGAGTTTTTAGCAAAACAAACTTATAATACCCTTCCCACATTGTGGAGTAGGGTATAATAAAAATTCCATATATAACCATCGCATATACAGTGCTATCAAGCGTATTATGTGAGCCATAAAGAACGGATTGGCACATTCCAGCTAGTCGTCGACTATAGTGCAACAAATCAATAAGATCAAATAAGTTAAATTCCACATCTGAGGATAGCACTAACCGATTCAAGATAATCACTTAGAATACAAACAACCTCGCCGTGGTCTCCAATACCAAACGAGGTTTCAAATATTTGTTTCTCATGTGGCTTAAAGATGTATCATGTTGGAAAGTGTGACGTGTATGATAAATACGTCGGATATGTAATTACCTATCAATAATCAATAAGCTTGTGAAAAAGTAAACAGATATAAGGTAAGGTGGTCTCAGTTGAAGAGAGGTTATTTAAATATAGTTTGAAAGGAGGAATTTGGGAAGAATGAAGGATAATATCAACGTGATGCTCACTTATAACGATATGGATACCAAAAAGGGCTTCACGATCGACGGTCTCCAAGAACGGGAACTGAATTAACATAAATATTAAGATTTAGCCGCATTTTCCTACACGGAGGAAAAATGGGCCTCTCTAACATATGTCACAAATATATTCTGCAGCAACCATATATATGTTTGCAACAGTCCCAAATATTTGGGTCCTGCAACAAATATAAGTTTGGGTGCAATCAAATATTTGTTTAGATGACATATAAATACCAACCAAAATTCCACAAAAACATGTATATGTATGTTTTTGTGGAATTTTGGTTCGTCACATATACAAATGGTGGTGGTTTTTCTTTTATTGAAATGCATAGAAATGCCAAACACAAACAAACAACAGACGCGTAGATATATACAGAATTCTAAATACCAGAAATTTTGTCAAACTTTTTGAAAAAACAAATAAAACAAGTAAAAAAGCGTTAAGTTCGGCCGGGCCGAACTTTTCATACCCTCCACCATAAAATATTCTGAACTAAAATGGAATAATTAGTTTTCATTCCTGTCCCCAACTTTAAGTGGGTACGTTAAAATCTCAGATAATGTACATAAAATGTTTCATTCGGTAGGCCCTTTTTTATGGTGCCTATATCTAACTATGTATGTCCTCAAAATACCGAAAATCGGTACATAACCTGGGAACTTCAAATGTCATTAACAGCTAGTTCGGAGGTATGTGGGCTATACGAAAATATGAACTTAAATGAACAATTTTTGTTGGCTTTTAAATTTCAAATTACAGAAAGTTCGTCCAAAAAATAAAGCTAAGGTACGGAAAATCAGGAGGTTTGTTTTGGGGCTATACCAAAACATGGACCTACGTTCGGTTAAACATTTTAAGTAAAATCATAGACTAATTAATGTAGAGACAAAGAATGGCTCTCACCATTTATCTGTGGCGACATAGATGTCGTTTACGCATGTTTGTGGTTTGAGTGACAGCTACTTGTTTCACTCAAACGAAAACTCCTAAAAATATTAACATTTACGAACTATATGCCTATCAAAAAGGGTGGCATAGTTAATTTCATATGTAAAGTACATTTTAAAGTGGCGAAGTTTGCAAACAATGACCCTAATTGGTAGAAAAACAAATAAATTGTTTTCGAAGTTGAGTCATTTGACTAGCCCCAGTCTGGCTTGAGTCAGATGACTAGCCCCAAATCGATTCGTGCGACATCTGGTTGAGAATGAAAAATGAGAGCGTTCGTAGTCTCTACTTAATTAGTCTATGGTAAAATCCTCAAAGTACCAAAAATCGGGAAGTATCGTTATATTGGGGCTATGTTGAAAATTGTTGATGCAGATGTGTGGTGACCACTACAACCTTCAAATGTCAAATTACAGTTAGTTCGGTTAAAAATTTTAGCTAAAATTGCCAATTACTGAAAATTGGGAGGCACCGTTATATGGGAGCTATATCCTAACATGGACCTATGTTGACAAATTTTTATGGAGAGGTGTTGTGACCACTAAGAATAACAAATGCTACTGCTAGTTCGGTTAATATTGTAGTTAAAATCATCAAATTAATGAAAATCGGGAGGTAATTTTATATGGGAGCTTTATCAATACATCGACCTTTCTTGACAATTTTTGGTGGAGAGGTGTGGTGACCACTAAGAATTTCAAATGTCAAATGTTCAAATTACAGATAATTCGGTTAAAACTTGTAGGTAAAATTCTCAAAATACCGAAAATCCGTTATATGGGAATACCGAAATCCGTTATACCGAGGTACCGTTATATGGGGCTATACCAAAACATGGACCTACGTTCATAATTATTTCGAATATAAGTTTTTTGGTCACTAAGAACCCTAAATATCAAATTATAGCTAATTCGGTCAAGAAATGTGAATTTAAAATACCTGAAATCGGGAGGTAACGTTATATGGGGGCGATTCCAAAACATGTACTTATGTCCACTATTTATATAAATTTATTGACATTTAAGAACCCTAAATGTCAATTTATAGCTAAATCGGTCTGTAAATGTAACTAAAAACGTCAAAATGCCATAAATCGGGGGTACCGTTATATGGACCTATGTCCACAACTTTTGTTATATAAGTTTATTGACACTTAAGAACCCTAAATGTCAAATTATAGCTACATCGGTCGGAAAATGTAGCTAAAAACGTCAAAATACCCCAAAAAGGGGGGGGTACCGTTATATGGGGGCTATACCAAAACGTGGACCGATATAGCCCATCATCGAACTTGACCTGCCTGCAAACAAAAGACGCATTTTCCCAAAATTTCAGCGTCCTATCTCCATTTTTGTGGATGCTAGAGTGATTACCACAGACGGACGGACGTGCACAGATCGACTCAGAATTTTACCCTGATCAAGAATATATATACTTTATAGGGTCGCAAATGAGTATTTCAATGCGTTACAAACGGAAAAACAAACTTAATATACCCTCCATACTATGGTGGAGGGTATAAAAATACCCTCAGAACACAAATGTCATAATTAAATTAACGTTGTTGTTTTCTTTGTATTTATTAAAATAGCTGTAGGATCTCCCTTTTTAGGGAGATGTTGCCTCTTTCCTTTAGTTAATATGCGATCAAGCCGATTTCCTTATATGAGGGAAAACATTTACAAGATTCAAACATTTCCACAAGAAATTGCCGATACATTTCCCATGTGTGGCACTGTAAATGAATGTGTCTCTTAAAACGTTTTCGGAAAAATTGTCTTCTCTTTCGAGGAAGCTCTGCAATTTTCCCACACATGAGGGCATAGAGAGCTATTTTAGAATATAAGAACATCGCAGGCATTATTTTGTTAAGTTCTCGACTTTTGTCACATGCCACGATCCTTGAAGCATTCAAATTTATCTCTCTAGAGATCTGAACAGCAGAATACCTTTCAGTTGAGTAACAAACGTCGAAAGTGAAACAACATCATCGGGAAAATTCCGTCAGTGCGATCGTCGACAAATAGAGAATAAAGAAAAACAAAAGAAAATAAAAAACAAATGATGTGCTCTTGTGTATTGTTGATGAAACACGCATAAGTTTAAAAAGTTTAAAAATAAGTCGTGGTGCTCATAGTACGCACGCACACACGCACCCTCTACATACATATTTCTTTTTCGGCCGAATAACGATAAAATGAAAACGACAACAACGCCAAATAAATGTACTTAAGAAAAATACAACAGCAAAAAATGAAAATAAATATGTCACTGTTGCAATAAAACCAAAACCTAAAGTCATTTGGTAATTTTCACTAAATGAAATTTATGGCCGGGGTTTATTTATTATTTGCATTCGGATAAACCGATGCATATTTGATTGAATGTGGATTTTCTTCCTTCACACCACAGAAAGTGTAAATAAATAAAGAGTGAGAGTGTGGTAAAAAAACGTGGAAATTTATAATAAATCTGTGACAACAAAATATGAAATATGTTTATTTGAAAAGAGTTTCGAGGAAAAAAACGAAACAACTCGTCGACAATCCCGCAGTTCAAAAGAAACGCAGCATTGAAATGCAATGTAAATATTTGTTGGTGGAACCAATTACAAACGCCGATTGCTTACTACTTCGCGCACAAACCCATATTCACACAACATAGGAGATAATGCGACAAACATATAAAATCACACCATTTCAAAGTTGTGCAATTTGTAGTTGTTACGACAAAGTGAAATATAAATTCAAATACATACATACAAGTTTAAATTAAAAAGTTCTATGCTAACAAAATACGTACACAATAAAAAGTTATGATCACGACGAAGAATAAGTATACGAATACATACCTAGTATGTATTAAAAAATTTACAATGTGTGTTTTAATTAATATTTAAAAATAATATTAAGAGTTCTTAAAAATTATCCTCTGTTTTGGTAGACAAATGTAATTGTTCGTGTAGTATTTTAATTATTAAGGCGTTCATGTCTCAGATTCCAAATGGCATAGTTATTTAAACGATATGCTCTTTATGGCTAACAATATATAAACGCCAACTCAAACTTGTCTTTTCTAAGAGACAAGGAGGTTGATTTTTTTAAATTATTATTTTACATAAACCTACGATAACATCGTATATTAAAACAATGCACATATTGTTTTTATCTAAATATTTCCATTAAAATTAATTTTGGCAAACAGAATCACAGTAAAATATAAAACAATTTATAAAATCACAAAATCAATTGTTATGTATTCGCTGGTGAATGGCTTGGTTCGATTTCCAGGCATGTCAACATCAAATTGACAACGGTGGCAAAATACCGCTCGTGTATTGTTGGTGTCTTAAGACACGTCGTTCGGACTCGACGTAGTTCCCACTAACATAATTGATCTCATTCTTTGATATGAGAGAAATCCAACTGTCCCTCGTGGGCAGAGCTCTGAAAACTTGCCGAATCCCACTCTCGAGTGAAACTTTTTTCGAATTCATGCAAGTTAAGGGGGGCAACTTGTCCGCTCCTACAAAACAAAAACTTACAATACCCCCAAATATAATTGATAGACCACTCCAAAAAAACTTGCCGAATCCCACTCTCGAGTGAAACTTTTTTCGAATTCATGCAAGTTGAGGGGGGCAACTTGTCCGCTCATACAAAACAAAAACTTACAATACCCCCAAATATAATTGATAGACCACTCCAAAAAAGAATTGCAAAAAAACGTACCCCCTCCCCCCACTTTTCACTCGTGGGTAAATAGGAGTTCTCCTCCTGGAACAATCATATATCATATTCACGGCATTATTTCGTGCTAACAATATAAAATAAGATTGATGCAACGTAATACCACATACAAAGAATTCTTTACGAAACCAAAAAAAAAAAAAAAAAATCTGCAATTTGTTTTTTTTATACCTTCCGCATTTATGCTAACGAGGGTATATACGCCTAATCGAAATAATGGTTTTAGACCCCAAGTATGTTTGGACGATTTGGAGCCGATGTAGCAATGTCCATTCGTCTGTCCGTCTGTCTGTCTGGCTGGCTGGTACGCACGATAACTCTCGAACCGATTTGGTCCAACATTTGGCCTTCGTAATATTTTGACCAAACTTTGTTTAAGTTCGAAGATAGGCCATATCGGTCCACTCCTTTAGGTACCTCCCCCACAAAAGTTCGAAAATGTTCGGAAAAATTGTGCGAACGATAACTAGATTTGGTCCATACTTTACACATCGTGAAATTTCTACCAGGCATAGATGAGATTCCAATATGAACTATATCGGTCCACTCCTTTGGGTACCTCCCACACAAAATTTTGGATAAGTTCAGTTTAGGATCTGCTCTCGAATCGCTTTGATTTGTGTTATGACGATATAAGCTTTATCAGGGGTAAGTCCATACTTCCTTAGAAAATAGTCCGAAAGGTTTAAAAACCCCTATGGCACCATGTGTAGTGGTTCGAACGCCCGATAACTCTCGAATTGATTAGACGATTCGGTCTAAAATTTGTCGTTCGTAATATTTTGTCCAAACTTAGTTTTAATGAAACAAAAAAATGAAACTGTTCGGAAAAATTATGCGCACAACAATTTTTCGAGTAACCGATTTTGTCCATACTGTTCGCATCATATGATCTCTACGGGATATAGATCAGTTTCGAATATGGACTATATAGGTCCACCTCTGCGAGGACTTCCCACACACAATTCTGGAAGAGTGCAGTTTAAGACTTGCTCTCAAATCGATTTGCTTTCGTTTTGTAACAACTTGTCTTCGCTGCCACCATTATTGCGATAGTACACGTTTATTCAGGGGAAAGTCCATATGGTAACATGGGGCGGCTTCGCCACTGGGGCGCCTTCGCCAGCACCGATTTTCTTGATAATTATAACTGCTACAGAAATGCCGTTAAAGGGAAAATTGTGAGTTTAACGAAGATCTTTCATCTCCCAAAAATTGACATTTCTATCAAATATATGATTGCTGATGCACGCGGTTTCATGTTTTTGGGGTATTGCGAAAAATATTCATGGTAGATATATTTTGTGATATCTTGTATACCTTTAGTGATATCAAAATTATATTTTATACCGTTAATAGACAACTACTGAAGAATATAAATCCAAATAATTTGCATGATAAAAGTAATTATAAATGTCAATATATTAATATTATGACCTATGTAGGGGGTGGGGCGGCTACGCCATGATAGGGGTGTTGTGGGTTAATGTGAGAAATATGTCAGGTTTAACTTAAATTGTTTATGCTATTGATATACCACGCTATAATGTGAAGTTGAAATCAAATATTGTGCTAAACCTATCTAATTTGGCAAAAATTTCATTTTCATGCCTAAATTCAAGGTACCTACTTGAATTAACGGCTAGAATATGCTTCTTTTTGTAAATTTTAGAATCATTGTTGATTATTAAATAGAAAACATGTTCCTTTTATGCATTATGTTGATATTTGGGAAGGAAGTATGGTAAATTCCAGTTTTAGAGTCCGTTGATATATATCCTATGTCGATGGCGAAGCTACCCCATGGGTGGGGAGGCTTCGCCACTTTTTAGACATTTTGTAAATTCTCAAAAATAATATTTTAAAAACAAAATTATAATCATTTATATATCAATACTTATAGTCAAGACATGCTAATATTCTTACCAAAAATAATATTTGGAAAAACTTTAATGATGTCGATATGAGAACATTTAAAAAAAAACGTGGCGAAGGCGCCCCATGTTACCATACTTGCTGAGAAAATAATCTGAAAGGTTTAAATATCCCTATGGCACCAAGTGCAGTCGCTGGAGCGCACGATGACTCTCGAAGGGATCAACTTAATCGGTTAAAAATTTGGACTTCGAATCCCTGGGTAGTACGTAAGATAACCCTCGAAGGGAGAAATCAATTTGGTCAAAACGTTGTACATCGTATTATATAGACGTCAGTAGTATTGTGTGTTACTTCTTTTCTTTAGGTCCAAAGCTGAGGGTATACCTCTGTCGGCCAAGCCGACTGATACTTTTTTACTTTTTGACTACTGTTTCTTTAATTTTAAGAAAGTTGTTTGTACCTATTTATACCTGTCAGAAATGGAATGACGCATATATTTAGATACTTAATATTTTACTATTTCTTCGAGCTCGTCTTCCTCTTCTTTACTCTATTGAAGCCTTGGCCTTCAAGTTCTGCGTATTGTCATACGACCTGTACTTACACACCTTTTAAGCCGGTTCATTATCGCTCAATTGTAGAACATGGTCTAGCCAACGCAATCGTTGTATCTCGATACGTTGAAGTAGATTTTTCGACGAATTTATCTCTCAAATACAGCAAGTTCATCTGCATGCCCAAGTTCCCAGCCTTCGGAACCATACATTAGCACAGACAGTGTCAGTGTTTTGTAAAGTGTTATTTTTGTTTTACGAGATGTGTCCTTGTTATACCCTATACCACAATGTGGAAAAGGGTATTATAAATTTGTTTTGGTAAAAATTCATGTAACGCCGCGAAATATTCGTCGGAGACCCCCAATGTGGTATACCATTCTTCATATCTCGACGAGATAAAGCGATTTTGAGATGTGTGTCCGTCCGTCAGTCAGTCCGTCCGTCCGTCCGTCTGTCCATTATAAATTGTAAACACGCTCCAGGCCGCAATTATGGATCGATCGTTACGAAATTTTGTATGGAGGTCGGGTTCAGATCAGAATAGATCCCTATTCTTATTGGTGATGATCGTGAAATATTTAGCGGGTGAAATGGACCAAAAACACAATATTTATCCAATTTTCTAGCGGCTCTGTAGGTCTCAATAATAGTCCAATCAACGCGTAATTTTAAATAAGGTAAGACTATATCACAAAGGAGAAGGTTGCAATTTGAGATGGCGATTGGATAATATTTAGAGGGTTAAATGGACCAAAACTTTTGTGTGAAAATTGTGAAAAATTTTAATATACAGCTTATATCTTAATTCCTGGAAGTGACATTCCGGACAAGTGAGACATACTTGAAAGTGGAACGCTTGACCTTACAATTGATGCCAATTATGTTGGTGTGCATAATCAGATAATAGAGTTACAGCCTAATATATCCCGTTATTTGTTTGTAGTGTAATAATAAACTCGCTAGAAGTCGCAATTATACATCAATAGTCACGAAATTTTGCACCGGGTAAGAGTATAGGTCGAAAAAGATGCCTACAATTTTGAATGATGATCTGATATTCTTTAGCGGGTGAAATGGACCATTACTTTTGTATGAAAAATATAAAAATTTTATTTTTGGTCGATATTTTAATTCCTTGAGGACATATATATTTCGCAAAGTAGCCTACATATGGAAAACAACTACTGACCTTTCCTCTGATGTAAATTGCAATAAAGTGTTTGCTAGATAACGGGCCTACTGCCTAATATATAATGGGTTCTGTGTAGAGAACTACATTTTTATACCATGCTACATATTGTCTCTCCATAAGTTCATGTAACACCACGAAATATTCGTCCTAGACCCTTATATATGGTATGCCAAAATTCATATCTCTACGAGATAAAGCGATTTAGAGATGTGTGTCCGTCCATTAAAAATTGTAAACAAGCTTTTAAGGCCGCAATTATGGACCGATTGTAACAATTTTTTTAAGGATATTGGGTTCGGGCCAGAATAGAAATGATTAGATTTTGGTGATGATCGTGAAATGTTCACGGGATGAAATGGACCAAAAACAAAATTTTAATCAATTTTGTAGCGACTCTGTAGGTCAAAATAATAACCCGCAAAAATTTAAACAAAGTTTGAGTTTATGATGAAGAAGAAGCGTACAAACCAACGTGAAGATCAGATAATACTTAGCGGGTTAATGGACTGAAACTTTTGTGTGAAATTGGTAAAAATTTCAATAACGTAGCGGTTAAACAACGGAAGTAGTAGTACTACATAAGTGGGTTTCATTACATTTTAGTTTGTGTGAACTAAATTTTCCTTTCCTGCTACAAAAATGTCTTTGTCATGCTAGATAACTTTTTGGTTTTGGTCATAAGTATTATACATTACATCTCTGATATTGGATAATTAGATTTTCACAATCATTGAAAATAAGTTCCGTGGAGAGCGTTTGTCCAGGGATAGTGGTATAGGGTATCCAATGGTCGGCTCCGTCCGACTATAGACTTTTCTTACTTGTTTTTAAACTGATTACTTAGGCCAAAGTTGTATCTGTTGTTCAGTTCTATTCTTCTCAAAATTATTATTATTTATTCCTTTTGATCCAATAAGGAACATATGGCCACAAAAAAATTATTCCGTTCTAATATATTTAATGCCAAATATTTGATTTCACTCCAACTTCGTCCCATACTCGCTGCTTCTGCCTCAACAGACCTTATCCAAATGTTTGCAGGTCAAACTCTATTGCGGCTACTTTGCGGATCCCTCTCAAGCGCTTGCTGGCAATGTCGTCTCTGTCCTTCCGTAGGTTATGACCTATACATTTCCATTTTCGTCTCCTTATTCCTAGGCTAAACGGTTTCTCATTAGTTTCCCGCCATATTGGGCCAGAATATGCCACTTATTTTTCGCAAACACCTGCTTATGAACATTTCCAACGATTTAGCCTGATTTGCCGCCGCGTTCCATGTCTCACATCCACACATGACTACAGATTTAACATTCGATTAAAACATCCTCCATTTTGTTTGCTTGGAGATAATTATATTTGTCCAAGTTTAATGCCAGACCCACTTTAACAGATTCTCTTTTCAATTTTTCAAAGGTATAAGTGCCAGATCCACCTTAGCAGATCCTCTTTTGACTTTTTTATACCCTCCACCATAATATCGACTGTAAAATTAAATTTGTCATTCCGTTTGTAACACATCGAAATATTCTTCTTGATAAGGGCAAAATTCTAAGTCGATAAAAGCATGCCCGTCTGTCCGTCCATCCATCTGTTGAAATCAAGATACAGCTCGCAATTTTTTAAATAGAGATTTATAATTTGGTGTTACAGCTTCCGGACGAGGACGATTGGTGTTGCGAATGGGCTATATCGGTCCACGTTTTGATATAGCCCCCATAGAACGGTAACACCCGATTTTTGGTATTTTGAATGTTTTAGCCTCATTATCACACCGAAATGGCTGAAATTTGGTAATTAGTTTTCGTTGGGGGTATTAAACTTTCCACCAAAAATGTGTTGCCTCCCGATTTTCGGCATTTTGAAGGTTGTGGCCACAATAATCCACCGAAACGGCTGGCATTTGGTATTTAGTCTTCATTTGGGGTAATTAACGTCCCACATGAAATTTTTCGGCATAGGTTCACGCCTTCATATAGCCCTCAAAAAAAGGTACCTCCCGATTTTCGGTGTTTTGAAGGTTGTGGTCTCAATATTCCTCAGAAATGGCTGAAATTTGGGGGGAATAAAATTTCCCCCCATGAATTTGTCGGTATAAGTCCACGTCTTAGTATACCTCATCATTTCCGGTATTTTGAAGGTTGTGGCCTCATTATCACACTGAAAGGACCGAAATTTGGTACTTTGTCTTCGTTGGGGTTATAAAACTTTCTCTCAGAAATTTGTCGGTCCACGCCTTCTTATAGCCCCCATATAACTGCTGAAATTTGGTACTTAGTCTTTGTTGGCCTTTCTGACTGAAATTCGTCGGTATTGGTCCACGTTTCGATATAGCGCCCCATAGAACGGTACCTTCCGATTTTCGTAATTCTGAAAGTAGTGACGTCAATATACCACCGAAAGACTGAAATTTGTTATTCAATCTTCCATGGGGTTCTAAAATATTCCAGAAGAGAATTATCCGTATAGGTCCGCGGGTTCAACAGCGTACCTCTTGAATTTTGGTATTTTGTCTTTTTTGAGTCTAAAAACTTTCCGCCAGAAATTTGTATGTACAGATCGACGTTCTGATATAGCTCCCATGGAACGGTACCTCCTGAATGTCGGTATTTTGAAAGTTAGCCACATTGTTTTACCGAACTTGCTGAACTTTGGTATTTAGTCTTCTTTATAAACGAAAGGAAACTAATTTGTGCATTTTACTTCAATACAACTCGTGGTGAAGGGTATAACTTTACAAAACGCACTGTCAGCCTGCAAAATTTACTGATCCCCACTAATATCATGATTTCATCCCGGCGAAGGGAATTATCAATTGGCTTTCCAACAATAACAATGAGAAAACAAACAGAAAACAGCGAAGGCACGCGCAAAAGGGAATTTTTAAATAAATTCCAACAACATACTCACAGGTAACTGTGTTGATGTTCCTTCAACTTACAGAAATCGATGATTTCTTAGTTGAATCGTGCTGTCAGCTTGCAAATATTTTGTTCTGGTGTTTTTTTTTTGGGAAAGCCGAAAAGTGAGCATCATTCTAATTACCATGAGAATACTCAATGCTTAAAGAGTTCAGGTTTTCACTAGAAAATTCATAATTTCAAAAACTGAAAAGCCAATTGATAATTCCCTTCGTCGGAATGAAATCATGATATTGGTAGCGATCAGTAAATTTTGCAGGCTGTTAGTGCGTTTGGTAAACATTACTCTCTGTAAAGAAAGTAATGATGAAGTTAGCCAATGGGGGAATACTCCAGACTTAAGCAATCGTTTTCTTAAATTTAAACGGTTTAGTATCTATGGACGGACCAGATCCTGAGAAAAAGGATAAAAATAGTATCTGTTTTTGTTATATTGTCTTTTACGAACCTTTTTAGCTTACGAAAACTCGAGCAAAACTGTAAAAGGAATTTGACCTCGGAGATTTTCACCTTGAAGATAAAGGGGTAAAATTTTGCCGTCAGGAGTAAATCCAATTTGGACAAAATGATTCCTTTTGACATCAAGGTCTCAAGTCTTTTGGGGCTCATAACCGCGAAAATGCATGTGATAGGGAAATATGCCGGTACACGTGTCTTCTTTTATTGGACTTCTGTCAAGCTGCGGTGGTAATTCACGTACCTTATATACGTACCTTATAACAATATCGTCCGATTTTAGTTATTTTCATGTGGGCGTTACTTTGTTTCTCGGATTCCTAACGTATCTTGAAGGTTTGACACATGAATGACTGTAATTTGAATTTTGTATTATCACTGATAGATAACAGCCTAACTTATTATTAAATATTTAATATATCTTGAGCGGTGGAATTTATTTTCGGTGTCGACTCCGGAGTTGGAGTCCGAGTCGTGAAAAAAATTGGACTGGATTCGGAGTCGTATTGGCTCGACTCCAAAGTACTCTTACTAACTAGCTGTTACAGCTCGGCTGTTAATCGGTTCCTGCGGCCTTGTTATCCTGCAGCTGGTACTGTATAACTGGACTGTATAAACTCTATATAATCTTTTGGGATTGGATCTGTGATATCTACGTCGTAGTCGTTAGTTTTGGATACCAAAAGTTTTCTCCCTCCATATCCGGAGAATAGTATCTGCATCTGTAACCTGACTACCTTCTTCGTGTCTACACTATTTGGTAGCATTTTTGGACTTCATTGTACATTTCTTTTTTTTTACATTCCTGATTTTCAGGGTCAGATGTTTCTTCTTGTAAAATATCTGCTCGTCTCACAGTGGTTGAAATCACTGTCTAGCGGCACGAAATTAATAACTTGCAATCCAATTGATATGTATATGTTTCTGAAATTTTGCAAAACTCTGTGTCTGTGGGTAATAATGGACCGAATATTGATAACATCGGCTAAAGTTTTGATATAGCCCCCATATAACGGTACCTCCAGATTTTGGATATTTTGAGGATTTAAGCCACACTTTCCTATCAAATTAATTGTAATTTAGTACTTAGGGTTCCTTGTGGTCACTAAACTTTTCCACCAAAAATTGTGGACATAGGTCCACGTTTGGATATAGCCGTATCTCCCGATTACTCGTACTTTGAGTATTTTATCCACATTTTCAGACCAAATAAGCTGAATTTTGTCATTGGAATTTATCGGCAAGAGTTGCGGCTTGTTGCAGCCAAAATTTGATTATTTCGAATCTAGGAAGTCCAACTTCGTCAAAAACGAGGACTGAACATCACAGAACATTTGTAGTTACGCTCCATTCAACAAATTATATTACACTTAAAAACACAATAATAATTATTTTTGAAAATGTATTAATACATAACTATGCACCTACAGGCCCCAAACTGTTTTTATTACAGTGTTTTATTTAACTTGCTTTAGTGTCCGTTTAGTTCAAATCTAGTAACACATTTTTCACACAGTTGCATTTGACTAATAGAACTAAAACTTTGCACACTTTTCAGATTTGGATGACAATACATATATATGAAACCAAAACCAATATGGGTCCATTTTCCTTAGTCCCCATACAGCGTTACCACCCGATTTCAAGTATATTGAGGATTTTATCTTCATTTTTAGCCCGAATTGTTTGTAACTTGATATCTGGAGTCCCCAATGGTACAGAATCTTCCCCACCAACATTTGTGGACATGGGTCCAGGTTTTGTATAGCCCCCATATAACGGTATCACCTGATTTCAGTCACTTTAAAGTTTTCATCTATATTATCGGCTTAAATTGGTTATGGGGTTCTCAATGGTCAAAAAGATGTATTTACTAAAAAGTTAAAAATAAAAAATAATTTTAAAAAATTAAGTTACAAGGTTTTATTTAGAAATGCACTAAAAACTACAAAATAATTTGTTTCGCTTTGTCTTAAAAATATATCCTTCTTCATGATGGAATCTCTCAAATAAAACGTTTGCATTTAAACCAAAAATAATGACCAAATTAAACGGCAAGCGCTTTATTTGAGAGATTATATCATGAAGAAGAACATATTTTCGAGGCTAAGCTAAAAATTATTTCCAGTTTTTAGTACATTTATAAATAAAACACTGTAATTTATTTTTTTTTTATTTTTTTAAATTTAAATGACACCCTCCACTATTAATTAAAAATATTTTTTTAGGTTTATTCAGAATTTATTTAACAATTAAACAAGTATGAAGTCAGTGTTTCGGCCGCAATTTAGTAAATCAAATTTCTTACATTTGGTAGTGAATAACTAATTGAATATTTACAACAACAGAAAACTAAAATAGCATTTTAGTCAGCAGAGTGTCTGTAATCGATACAATGGAAAATATTTCACAATTTTATAGTTTGATTTTTCGATTTTCGTGCCACTATATCAGTGTTTTCGATCAGAAAATGTGTGCTTTTATCCAAATTGTAGCAAGTCTTTCATTCAACAGGGTGAAGCTGGAGACGAGATGTTTTAACCTCCGACTAACTACAAATGCGGAACTAACCTCTTGTTTCCTGTCATGACAGCTACAATACAGTGCGTCGCTTTTAGGTGTTGCTGTGGCGCCTCTCCCAATCGATCGTATTTCCTGTATAGCAGTAGTAACGGCGTTGTACCTTGCCAATTTTTTACTGTTCTTATAGATGAACGAGCGGCACCCCGAGAAATTAAACACTTTTAGAAAGTTTTCCTTTTCCATTTGGATTCTAATGAAAGCTTAAAAAGTCACATTTTTGCTTGTAATGATCGACAACACAAATTTCTTGAATAGTTATTCCGATTTTGTTGGTCTAAGAACAACGTCCACCTTTAGTTTTTTTTCTATGTTTGTGATGAAAGTTCCGTCTCAAATGTTGCCTTTCATTACTTCTTTATAAACATATTTACTTTGAAATTAAATTGTCATGAAATGGTGTAGATTAATCACCATCTGTTATTTCATAGGTGTTTTCTGGTAACCCATCAAAAAACTTCCAACATTATGCACTTTCCTATAAATCTTTCTATCGGCGACATCAAAATCAAAGTCGTCATTTTTGTTTATTTATAATCTATCAAATTGAAGAAGAAAAAACAACATGAATGATTATGCATAGTATAGTATACAATTTATTTGCAATATGCCAAGAATTGTATTGAACGTCAGAACTGTTTTTCAAAATGTTTTACTTTTGACGTACAGTTTTGGGTTATAAAAACTGATGGACGGGTGGAACAAAAACATATTTATATTTACACAATTTGTGATATTTTTTTACAGTTAATAGACAAAACGAAAAAAAAACAACAAAATCAAATGGAATTAATGAGCATTAATTGTGTAAATAAATACAGCAAAAACAAATAATAATTAAATCGGTTCAATATTTAAACAAGTAATAAAAACAAAAACATATGGAGTTGTAATAAAATAAAAAAACACATACTAATGCCTGTAAATTTAAGATTAATAGAATTAAATGTAACACAAAATCTCCGGGATTAAGTTTTTCTCTTTGGAGAATAAAATTAAATTTTTAAAAACCCCGGCACTTACCGCAATGCAGCATCAGCAGCGGCAACTATAAAAACGTTCATAAATGATTTATGTTAATGGATTCTATTGACGATTGTTTTGGTTGTCTATTTTTGGCTACTATCACGATGGCCTAATGGCATATATAATGGGAACTACACATTTGCTCTCTTAAATTGTGGAATTTCCATTCTCATCCATCCTCTGTCCCAGTCAGCGATCGTAGAAATTTATGGGTTTTCCCAGTACTTTGCTCAAGAAGATTTTTGTTTTCTTCGATGAAAACACGACATTTTCTAGATTGAAATTTAATTTATGACAATGGCATGGCGTTCTGTTCTTGTTTTCCGCATTCTGTGTGCAAGAGAAGAAGAAAACTTTACGTGTTACATTGATAAAAAAGGTAGTTTTACCTTCCTTCATACATATGTGGGCATGTACAATTTTGTTTCGATCAGCTAAAAAACTTGACAGCAGCATTTGTTTTTAAAAAAATACTTGATACGTTTATGACTCAATATTACTAAAAAATATTTTCTCACCCACTATTTTTTAAAAAATAATTTTTACAATTACTTTTACGTCATGACTAATAGTGGAAACAATCAATCTGATTTTACGTTATCCATGGCAATATCAATGCCATAGCACACATTCTCCCCCAATAAATTTCAAAATAATTGGACTATTGAACATTTGCAAGGCCGTACCATTAAATTAACACTTTTCTAACAAATTAAGTTTGTAATAAAAATTGGTAGACATGCGTAGTGTTTGCTATTTTATGTGCCATAGGGTAGACATTTAAAATTTCTTACGTATCCCAAAATTTAATGAAAGAAAAACATAATTTATGCAAACAGTAAACAAAAATCAATGTTCAATGAACATGGCTGATAAACAAATGTATTGATTTTTTAATTCAGTTCTATAGGGGCATATGAACTCAAATATAAACACCTAAATGTTGTTAATAAGCCATTATTTCCTATTAGAATGAATACTAATCTGTGTAAACAAAACTATATACTCATAATTTTTGACGGGGCATGAGGGAATGATGCTTTTTTTAACTAACAATAAGTTATGTTCCACAATGGGGAAATACGCCTTTTTCAGATGTAATTCGAATTATTTTAGTTGTAATTCGAGAATTCCATATGTAATTAGTAACATTTTATTTATAATTCGAGAATTCCATTTGTAATTCGAAACAGTTCAATTGTAAATCGAATTATTCCATTTGTAATTCGATTTTATCCTATTGCAATTCGAATTATTTCATTTGTAATTCGAATTACTCTATTTGTAATTCGAATTACTCTCTTTGAAATTCGAATTACTCTCTTTGTAATTCGAATTATTCAATTTGTAATTCGATTTTTTTATTTGTAATTCGGATTATTCCATTTGCGATTCAAATTATTCCATTTGTAAGTCGAAATATTCCATTTGTAATTCGAAACATTTCCAATTGTAAATCGAATTAATCCATTTTTAATTCGATTTTATCCTTTTGTAATTCGAATTATTCCATTTGTAATTCGAATAATTTCATTTGTAATGCGAATTACTCTCTTTGTAATTCGAATTATTTTATTTGTAGTTCGAATTGTTTTATTTGTAATTCGAATTATTTCATTTGCGATTCGAATTATTCCAACCTTCAAAATATCGGAAATCGGGAGGTACCGTTCTATGGGGGCTATATGAAGACGTGGACCCATGCGGACAAATTTCAGGTGTAAAGTTTCATACCTCTAACGAAGACTTAATACCACATTTCAGCCATTTCGGTGGGATTAGTAGACCACAAATCCTTGTATATATTTTTGCATATGTTTTGTTTTGCATATGCTCATTTTATGTGTTAATCCGGTGGGTTAATCCTGTTAAGTGTAACCGGGGTATTATATTATTTAGGCTTAGTTTTTAGTAATTCATTTTGGATTGTTCTCCGGAGTTTTCTTTTTATATCCTCCACCATAATATGGAGGGTATAATTAAATTTGTCATTCCGTTTGTAACACATCGAAATATTCGTTAGAGACCTTATAAGGTATATATATTCTTGATCAGTATAACATTCTAAGTCGAAATAGTCATGTCCGTCTGTCTATTGAAATCAATATACATGTCGCTATTATTAAGATAGAGCTTTATAATTTTGTATAGAAGTTTCATTTACTTCTAGGATGTTTCGACGTTTTGATATAGCCCCCTTAGAACGGTACCTCCCGATTTTGATATTTTGAAAGCTTTAGCCTCACTATAACACCTAAGTGGCTTAAATTTGGCATTTAATCTTCGTTGGGGGTTTAAACTTTCCACCTGAAACATGTCGGTATAGGTCCACTCCTTCATATAGCCCCCATAGAACGGTAACTCTCGATTTTCCGTATTTTTATGGTTTTAGCCTCATTATAACAACGAAAAGGCTGAAGTTTGGTATTTAGTGTTCATTGGAGGTATAACATTTTCTACCTGAAAATTATCGGTCCTGAAAAATTATAGGTCCACGTCTTCATATAGCCCCCATAGAACGGTACCTCCCGCTTTCCGGTATTTTCAAGGTTTTAGCCTCAATATCCCACCGAAATGGCTGGAAATTTAGTCTTCGTTTGGGAAGTAAACCTTTCCACGCGAAATTTATCGCTATAGGTCCACGTCTTTATATAGCCCCCGTAGAAAAAATTGTGGCATCAATATCCCACCGAAGTGGCTGAAATTTGGCATTTAGTCTTCGTTGGTGGTATAAAACTATCAACCTGATATTTTTCGTTATAGGTCCAGATAGATCTTCATATAGCCTTTACAGAACTGTACCTCCCGATTTTAGGTATTTTCATGGTTTTAACCTCAATATCCCACCGAAATGGCTGACATTTGACTAGCGACTACGGCTATCGGCTTAGACATTTGGTATTTACTCCTCGTTGGGAGTATAAAACTTTCCACCTGAAATTTTTCTGTGTAGGTCCACGTCTTCGTATAGCCCCCATAGAACGGCAACTCCCGATTTCCGGTATTTTGAAGGTTGTGGCCTCAGTATGCCAACGAAATGGCTGACAATTTGTGTTTAGTCATCGTTGGTGTTATAAAACTTTCCACGAGAAATTTATGGGCATAGATCTTAATATAGCCTCCATAGAACCGAACTCGCGGTGAGTATCATCAATTAAAATATTATTCTCCTCCAAGGAATTAGAGTTAACGTAGTAGTTAGTAGTTGTTCATACGAAGTTCGGCCCGTTTGAACTTAACGCCGTTCTTACTTATCATACATATCTTTTCGACCATGAGGGTATGGCCGCTATATAAGTATATGATGCGGTTCGTTTTTATAACCTCAGGCTAATTTTATATTAACCATAAAAATAATGGTTTTATACTTCAAGTACATTTTGATGGAATCCGTTTCTGACATTTTGGAGTCGATGTAGCCATGGGGGTCCTTCTTTCTGCCTGTCTTGCTGGTTGGCTGGATTACACGATAACTGTCCATCGGAGCAAGGGATTTGGTATAAATTGTACATCCTAACCCAGCAAAATTTGAAGGAAGGGGTTCCATGCGATGACGTGATTTCATGGCATCTTTTGCATTGGTTCAAACCAGGGTTTCGGAGTCGAGGTATTTTTGGCTCGACTCCGACTCCAGACGAGTTTTTTTTCACGACTCCGACTCCGACTCCGGGTCGACTCCGAGAATGAATTCCTATACCACTAAAAAAATAAAATATGCAAAAAATTTTAATTTTTCGTATATTTTGGCCTATATAGGCTAATGTGTTAGCTTTCCCTTACATATTGATTAGAAAGGGCATTCGTTCGAATACATTCGAGCATATCAATATTGTTTCTGCCGAATCTTACATTGAAAAACATCAAAGTTAACAAGTTTTTTCGATTTTCCTTTTTTGCAAGAGAATAGTCTGGACGGAATTTTTCCGCGTGAGAAAATCTTTAAGCTTTCAAAATATGTGAAAATTAAGGGGCAATACAAATCATAAGGACTGCATGCAATAAAAATTATAAGCAATTCATGACCAAGTTTCAAACTGGGTTTAGTGTGATTAGCCTCAAAAGGAGACCCCCAGTTGTAAAGCTCAATAAAAACCATTTTTCATGATTTTTTCGAGAAAACTACGTAGCTTTTTGGCAGATTTTTTTCTTCATCTGACAGAGAAAAATATTACGAAGTTTTGAGGCCGTCTACGAAATCCTGTTTTTATTAAAGCATTGTGCGGTGCCAACTCTAGCTCGAAAACTAATAAATCAATAGTCATATATTTATGTGGCCGATTTCGAGAAAAACACTGTTTATATGCTGCATACAAAATAAAATAAATTGTTCCCATTCAACGCCCATACTAAGGCAATATTGTTCCGATCAACTTAAAATGTTGACCATCTATTCTATGATATTTATACTTTCTACTTTTCTTCTGAAAATTATAAGTAGGGAACACCCCTTAAACTACAATCCAGAGCTCAAAATTTGGATATATTGTGTAGGCAGCACGTAGGCAGATGGATGTTTTCAGGAACTGAAAAATTAGCAGACGATGAGATTTCGTGCATGAAAATATTCTACAAAAATGTTGCTAAAAAAATTTTATGTAGGGTCGGTCCATTTGGACAAGAAATCTATATTGTCATGTTTTCATTGTCCTTTATCACTTTTACCCGATCCTTTCTCATGAAAACTCTGTGACTATGTATTTCATTGAATTTCGTATAGTCAACTGATTGTGTAAAAAACTCGGATACACATAAACTATATCTGTTTCTGGCGGACAGATCCGGTTATTTGAATGTCTACATCTAAATGAATCCTAGAAGAAGATTCGCCGTTTATCAGACTTCTGAGTTATGTCGGGATGAAACTGTCGTTGACCAACGACAAATATGATGCCATAATTCAGTAGAGTAACCATCCGAATTTCATATATAGTTAGTAGATTATGCGAAATTTACCGAAATTCCGAACAGCAATTTTTCCACCCCTAGATCTTGACTTCCATTTTGTGTCACTGGGTATTCAGTAAGATTTCCCAAAGAGATCACAATATCTTTAATAGAAGACAAGGATGACTTCTCATAAAAACAAGACGAGAATAATAATAGACCTTTGTGAGAAGAACAGTAAGACTTCTTAACTTTACTTAAAAAAACTTTACTTTTGTTTGCAAAATGTAAAGAAATTGGATCAACAAAATATGATGAATAGATGGATGAATAGATTACACTTCAAATATAAATATCCTGTAAATTGTCCCTTAACTTAGTATAATATACCGTTTGCATATATGTTTTCTTATACGTTTTTTTTTTAAATAAATAATTATTTTTAAAAAATGTTCTTGTTCAAAATTTAATATTATATTTCTATAACGTGGAAAAAAATTTGCCCGGAGTCGGAGTGGAGTTATTTTTTTCGATTCAGACTCCGACTCCGACTCCAGCAAAATTGCTCGACTCCGACTTCGAAACCCTGGTTCAAACGAAGTCGTGAAAGATCCGATATTTTCATTAGCATTTGAGCCAATGCAAAGGAAGTCGTGAAAGATCCGATATTTTCATCAGCATTTGAACCCATTCCATCGATCCGATAGAGATGAATTTTATGTTTTTGTTTATACAAATTTTTCTAAATATATAAGATTAATTATTTACAATAGACCTGATGTTGTCATAGACTCGAAATCACAAACAACGTTGTTAAAACTCTCGTCGTAATGATAATGTCATTGCAAAGGGTTGGTGAAAATGACATGCCAAAGCATTGGTGGAAATGACATGCTTTGGATCCAAAAATGAATAGCATCTTTTGGGGTCCACGCTCATATAAAATTCATAGATGAAGATGCTAAAAAGATGACATGCCAGCTCACTTGCACCCATGATTGAATGACATCTTTGGCATCGAACATTTTGCTGGGAATATTTTCATCAAACATAGTTTAAGTTCAATGGTAAATCTCGGAACACTCTTACCGGTGCCACCACATTGTGTAAAGTTAAACATCACTTAGATAAAGTATCAAAATATTACCATGACTGGGGCATCAAAATTAATCCTGCCAAAACCGAGGCCATATGCATTAGGAATGCTTCCGGGAAATGCAAAAGATTTGTGGTTCCCGAAAGTAAAACTTTAAAACTATCCCTCAATAGTGTTGACATTTCTGTAGGAAATACTATGAAGTATTTAGGGATTATATTATATATATATATATATTTATTCCTTTAAACTCCTATGAGGAGCATAGGGCCACAATTTAGGGATTACATTTAATAATTTATTAAAATTTAATAAACATGGCAGACAGGTATTAGGAAGGGCATATAATATACTTGGGTCTTTTTCTAGAATACTGGCAAATAAAGATCTTCCAACTAAGACAAAATTAATGTTATATAAAACAAGTATAAGACCGGTATTTATGTATGCTTTTCCCATATGGTTTAACATATCTCCTGTAGTTATCGGTGAAATGGAAATTTTGGAACGAAAAGTTCTTAGACATTGTATTGGTAAATATTTTGAATCAAGCAATAAACGTTATTCTAATAGGGTTATTTATGGTGAATCCAAAATAACACCTATTGGTTTATACGTTTGTGACATTATTTCTAAATTTATTCAGAGAACTCGCTATCATGAAAACAGCTACATATCTTTCATATATGACACACAGAAACAAAATAGCTGGTCTAATGTAAATTATTTGTCTCCAATTGGATATATAAATGAAATGCCTCCGAACTTTGACATTAATGCCAATATTCGGTACACATTTTACACAAAATATCTTTCTGGTACACACAGGGGGTAATATGCAGGTTCTTTATCTTCATATATATTCCCCTTTCCTTTGATTTTTTTGGTTTTTTTTTATTTTAGTTTGTAAGTTTAATTTAGTTTCAACACTTAAAACAACTGTATTCCCGGGAGCAAGGAATTTTAAACTTCATCATGATATACTAATGTATTTTTTAACATATTCAGTTAAAGCACGGTGCTGTATACACAACATATTGTAAATTTTGATCATACATTATAATCTTAAGTCTTACATAATATCATAATAACTCTATTTAATTATAATGTTTTTGAAAGAAAGGCTCAATAAATTAAAATCTTTAAAAATGTTCAAAATTGTTTCCTGAAATCGTGAGCATTATAAAACTCGAACCGATATATTTCTCCTGATGTTTCATATAGACATTATAGTTCGCTATGAAGTTCAAATCATTTGACATCACTCATACGTTTAGGAACTAGGACAGTGAACTAGGAACTAGATGCGCAATTATATCAGAAATAAATCATTGCGCACATAGACTTTATAAGTCCAGTCCACCCAAAAAAAAATTAAAATTTTTTCGGACAATTGACAAATTTAAAAAAAATCGGAATTTTTTACAGCCTTGTTTAAAAATACAGATAGAATAAAATATGTTGCAAAAAATGTCGAATCGAACGAACAAAATTTGAGAAAGAAGTTTTAAACGCGGTTTTCTGGAAATGATTGCCCACTGTAGCTCGAAAAAGGATTATTCGATCTTCGTATGTTTTTGTGGGATTAATATACCCATTAAAAACTTCTCCTTATACCTAAAAACTTTCCATTTTTATTCGTTAAAATCGAAATTTTGATTTTGACAATTCAAAATTTTTTTTAAAAATGGATATTTTATAATTCCTTTCCGCTTAAGGACAAGATTATTATGTTCTTAATAATCCTACAAAAGTATATCTTGATTGGTTTATTCGTTTTCGAGCTAGAGTGGGTACCGCAAACTGCTTTAGTAAAAACAGTATTTCGTAGGCCGGCATTTGTCAGAAAACTATGCATATATTTTCAACGAAAACAATGTGGAAGCACCTCAAGGTGTGATCTTTCATATGAAAAAAAAATATAAAAAAGTTTGGTAGATTTCTTGTAAACAATTTGTGAAAAACTGATTTTTTTGGCGATGAAAACGTGGCTATAATCCCTTAAGGATATGTCTCGAATCGTTGTCAATTGTTGTTGTCCTCGCGGTCCCTAGGTTCATCTTACCTGAGTTAACGGCCCAAAAAGATCTAGAAAGCCATGCCGCACTAACTAAAATTAATTAATGACCACGATTACATGCCAACTGAGTATTCGATTTGATTGAAACTTTACACGTCGTAAGGGATATACATTAGGATTATGACATTTTTTTAAAAACTCATATCGCTGTATCATATTTTAATGAATTTTTTACCTAAGATTAGGTAAAATCTTGATTATTAGGTGTTTCTGTAAAAAGTCGTCACGCACAAAATCATTTGAAAAAAAAACATTTTTGAAAATTTTTACAATAACTGTAAGCAGATATATAATAATTGAACATAAGCTTTAGAGCCACATATGTACATATGTATATATATGTAAGATTACACGGATCATCAAAACATAAAACATAAAACAAGTAAAAAAGCGTTAAGTTTGGCCGGGCCGAACTTTTCATACCCTCCATCATAAAATATTCTGAACTTAAATGGAATAATTAGTTTTCATTCCTGTCCCCAACTTTAAGTGGCTACGTTAAAATGTGGGATAATGTGCATAAAATGTTTCATTCGGTAGGCCCTATGTATGTTGGTGGGCTAGCAATTGGGAGGTACCGTTATATAGGGGTTATAATAAAACATGGACCTATGTTGACAGTTTTTGATGGGAGCCTTTAATGTCAAATAACTCCTAATTCGGTTAAAAATTGTAGCTACAATCCTCAAAATACCGAAAATCGGTACATAACGTGGGAACTTCAAATGTCATTAACAGCTGGTTCGGAGGGCTATACGAAAATATGAACTTAAATGAACAATTTTTGTTGGCTTTTAAATTTCAAATTACAGAAAGTTCGTCCAAAAAATAAAGCTAAGGTACGGAAAATCGGGTGGTTTGTTTTGGGGCTATACCAAAACATAGACCTACGTTCGGTTAAACATTTTAAGTAAAATCCTCAAAGTACCGAAATTCGGGAAGTATTGTTATATTGGGGCTATGTTGAAAATTGTTGATGCAGATGTGTGGTGACCACTACAACCTTCAAATGTCAAATTACAGTTAGTTCGGTTAAAAATTTTAGCTGAAATTGCAAAATTACTGAAAATTGGGAGGTACCGTTATATGGGAGCTATATCCGAACATGGACCTATGTAGACAATTTTTGATGGAGAGGTGTTGTGACCACTAAGAACTTCAAATGTCAAATTACTGCTAGTTTGGTTTAATATTGTAGTTAAAATCATCAAATTACTGAAAGTCAGGAGGTACTTTTATATGGGAGCTTTATCAATACATCGACCTTTTTTTTGACAATTTTTGGTGGAGAGGTGTGGTGACAAATGTCAAATGTTCAAATTACAGATAATTCGGTTAAAACTTGTAGGTAAAGGTCTCAAAATACCGAAAATCCGTTATATGGGGATACCGAAATCCGTTATACCGAGGTACCGTTATATGGGGCTATACCAAAACATGGACCTACGTTCATAATTATTTCGAATATAAGTTTTTTGGTCACTAAGAACCCTACATATCAAATTATAGCTAATTCGGTCTAGAAATGTGAATTTAAACGTCAAAATACCTTAAATCGGGCGGTAACGTTATATGGGGGCTATTTCAAAACATGGACCTTTGTCCACTAGTTATATAAGTTTATTGACATTTAAGAACCCTAAATGTCAATTTAAAGCTAAATCGGTCTGTAAATGTAACCAAAAACGTCAAAATGCCATAAATCGGGGGTACCGTTATTTGGGGGCTATACCAAAACATGGACCTATGTCCACAACTTTTGTTATATAAGTTTATTTACACTTAAAAACACTAAATCTCAAATTATAGCTTAATCGACCCGAAAATGTAGCTAAAAACGTCAAAATACCGTAAATCGGGGGCACCGTTATATGGGGGCTATACCAAAACGTGGACCTATGGCCAAAAGTTTTGTTATATAAGTTTATTGACATATAAGAACCCTAAATGTCAAATTATAGCTACATCGGTCTGAAAATGTAGCAAAAAACGTCAAAATACCGTAAATCGAGGGTTCCGTTATATGGGGGCTATACCAAAACGTGGACCGATATAGCCCATCATCGAACTTGACCTGCCTGCAAACAAAATACGCATTTTCCCAAAATTTCAGACAATTTTGGTGGAGAGGTGTGGTGACCACTAAGAACTTCAAATGTCAAATGTTCAAATTACAGCTAATTCGGTTAAAACTTGTAGGTAAAAGTCTCAAAATACCGAAAATCAGGAGGTGCCGTTATATGGGGCTATACCAAAACATGTACCTATGTTCATAATTTTTTCGAATATAAGTTTTTTGGTCACTAAGAACCCTAAATATCAAATTATAGCTAATTCGGTCTAGAAATGCGACTTAAATCGTCAAAATACCTGAAATCGGGCGGTAACGTTAAATGGGGGCTATTCCAAAACATTGATCTATGTCCACTAGTTTTGTTATATAAGTTTATTGACACTAAATGTCACATTATAGATAAATCGGTTTGAAAATGTAGCTAAAAACGTCAAAATACCGTAAATCGGGGGGTACCGTTATATGGGAGCTATACCAAAACGTGGACTTATGTCCACAAGTTTTGTTATATAATTTTAGTGACGCTTAAGAACCCTAAATGTCAAATTATAGCTACATCGGTCTGAAAATGTAGCAAAAAACGTCAAAATACCGTAAATCGAGGGTTCCGTTATATGGGGGCTATACCAAAACGTGGACCTATGTCCACAACTTTTGTTATATAAGTTTATTGACACTTAAGAACCCTAAATGTCAAATTATAGCTAATTCGGTCTGAAAATGTAGCAAAAAACGTCAAAATACCGTAAATCGATGATTCCGTTATATGGGAGCTATACCAAAACGTGGACCTATGTCCACAAGTTTTGTTATATAAGTTTATTGACACTTAGGAACCCTAAATGTAAAATTATAGCTAAATCGGTCTGAAAATGTAGCTAAAAACGTCAAAATACCGTAAATCGGGGGTACCGTTATATGGGGGCTATACCAAAACGTGGACCGATATAGCCCATCATCGAACTTGACCTGCCTGCAAACAAGAGACGCATTTTCCCAAAATTTCAGCGTCCTATCTCAATTTTTGTGGATGCTAGAGTGATTACCACAGACGGACGGACGGACGGACGTGCACAGATCGACTCAGAATTTTACACTGATCAAGAATATATTTACTTTATAGGGTCGCAAATGAGTATTTCAATGCGTTACAAACGGAAAAACAAACTTAATATACCCTCCATACTATGGTGGAGGGTATAAAAAGGTAAAAACATATTCACGTTATCATTGGAGAGAATGGACTCAGCGGGAGTTTGTTCTTGTTACGACAGGGGTTGAATAAGTCTTTCATATCTTTGATTGCACGCGATAGTTTGAACTTAATTTTTATAAGTTCATTCTAGAGAAATATGGTCTGATATTCAAAACTCTCAAGGTGTTTGCCGTTAAGCGCATGCTCTACTTCCCTTAAATAAAGCGTGTTTACAGTGTACTCGTTGACTTTAAGATAATAAAAATTGGGCGGTTCCGTTATATGAGTGTTATATCAAATCGACGCATGGTAACATTTTTTTAAGAATTTAAATTGCTTTAAAATACTACATGTTTAATTTAAAATAAATTGTCATTAAGAGAGTTTCTTTGTCGCACCTATCTACACAAGTGGTACGACTGGCGACGGGCGGATTTAGAATTCATGCTTCCATCACACCTAATTTAGGGTACACATGTATGTGATAAAGGGTATTAGTAAAAAACTGTGCAACATTTAATATGTAGACGCGTAAAATTTTATTTTTATTGTAAATAAAAAATATTTTGAAAATATGTGAAATATATTTTCAGCGTCTAAACCCCGTATGAAATAAATACCTATGCAAAATTGCGTAATTTATGGCTAACACATTCCGTCACTCCAATAAAAATTAGAAAACTATTAGCAAAAACTATTTTAGTCCCCGTACTTATTTATGGCTGCGAACTTTTCGCCAGCTGTGACTTGTCGAGTCGTCGAAAATTTAACATTGCTTTCAACAATATCATACGCTACGTATATGGGTTAAAGAGAACTCAACACGTTTCTTATGTTGTAAATTCATTTTATCACTTCTTGCATAATACAAACAAATTCATTAATACATAAAACCCTGTACCAAAATACGGTACAAATGCAAAGTCAAGTGCCGCTTTAGCCAGAATATTTATTAAGGTAATTTGCCCAATTTGCAATATCTTAAAGTGTACAAAATATTCAGTATGGATCCTTCAAATTATTTACCTGGAATTTCATATTTGTGACACAAAATCTTAATGACCCGTTTCCTTCGAGATTTAAAAGTTAATCTTTGCCACAATAATAATAATCTCAAAATTAATTAAAATTCAAAGAACAACAATATTTACATATATTTGTACATTTGAAATTTGATTTAACAAAATTCAATTTATATGCATGTAGGTATGCATATATACAAACTACAAATTTTTGTGTGTAAAGCAGAATTCAGATGATTAAAGAAATTCCAAAAAAAAATAATGTTGGCAAAATTGTTTTACTACAATTAATTTAATTTTTGTTCCATAGAAAATTTTACCCAGAACTGAATATAAAAACCTATGCCAAACAATTATCCATAAATATGTTTCAAGCATATTATGGCAAATGATTCTAAATATTGCAGTCAATATTTTATGATATAATCACAATTTCAATAGACTTCAACAGGTCTGTTGATGACGTTTGTACGTATGTTTGTTGCCAACACTAGAGTCATGTCATTCAAATCCATAATGTTCACATAGTTATCTCACACAGGTAATCCTGCAATTTGCTGGCTTCAAACAATAACAACATTACCACCAGCATCATCAATGGCAAATAAAATAGTAATTATCCTCAATTGATTATTCAAAGCTAAAGTGTTAATGCATCACTAACTAATTCCCATGAATCCTCTTTGAAACGAATTACCATTTGTTTTTAAACATGTTTTATATTTTGACAATTGTCAATTCCAAATAACAATAAACGGTAATACAATCAAATACATACACACAAAAATACTAAAAATAGCATAAATAAACCTTCAGTAGATTCATTTAAAGCCATAGGGTTATGACAAGGGTGGGACAAGGGAGATTTCTCGCATATCAGTGAGTGCAATTCATATTCGATCCGACCCTAAACTGCACTTAGACACAAATCTTGAATTTTTGTGGGGGAGGTACCCTAAGGAGAGTACAAATATGGGCCATTTTAGAATTTAAACTAAATTTGGACAAAATATTAAGAGATCCAAAGTTTGGACCGAATCTTGAATTGCCCCGTTCAAGAGATATCGTGCGTACTATTTTAGTGACATTTTTTAAATATTGGGGAGAAGTACCGGAAGTTATGGAACCCATCTTCGAACCGAAACTAAGTTTGGACAAAATATGAAGAAGGCCAAATTTTGAACCAAATCGGTTGATCAGTTCGAGAGTTATCGCGCTCTCCAGCTACACCGTATGGTGACATAGGGTTTTTTTTTACAACTTTCGTACTATTTTTTCAAGAAGTATAGACTTGCCCCTGAAGAAAATTTTACTGTCGTTATTGAGACAGCGAATGCGAGTTGCTTCAACAAATCAAAGTGATTCGAGAGCATGTCTTAAAGTTAACTTATCCGAAATTTTGTGTGGGAGGTAACCGAAGGAGTGGATATATTAGTATGTATAATTTATTGACCAAATCGGTCACTTCCTTCAAAAGTTATCGTGCGCACAAGTTTTCCGAACATTTTTGAACTTTTATGGGAGAGGTATCTGAAGGAGTGGACCGATATGGCTTATCTTCAAACTTAAACTAAGTTTGGACAAATTATGACGAAGGCCAAATTTAGAACCGAATCTCGCAGATCTGTTCCAGAGTTATCTTGCGCTTCAACTACTACACATGGTGTCATAAGGGTTTTTATGCACCTTTCAGGCTATTTTCTCTGGAAGTATGGACAATTGTACCGTCCCATTGAGGGCAGTGAATACAAGTTGTTACAACAAAATCAAAGCGATTCGAGAAATTTTGTTTGGGAGGTATCGGAAGGAGTGGACCGATTGAGTCCATATTGGAACCTCATTTATTTCTGGTAGACAATTTAAGATGTGCATAGTATGGACTAAATCGCACGAATTTTCCGAACATTTTCGAACTTTTGTGGGGGAGGTACCGGAAGGAGTTGGCCGATATAACCCATCTTTGAGCTTTAACTAAGTTTGGACAAAATATTTCGAAAGCCAATTTTGGACCGAATAGGCTGATCCGTTCGAGAGTTATCGTGCGCTCCCGCCAGGCAGACACACAGACTAATGGACATGGCTACATCAACTCCCAGTTGTCTGAAACGGAGTTCGTCTAAACATACTTGGGGTCTAAAACCATTATTTCGATGTGGCACATTTTGCCAGTATGAAAGTGTGTATACCATCGGTAGCATAAATGATGAGTTTATAATAAGGAAACTAAAATAATAAGATCAAAATATTGGAAGGTGTGGCCGTGCTCCTAAAGACGACAATTTTTCCCAATTTTGGAAAACAAGTAATTTTAGCAAATTTCTGGAGAAAAATTTCCCGGAAACTATAACAGATTTTGTATTCATTGTTTTTTCAGAAAGGTAAGATTGTTGCTTTTTTGCCGTAGCATTTACATAAAGTGGTCTATTTTATTTTTCCTCTGGTACTAAATTTTAGTGAAAATTCCAAATTTAGTGGACTAGAACTAAGGAACAGCATGGAACAGAGTTTCGTTTTCGTAGAATGATTTCTGAGAGTGTCCTCTTTCAGTCCATATATACTTTTGTACGGGAACCCTTCCGTCCGTTTAACACTTTTATAAATTTTTTGAAATTACATGGGTAAAAATATGTGTTTTTTCCATATTAATTATAGCTTTTTTACACAAGTGGACATTTTAATACCCTACACCACATTGTGGTAAGGTGTATTATGTCTTCGAGCGATTGTATGTAACATACAAAAGGAGACGAGATAGACCCACAATTCCTTCTAGGCATACTCGTATACTTTTTGAGTCTTTTTATGCATGGGCTTCCGTCTGTCCATGTATTTTTGTTCGCAACGTACAGGTCGCATTTATTTTCCGATTCAGCTGAAAATTGGAGTACATAATTTTGTATCTATAGTAAGAACGCTATTGCTTTTGGTGAAAATCGGTTCAGATTTGGATATATATTCACCCGGTTTGTGGTATTTGGTACACCAATCCCGCTATGTGTGCCCAATTTTTATGAAATTTGGAATGTGTGACGGAATTTCTTCTTTTCCGCTTAACTCCTTGAGGAGCGTAGGGCCTCTTCTTGTTTGTTGACGTTTCTGAAATACTGTCGGAACATGCAATACTCCCTCACATACACGTGGAGCTTGGCGTATTTGCTGAAGGATTTGGCATACGCCTGAAATCTGCTAGCAGAATTAAATTTCTTTCGGTCCTTTCTTTCATTTTTTGGTGCAAAATTTGTCAGGATTTCTTCAGTCTAAGTACGAGCGTAAACGTCTTGGAAGCCTGTGGTCGCCACCGTTGACCTATTAGGGCTCATCCGCTGCCATCCACACTGCGTTTTCCGCCATAACAACGCAGATATCTGTAGACCCTACTCCCCAAGTAGTTCGAGTTGGCTCTTACAGATATTTTGGTAGTGCTGCAGGTATTTCTTCCATGTGGCGAGTTACGATTATACCGCCCGTAATCGGTCTCCAGCCTCGTTTGCGCGAACAGATGACACCAAGTCACAAATAGACAGTATGTGAGGTTGAAGTTTGAAGAGGATTGGCTATGTTAACAAATATATTATTCGTATTCGCATCACTCTTCCGATTTGTACTAGAAAAATATTTGCCAAATTATATTGAAATCGGTTCGGATTTGGATATAGCTTCCATATATATGTTTGTCCGATTTGAGTTATTTGGTGCACCAAACATCTATCTCAAATCATTCGGAAGATTACAATGGCTAAAGTAACTTAGAATCTAACGCTGATCAAGAATATATATTAGGGTGGGTCGATTTGAACTCCTTATTGGGCCCTTCGCGTTTCTGATTCCTGGGGTTGTACTGAGCAAACAAGTCAACTACACCATATGTCTACGGACAAAATCGAGCCTTCCGATTTTGACTTGAAGTTTTTTATCCACAAGGCCAAAGCTGCCTGAAGGAGCCTTCCAATGCTTTTGCGATGTACTAGAAAATTATAAAATATTGTCTTGGCTACAATTTTTAAAAAGCTCAATAGTTTGGATGTTATATGCCAAAATTTCCAAAAAAAAAAAACGTAGATATGGTCTAGTGAACTTTTTTGCTCAGTATAATCCCTGGAATCAGAAGCGTGAAGTGCCCAAAAAGGTGTTTTTCCTTCCATACAAATTGCCCGCCCTAATATATACTCTTTATAGGGTCGCAAATGATTATTTCAATGCGTTACAAAAGGAAAAACAAACTCAATATGCACTCCATACTATGGTGGAAGGAATAAAGAAATTAGACACTCAAACTTAAACAACGCAACATCGAAAATCGAACGATGCATTGTGAAAATTGGTATTAACTAAGCAACGACGCAACTTTGAAAACAACGCAAAGTGAAACGACGCAAAGCGAGGACTTGGTGTATATTAAAATCGGTTCGGATTTGGATATATCTTCCATATATAATGTTTTCTCCTGTTTCCATATATTTGTCGCACCAAACACAAATTTTACAGACATTTTGACGAAATGTGGAAAATGTGACGCAATCTTGTCTAGAAAAAATTTTCTAAATTATATTGAAATAGTGGTGGTGTATTATATAGTCGGCCCCTTTAACTTTACCTCTGAAATTTGTCAGCACAGATCCATGATATATCCATCATAGATCTGTATCGACCGATATTCGTAATTTTCAAGGTTTAACACCCTGTTTTTGTAACTTATTTTTGTTCGTTCGTCTATATTCGTAATAATTTAGGCATCCATAGCTCAGCCCCCAGAAGACATACACATCTAATTTTTCGTATACCCGTTCCATATATCGTTAAGAATTCCTCATTTAAAAATCAGCGCTCTACATTTGCGCTAAAACGAGTAAATTGATCTACAAAATTTGGCAATTCGTGTGAGAAGAATAAATTTTTTTACAAAAACTGGGGGTAAGTCTTTTATTATCACACCAAAATGGCTTAAAATTGGTATTTAGTCTTCTTTGAGATTACAAAAATTTCTCCCAGAAATTTGTCAGTACAGATCGACGTTGTGCTTTGACCCCCATAGAACGCTACAGCCTGATTTTCAGTATTTGCAGTTTTTTTAACAGGATTATACTACAGAAATGGCAGCAATTTAGCATTTTTATACCCTCCACCATAGGATGGGGGTATATTAAGTTTGTCACTACGTTTGTAACTACTCGAAATAATCATTGTAGACCCCACAAAGTATATATATTCTTGATCAGCGTGGCTATGTAGGTCCACGCTTTCGTATAGCCCCCATACAAAATGAGGCCCATTTTACCACCGATCTGGTTGTAATTTGGTACTTTGTGTTTCCAGAGGCCAACAAATATTCCTACCAAAGTTGGGTTATATAGGTCCACGTTTTGGTATAGCCCCCATATAATGCCCCATATAAAGTACGCGTCATTTTAATATATGTTGAATGTATTAGACCCATTTGACCACAGAATTGGATGTAATTTGGTATTTTGTGTCTTCAGAGGCCAGAAAACATTTCTACCAAAGTTGGGTTATATAGGTCCACGTTTTGGTATAGCCCCCACATAAGACCCCTTATAAAGTACGCGTCATTTTAACATATTTTGAATGTATTAGACCCATTTGACCAAAGAATCGGTTGTAACTTTGTATTTTGTGTTTCCAGAGGCTAAGAAACATTTCTACCATAAAATGTTTATATAGGTCCACGTGTTGATATAGCCCCCATAATACAATATCTCCTGATTTTCGATATTTTGAACGTTTTAGCCTCATTATCACACCGATATGGCTGAAATTTGGTATTTAGTCTTCTTTAGGCGTATAAAACTTTACCCCAGAAATTTGTAGGTATATGTCCACGCCATCATATAGCCCCCATAGAACGGTACCTTCCGAATTTCGGTATTTTGAAGGTTGTGGCCACATTAATCCACCGAAATGGCTGAAATTTGTGGTGGAGGGTATAAAAAGTTCGGCCCGACCGAACTTAACGCTTTTCTTACTTGTTATGTTTACAAACTTTCCCCCAGAAATTTGTGAGTACTTGTTCACGTTCTGATATAGCCAACAATGAACGGAACTTCCCGATTTTCTGTATTTTGAAGGTTTAAGCATCATTATCACACCTAAATAGATGATCCAAGTTTTGATTTAGGCGGCAGTGATACATGTTAACACATTCCGATTGTGCTCAAACTTTGGCAATCTTAAAATCTAACAAAACTAAACTCTTTGGGGTTGCCGCCTTAAAGCCGGCATACCCGATATTAGAATTTGTTTCATTACTTTTAAAAATTTTGAAAATGTGAGCTTATTTGTCGTACAGTAAATAGCAGTAATTCGTCATTTACGGTTCCAAGGTTCCAGTAAATTTCACTAGGAACAAATGGTGGCATATGTATACATTTGGGTACTACACTCATATCACAGTACCTCAGGATTTTAACTACATTGATGACTTATCTACATTTTCCACAAAAGGTGTAGGCATAAGTAGGTTCCTCCCGATGGATGGTGTTGTAATTTCGTGCAGCGGATTCTCAGATTGGAATGTACACAATAATCGATCAGGGTATATTACAGTCGATCAAAATGGTTGGCTGCCACCGTGAAGCGATGGTAAGCACACCCGCACACTGTAAGCTTAAATTTGATTCCCACGTCAGGCAACATGAAAAATGTTTGCAAAATTTGCCTTGTAGAACTCCTCTATAAATAATATTCCCACACCCACGTGGTGGTGTATAACAAATACATACATGAAGAACATTTTTGATAAATGGTTTAGATTTCCAAATACTAATTTTGTGTTGCTTATAAAATTTTGACAAATTAGTGTATCTAATTGTATTACCGTTTTTCAAAAAAATTCAAATAAAATATACGTATTCTCTTCACTAACATAGATCGTCAATTTGAGAACCCTAATACAAGTTAAAAACACAAAACATCATTTATTTATGCACAATGATATATTTAACCAGGTATTTATTGCCTTCAAAATCTACATAATTTGAATTGTATTCAATTTTTACACTCATCAAAACAGAGTGTAAAATTGTATTTACTAGGTGTGAAAAAACAAAAGAGGATGGATGATTTGAACATATGTTCAGAATATTTACCTTATTTCAGGCGTTTGATGAGCTGTGAGCATGTTTTGATTTTATTATTTTTGTTGTTTTTTCGCAAACAATACTACATTTAAAAGTAAATCAAAATAAACATTTTAACAACGCGAATTAGGCGGCAAAAAATAAACAAAAACAGCACTACAAGCGGGCTATGGTGGCGACGACGGCGGCGCATCAACGACAATAACAGAATTGATGTCGATGCTATTGTAGTTTCGTTGATGTGGAATGAACCAGTGAGTGTAGTGGTGATGATGTTGATGCTTATTAGGATCACGCAAACACAATTTTATCTATGGCAAACATGAGGGCGCAACAATCCAAACATTAAAGCATGCCAAGTTTTTTTTTCCTCGTGCTTTTCATTGGTGTTTTTCTAGTATTTGGAATAGTTTTTTCACTGACAAGTGTGGGTTTTGTACGTATATTTCGGCACTTATTTTTAGACTGACATAGCGAGTATGCATAGTTCTGCTATTTGTTTATCGGGTACACTACACGCACTAAAACACTATTCAATCATTTTTAGTAGGGCATAACGAATAACTAAATAAACAGCACACATTCACTTACTTAGGAGTAATTACTTAAGAATTTATTTGAAGAGATACTCTACATAAGGCAATGCCGATATTTTTAGTTGATTGTGGGTTATGTAACAACATAGCTTTACTATTCAATTATGTCCCACAAGTATGTATGACATATGAATGACTCATCATTAAACCAGTATGCATAGATTTGATTTGATATTTGAGGTTCTTGAGGGTCGCGACATGGCCCATAGGCCCAGTTTTGGTATAACCCTCATATAATGGTACTTCCGATTTTCGGTATTTTGAGGATTTTAGCTACATTTTTTTGACATTTGGGGTTCCCTGCAGTCCAGAAACTTTTTCACCAAAAATTGTCAACAAAGGTCCATGTTTTTGTATAGCACCAATAGAACAGTACCCCCGATTTTCTGTATTTTTACTGTTTTAGATGCATTTTTGGCTAGACTACCCGTAATTTGAGGTTACTTGCAGTCACGAAACTTATGTATCAAAAATTGTAAGCATATGTCCCTGTTTTTGTATAGCGCCATATAACGGTACCTCCCGGTTTTTGGTATTTTCAGAGTTTTAGCTACACTTTTTACTGAACTGCATGTAATTTGATATTTAAGGTTTTCGGCAGTTAGGAAACTTCTCCACTAAAAATTGTTAATATATTTAGGTCCATATAAGAGTACCTCAAGATTTTCGGGGTTATGTGGACATAAGCTACAATTTTTAACCGAACTAGCTGTAATTTGACATTTATGGTTCTCAGCGATCATACATAGGTCCATGTTTAGGAATAGCCCATATATAAGGGTACCTCCGGATTTTCGGTATTTTTAGGATTTTAGCTACGAATGTTAACCGAACTAACTGTATTTTGACATTTGAAGTTCTAAGGGATCACAACGAAGAAGTCTTCACCAAAAATTGTCAACATATGTTCATTAGGGTTATGACTTTTTTACAACCTCGTATCCCTCTATGATATTTTGATGAGTTTTTACTTAAGATGTAATCTTAATTATAAACTTGATTCTTTTAAATTATTTGTTATTACTTTTTAAGAATAAAGCTTTATATGATTCTTAAAATATTCTTCAAATTATTTTAAGATTCTTGTGCAAACCAAAATAAGCAGTTTTTTAATTACGCTCTTAAATAAATCACTAAATTATTTTATTTAGGATAATTGTTTTTTATTGTCATCTATTTGTATATAAAAGAAAAACTACAAAACTGGACACACTATAGTAGTTACCATAATTTACAACAAATAATTGACTAAGCTGAATATTTATGCATTTCAACATACTCTGTAAATGATACATATGTACATACAACCAATCGAACAAGAAGAAGAACATGAAACATGCTCATCCTTTTTTCCCATTTGTTTGAATATCAATCGATGGTATCAAAAGAAATACAAATAAACTGAGATTTCATTTCATTATTTGCAAAATAAATAACATAGAAAGACCTATTATTTCCTTTGAAAAAAAGAAAAATAACATTTTTGTCTTAAGGACTTAAATATTTGTATTCCATAGATCAATACTCAAAGAAACAAATAATTTTAAATTAGAATATCTTTGATAAAACAACTGCATACATATCAATATGTCTTATAGTAGGTCTATATTGTCTTATAGTAGGTCTATATAGTTAATCCACTGGATTTAAATGGTAAATTCCAATTTAATCATGCAAAACGCTATAATCGACACATGTTATTAACTTTGCACTTAAAAAAGTGCTCTTAAAAAGGGGAAAAAATACTTTTAAATTATGACTTTTTTAGAAATTTACATAAATTATAATTAGTTTACAAGCAGAGCAAAGTCGATAAGATAATTTTGTTGTTTATTATTATTCAAATGAAAATATTCGATGAGGAGATTAAGAACATCATTATTCATCAGCTAAAGAAAACGGTGTCAATGGTCACACCGAACTATAGGGAGGTATATCTCATTGTAATGAAAACACAAAAAAAAAACATTTTCGAAACGCTGACACTATTGCTATTAGTGTTCTTGTTTACATACACAATTCTATCAATTGGTGTCCTAATTGTAAAGAGAGCACAACATCAATGAATAGTATGAAAAAAGTATTTCTTCCTTCGTTCTTCATCAAAGTTGTCTATAAGGGAAATCCAAGCAAAGAGACTGGTTAAATGTGTTCTATGTGAACTTTGAACTATTCATATATTTTTGTATATACTTATTTATGTATGTTTGGATGTGTGTTTTTGCAACGACTAAGAGCGGTATGCAGCCAATTCATTACATACTAACAAATGCATAGAAAGTACCCGTCTTACCACAAAAACGAATTGTATAAACATTCTAACGTTCATACTCACTCTCTCAGACTTTCACATATATGTATATGTATTCTTATTAGGGTTATACTATTTTGTAATTATTTGAAATACTAAAAAAGCCACCTCATGGTATATAAAAATATAAAAAAAATTCAATCCTAAATTTATGAGTTTAACGTAACTAAGGTACAATTACACATATTAGGTATGTTTTCTACTGATTTGTAGTGAATTTTTTTCTGAATTAAAGAGTATATATGCCCGGTATGGTAGTTTGGGGTATCACAAAAGCAGTTCTGTTAAATTTTGAACCAGTTGCCTACAGTTACTGACCGCACAAGCATGTCTTTTTAAATTTATATTTGGTTGCTCTGTTCATAAATTATAGTGTCCACTATCCAGAATGACATAGAGATGAGCGGAAATTAATAATTCGATTCCGAATTATCTGAAACGGTCTGTAGAGGGTGCATATTTCCAATCACATCAAAGCTTTGGCTATGTTTTTGTTAAAAAACAGTTAAAAATGGTTTGAAGCCAACGTGTCTTTTTTTGTTTTCTCTCGATTTGTGCTTGAACGACACTTTTCACGAGGTTATACAGCACTATAAAAGTCGACGATATCATGCTCCTTTGAGTTAAATTTGATTTACAATTTTCTACTTTATTGTCGTCGAAGAGACATTCTTCCAGACCAATTTTAGAATATTTATGATACATGCGGTCAACTAGGGTGGATTTGTGAGCATGACAATACTTAGATTTGTAGTTACAAAATGAAACTTGTGCTAAAATAGCAACTATTTTCAATGACCTTTCTAATTTATCGATCCTAATAATATGGCTAACACTTGGTATTTGCTTTCAGACAATTTTCGATGCTCAGGAGAGATCTAACGAAATTAAATAGTCATTTAAAGCAGGTTTATGAAACCTGTTTGTTAGAATATTTCTTGATTTTATCTGTTTCGAGGTTTGGAGCCTATCGGATGTCAGTATCGATAACCTCGACAATTTCTATTTATTGGCGCCATAAATGCTGTCATATAATCTCTGTCAAAACTAACAACATTCATCTATCAATCATCTGTAATACTTGAGGCAGAAAGCAGCATCTTTGCCGCAAAATAAAAATAAATAAAACCAAAGTTCAGACCGCCTGCGTCCATTAAACTAAGTGTTTCATTTAACCTACACCACCAGTTTCCTAATAGCAACACGTAAGTATCGCCTGAGTACTTGTTGTGCTGTCTATATTCATTGAAGTGCTGTTGTTGTTCGTCTTTTGACAACAATTAATTTCGACTCTAAAACTACTCTGTAGATTTAGAACCCCTACAAGTCCATAGGCATGTATCGGAACTTGTACATGGTCTCCGGCTCGAAGGACCAATCTGAAAGTTCTTGGTAACTTTTCCAGGTTGAGAATTGAACCCACGTTCCTAATAAAGAAGATCAAATTTTTTGTTGGATTTATCAGAATGTTCCATTTTACTAAACTAAACCAAAAACTGCGCAATATTTGCATGGGTAGTACAATTTTTCAATTTTATTTGATTCAAACCTATTCTGATGATCGCAAAAATTGGACACTTTTTTGTACATTTTTGTAGTATAATTGGAATATTTTCCGAAAATATGGAACACCGTTATGTTTTTCTTGTAAATGTTGGCATAGTATGGATCTCTAATACAAACACATCTAGCGGCCTCATTTACAACGCAAATTTTTTTCTGGAGAAGTCAAAACTTCCCGAGATAATGGTCCAAAAGCTCCAAACCCCTGCAGGCAGAGTTAGTTGGCTATTGTGCAACTAACTCTAAAACTTTCAAAAATGTCTTTCAAACTTAGTTTAAGGTAATTTAATATTTTGAGTCCTTTATAAAGAAAATTTGGTTACTAAAAATGCTTGGTATACATATTATTACATATTTGTGTTTGGTTTGGTTGTTTTGTTGTTGTTGTTTTTTTTTTGTCAGTGGTATCAGGGTATATCTCCTTCAGCACAGCTGAGTGATACTTTATTAATTGTTATAATAAGTATAATAATTAAAAGTCAACTTTTGGTACATACAATAAGAGCACTTGATAATGGAGTGTTTTTCTTTGCAGTCACAAAAAGTAGTTTACCTAGTGTACATATTAGTTAAAACATGCACAGTGCCGCATTTGTTTGTGTGTTTGTTATGTTTTTATTTTCAGTAAAAGCATTCATGCGATAATGTTATTTTTTCGCAGAACCGATAATATATAAAAATATATATGTATGTGTGTATACGAGTGTTCATGACTAAGGCACAATGGGTTGAATTTCAATTGAGACTAAAGTCATTCGAAACTAGTAACAACGTGTCAGTGGGCTTGGCCAAAAGAGATTGGTCACAACACTTCTCCACCAAATATTGTCAATATTTCGGTATTTCGAGAATTTTAGCTAAATTTTTAACCGAATTACATGTAATTTGAAATTTAATAATCCCAAAACTTCTCCATAAAATTGTCAACACAGGTCCATGTTTTGGTATAGCCCCGATGAACGGTACATGCTGATTTTCGGATTTATGGGAGCATTTGTTATATTTTGTAACTGGACTACCCGTAATTTGACATTTGAGGTTTTATGATCACCAAACTTATCTACTAAAATTGTCAATGAATTTCCATATTTTGGTATAGCAACCAGGGGTTTTCAACATATTTTGTCTGAAACACCAGTTATTTGCCATTTGTCAAAAATTGTCAACATAGGTCTATGTTTTGGTATAGTCTCCATATATTTTGAGCATATTAGGTATTTTTTTTACCGAAACAGAGGTGATACGATGTGTTGCAGTCACGAAACATATCCATCAAAAATTGTTAACATAGGTCCATTAGGGTTATGACTATTTGAACTTTTTTCTCAAAAATGATTTCCTGCAGCGGGAACGAATGAACTTTTGCCTATTAATTACTAAAATAAAGTTTATTCTAATTATTTATGAGGGTTGGCGTTTTTTGTTTGGGATGATGACTTCTATTTTGTTTTTCAAAATAGTCAGGCTTAATCCCATAGTCGTTGTTTTAATATTTTATTAAAACAACTTTAATTTATTAGTGGGAAAAAATTGGTGATGTTTACCAAGGGGTAAGGCAGGGAATACTATAGTTTCAGATCTCGCCAGAGATCTTCATCAGTTCCATTGTTTCTTGTTTTTCAACAAGAAACTTTTTATACCCATGTGTCAATTGCTAGCTCAAATAGATACGTGCGCAAAGAAACACTCTTATCGAGAATTTCTTTGGCACTACCTAAACTCTAGCAAACAAAACCAAATCTTTCCCACTGCTATGCGTTCGTCGATTTTCGACGAAAAACCACATAACTAATTTGTTGGTATTGCATACTACAGCAATAAACAACATTTTGACAGTTGGCGTTTTTTTGTTTGGGATGACGACTTCTATTTTGTTTTTCAAAATAGTCAGGCTTAATCCCATAGTCGTTGTTTTAATATTTTATTAAAACAACTTTAATTTATTAGTGGGAAAAAATTGGCGATGTTTACCAAGGGGTAAGGCAGGGAATACTATAGTTTCAGATCTCGCCACAGATCTTCATCAGTTCCCTTGTTTCTTGTTTTTCAACAAGAAACTTTTTATAACCAAATGTGTCAAATGTGTGGAACCTGAAATACCAAAAATGTAGCTAAATTTTTTTGAGATTCTGAGTGTTGAGGTTAACTGATAAAATTTCTCCACGATAAATTGTCAGAATAGGTCCATAGTTTGGTTAATTCCGCATATAACGATACCTCCGGATATTAAATGTTTTGAGGAATTTAGCTACATTTGTTGTCTGGACTCTCTGTAATTTGACGTTCAAAACTTCTCGACCAAAAATATTCAACAAAGGTATCCACCCTGTTTAAAGATACCGCCGACCTTTACGATTTTACATATATATTTTGTCTATGTTGGAAAAAATAATATCCCACCAAAATGTTTGCCTCCAAAGATGTAGTTAAATCATATGTATGAGTGATCTGGAAGTGCATCAAATTATGCATTTTCACTCATGTTTTTTACAAGAGCGTGACTACTGAAAGATGCACTCCACTAGCACTGCATTTTAACTAACTCTTCGGCACTGCAATTTAACTATACCTATGGAATCGCATTTTAAATAACCCTTTAAGGTAGAATAGGATGCAGTCTAATTTGCATCCAAAGCACCTGTTTTGATGCATTGCTTTTGATTGAATTTAAAGGCACTCTTCAGAGTGTGTTTTTATGCAGTTCAAAGATGCAATAAAAATGCAAGTCATTGCAAACTATCCTAAAATAAATAAAAAGTATTTATTGATTGTGGAAAAAACGAATAATAAGAACTTTATTACATTAACAGAGATTATGAAATTTCTTTATTAAATTCAATCGCAACTGAGTTTGTTTCGTCCGGTCTCCATTTAATCCAAGCTGAAATTTGTTTGTTTCATCTTCTAAAGGGGTTCTTGTATTGTCTTCCCATCACCAGTTGAGATTTCGACAAATTCTCACACAGCACTTCATTAGGAAATTTTCTTCTCGTAAGTTACCGTAAAAATGTTCCAAACTTTTTGTTGTATTTTGTTTATTTTATATAAAATTTTTAGAAATTGATGCATGCTTTTTCTAGCTTTGAAAAAATTCTGTAGTTGTAGGTATCTACAAATTGGCTTGCTTGCTAGGGATCACTAAGCAACTGCAATTTAAATGTGAGAAATGGATGTCAATCGTTGGATCGCATCCTAATGCTGTTAAAATATAAGGAATTGGAGTGCCTTTTTCACGACTCCGATTGAACTGCGTCAAAACATGCCGTGAAAGAACTAATCTACATTGCACTACATTCAAATGATTTTGCTGGGATATTTCTGCACCGGTATAGGTCTTCGTTTTTATGTATCTCCTAAACGGTGTAGCCCGATTATATCTATAGTTTCAGCCACATTATCCTACACAATTGCCTGTAATTTGATTTAATAAAATATATGGCCTGACGGAACTTAAAGCCCCACAATGGTTTAGTATTAGATTTTTCTGGCCAGCACCTCCATTTGTTGTTGTAACCGATTGTTAATTTGTATATTGGATTCAATAGTAAACATATTAAAAATAAGAAAACCAAAAAATTAGGTCAAAATATTGGAAGGTGGGGCGTGCTCCTATAGACGTTTTTTCCAAATTTTGGTAAAATGCGCAAATTTTGCAAATTTCGTTTTAATTAATTACCTGAGCGTTTTATTTTTCCTCATGTAATAAATTTTAAAGAATTTTAAAGACTATGCAAGTTTTTAGTAGATGTTTTTCATCTTAAAAAGAAGATCTTACTCTCTGAATTTTTCTTGTTGAAAAATATTACGTATTTTTGTGGCAATTGGCTGTCTACCAAACCCTGTTTTTATTAAAGTGTTTGCGGTGCCAGCTCTAGCTCGAAAACTAAAAGAACAACATAAAGATCTAGTCCTTCATCGATCGATTTTTAAAAAATATTAGGGTTTACATAAATGGTGGAACCTAAAATAGGCCAACAAAATTTTTTTCCGATTTTTTGAAATTTAAACACTTTTTTTAATTATTGAAATTACATGGGTACAAATGTGTGTGTTTTCCCTCCGTTTCCCATTAATGGGTATTTTTTTAATATTTGAACAAATTTAAAATTTTTTGAAATAAAAATTTTGAAAAAATTGCTTAAAAAAAGTTTTATATTTTTTTTTTTTTGTTTTTATGGTTTGTTTGTTGATCTTTGTCCGTTTTTAATAAATTGGAACATATGAAAAACTCCAAAACACTCTGATCTAAAATACAAAAAATTCAAAATGTTTGTTTTGTTTATTGTTGAAGTTCAATCTCATTTTCGATTGTTTGAGTGGAGTATTCCCCCATTGGCTCAACTTCATTTATTACCCTCTATTACAGAGAGTAATGTTTTTCAAAACGAACTGACAGTGTTGCAAAATTTCGAAGAATTCTTAGTTGATACGTGCTGACATGTTGCAAAATATTTTGATTTTGGTGTTTCTTTGGAAAAGCCGAAAAGTGAGTGTGATTCTCATTCATATGAGAATACTAGACACTTAAAGAGTTCGGTTTTTCGCTAAAAAGGCATCATTTCAAAAACTGAGAAGCCAATTGATAATTCCCTTCGCCGGGATGAAATCATGATATTGGTAGCGATCAGTAAAATTTTGCAACACTGTCAGTTCGTTTTGAAAAACATTACTCTCTGTAATAGAGGGTAATAAATGAAGTTGAGCCAATGGGGGAATACTCCACTCAAACAATCGAAAATGAGATTGAATCTTCAACAATAAACAAAACAAACAAAAGTTTAACAATTTAAAAAAAAGGTTTACCATTTTTTATTTGTTGTGTTTTTATGGTTTATTTATTGGTCTTTCTCGGTTTTTAATAGATTGGAACATATGAAAAACTCAAAAATACTCATATTTTGATGCAAAATATAAAAAAAAACAAAATTTTAACTTTGACCTTGAATTACTCTGCAATTACTTAACCGAATTTGATTGCTTATTTTGCATCGGAAAGGTAATTGTGTTACCTGTCGAACAAAAAAAATATGAAAATATCTTTATCCGTTTAAAAGTTACAGAGTTTTGACAAGGAAAAAACGATTCTGAACCACTGTGCGCCGTTTTCACTTATTATCGTATTAATGTGTATATACCCTAGTTGGCCTAAAGGGTAGGGTAAAGCCTAAATGGTATAAAAGTTATATTTTTTGAGAGGTTCTTCTGTGGATATTGTTGTAGCATCCGAACTGATGTAAGTTAATAGATAAAATGTTGCTGAAATTTATCATAAAGTCGTTGGTATTGAGAATTCGCCCACTTTTTTGGTTACCGAGATCTAAGATAGTTTCATATTTGAGATTAAAAAATCAGTATAAATCTACGTATTGGTACATTCTTGACGATACTGAACACTGCATAAAAAATTGCTACCTCATATAGATATAGTCTCAGAATATCACCCGATTTAAGATGTGTTGAAGGGTTGAGTCATCTTTTCAAACCGTGTAGACTTCAAATTTACAGTTTCTGTTGTAAACACACCTACTAAAAATTGCCAATGTAGGTTTACGCATTGGTATAGACCCAATATAACGGCATAGACGATTTTAAGTTTTTTTTTTTGAGTTTGAGCCAGCGAATCAGATTTTAATTGACATTTTGTTTACCTTGAGGATAGTGCAAACCTCAATGTAGGTCTATGTTTTTCTGCAGCCTACTTCTAACAGTATATTTTTGGCATTAATTACACTGTACAACATAATAAAAATATTCCATCAATCTCCGCAGGGTGATAATATACCAAAAAAAGAGAAGACCCATGTCTCGGTGTTTTCCCCATCACTTGCATTTTCTGGCGTTATGGGTCCCCAAAGACCTTTATGTCTGTCAAAAGGTATTATTTTTCAGGTTCAGATCTTCCAAATCGTGAGGAATTTTCATTTTCTTTCAGAGGCAAGGTTGTGTTTGTGTCATAAGAAACAAACTTCTTTTTTTCATTGAAATACATTTTTACATTTATTTTAAGCAAATTCCGAACCCACTGTGTCGCATTTTCCCCCCCATGTGCATTCATATGCACATACTTATTCTCTCCCCCCAATTCTGTTGTGATACATGCTTCACCCAGCTAACATTTTTTTCCGAATTCGTTTCGAATTCGGACAGAATTTCTGAAAAAATATCCGATTCTGATGCCGAATTCGTACCGAATTCGGTACGAAAGTTGTATGGACGTGGTCACCGAATTCGGAAAGAATTTTCTAAGGAAAATCTTAAAAAAATATTAGAGTTTCGCGACGAATTCCGTCCGTATTCGGAAGTAAATTCTTGGAAAATTCGGAGAAAAATTTAGATTTTCTGACAGAATTCGGTTCGAATTCGGAAGAAAATTCTGGAAAATTCGATGAAAAATTTAGATTTTCTTAAGAAAATCCGTACGAATTCGGAAAGAAATTCTGGAAAAATTCGGAGAAAAGTTCAGATTTTCTGAAAAAATCGGAAACAATTCTGATGCTGACGCCACGTGTCGTGCTGTACAGAACAAACCCCACTCAGAGACAATTTTCTTTCAATGTGCTATTTATGGAAGATTCTAATTTCAAACTTTCTAATGATTTTGCCTGTTGTTATCATTTTATGATTAACAGTAGAACAAGTATACTTCTACATATTTGTTGAAGCTATCAACACTAGCTTGAATAATTATATGTAGCATTTATATTAAAAAAATTTTAAAATTGTATATGCGAATTTTATGACCAGCCATTTTGTTCTTCGACATCAAACGAAAAAAAAATGACTTAGAAATTCCATTAGAAATCGGAACGAATTCGGAATGACGATTCTTAAGATTCTTTAGAAAATGTGCAGAGATTCTAAAAATAAACTTATAGAAAATCGGTCAAATTTCTAGGAAAATATTAGAGAAATCGGCCACAATTCTAAAAAATATTCAGAAAATCTCAGAAAAAATCTGATATCAGAGCCCTCGGAAAAAATTGTTAGCTGGGATGTATGCGTCTAAATATACTTATGTATGCTCGCTACATTGACACTATCTGCTGGCTGGCATCGGCATTAGCACCCATCACCATCGTCGTAGCGTAGAGGAGAAATGTATTTTACATGTTTTATTAGCATAAAAGAATTTTTGGGGTTAGTGAACTATTTTAAATTTATACATCGTATCAAAGAAAAATACTATTTCAATTTATTTTTAAATATTTTCGTTGCAAATGAGTTTCTAAAATAAATCGCGTACAATTTCAAATAGAAAAACTCGAAAATAGAAATTACACCATTTGTTAGCTTGTTGTCGTTATTTTTTTGGGGTGTTTTTTTCATTTTTCGTTTCTGTAATTTTAGAATGCCTGTTTGTTGATTGTGTAGTTTGTACTGCAGTTCAGTTCTTCTTATTTTTATTTTGCATAAAACGAATGATGACAAAAAACAAACATACCGATATTTTTGTGAAATTAGTTTTTTAGCAAATGCAATAAATGTTTGGTTGCATAAAAACTATTTTCTGAACGGTTTAACACGTTAACTGACTGAATGACATCGAAAATGAATTTAATAAATATTCGGATATATAAAAGGGGTAGTTAAATGACTGTTTTGTTTTCATCGGTTGTATTTTTTACTTCCTTTACATTTTAATGAAAAAAAGGAATAAAAACAGAAAAACATGTCGAAACTAATGGAAAACACATTTTACAGGATGTTCGGGACATTTCTATGAAATTTTTATTGCAATTATAATTTTATTCATAACGAGTATTGTCCGCTTAATATCAATGGTTTATTAGTCATTGTAGTTAGATTGGGTTTTTGTTCAAGAAATACAAAAAATAGTTGTGTGTCAGAACAGAGGGCGTAGGAATCATTCGAATGTTATGAATTTTATTTTAAATAATATTGAATACGAGGAACAGAGCATAATATGTTTTATCTACAGTAGAGCAATTATTTTTCCTTCGGTAATGCTAACCTTACCGTCAACCATATACGCTTCCCTTGAAATATGCAACAAATGAAAACAAAATATCCCCTCAAAAGTATTTCCTAAATAATGCATTGCATTAATTTTATCTCTCCCCTCTTTAGATGGGGTGTATAAAAATAGATTCAATTCCACAACACATTTGTAGCATGGATACAACAACACAAAATACCTTAACACGGAATAACAAATGAATGATTTATGAAATGTTTTTAAACTAATCCATTCTAAATGACATCCCTCCACAAAATGGGATTTTCAGTTTTATGTGTTGAATTTGTTGAAAAAATTAATTTTAATGGAAAATTTAAAGGACACATTTAAAAAAAACATTATTTACAAATTAAAAACACATTCACTCGCACACTTTGAATAACATAATATCTAAATACATATGGGGGTTTCTGAGTGAAATCGGACACTTTTTCAAGATGAGGTTTTTGATTTCCGTTATTTTTTGCTGTGGTGATGCTGCTCATTAGCAAAACATTTTAGTATATTTTCAGATTTTTTTTTTGACTAACGGTTCCAGGGATATCGCCTTGAAAATACAATGTTTCCTTTATACCCGTGTGAAACATTTGTTATTTCACCAAAGCAATACAAAATTATATTTTTTACATTAGTTTTGTTGTTTTATTTAGGAATGTATCTTAAACGTTTTAAAAACTTCTTCATTTTGCGATTTTAAGAATGAATGGCGTTTTTTTGTGCCCGCGACAAGTTTAGCCACTTCATGTCTCAAATTCAACTCCACTTTCGTATTTAAATAATCATCTTCTTGAGAAAATCTTACTTTAATTACTGGTATATTATTTGCTCGGATGCCCATTCATGTAATTCCCAAACCGTGGTTATTTTATTATCAATTTATTGAGCTTATTGTCCGGCTGATACACTTATTGCTAATCCATTTTCAAAATAGAAAAATGACGCACTTTTTAAGATGTTTAAGATACATTCCTAAATAAAACAACAAAACCAATGTAAAAAATATAATTTTGTATTGTTTTGGTGAAATAACAAATGTTTCACACGGGTATAAAGGAAAAATTGTATTGACAAATTTTAAAAAATTCAGAAAAAATAGTTATCGTCCGAATCCCATTACCACATAGGATTTAAAATTTTTGTAATTGAACGTAGTTTAATACAAAAAAATTTAAAGAAAATCGAAGGGGTCGAACATCTTTAATAATTGATTTTAAATATTAAATCGCGAAAATAGCATCCAAGCCCACTGTGCAATTTTTTTTGCTATTTTTTATTTAATAGCTGATAAAACAGCAAAACATACAAAAATTTTTTTCAAATTGGACCAACATTAAAGAAGTTATGAGTATTTCTTTGCATGTAGTTTTTACAGAATTTGACTTTTTCAAGGCGCGATATCTCTGGAACCGTTAGTCCAAAAAAATCTGAAAATATACTAAAATGTTTTGCTAATGAGCAGCATCACCACAGCAAAAAATAAAGGAAATCAAAAACCTTAACTTGAAAAAGTGTCCGATTTCACTCAGAAATCCCCATATGTAGCTCAACAAAAAAATATTCCTAATTGGAAATATGTTACAAGCACAGACGAATTATTTTTAAAATGAATTAAAAAAATGTTTAAATAGAAAATAAAAGCAACAATAAACTGAATAAAAATGAAGGGAATTTTAAAAGCGTACTATAAAGCACAAATGTCCACAACTAAAAAAAGAAATAAATAAAAAAGACATACCACCAAAAAATATCCAATTTATTTGGTGTTAAACAAAAAGGAAAAAAACCGAAACGTGTAATTCACAAAAAAAGAAGTGAACGAGAAAAGAAACGGGAAACAAAAACAAGATGTGTGTGAAACATTTGACAACAACATTTTGGTTAGTCTGTCTGACATTTGTCAGCATACATGAGCAGTGTCATCAATTAAAGAACACAAGTGTTGAGGCCGCCGCCATTGTGCCCCTGCTACAACGACAGCAACCAGATGTAGCCAGTTCACGACGACAACAGAAAACTGAACCAAAACGTCGCTTTCCTGTGCGACCAACAAAGGAAGTAATAGGTGACGTTGAAAACCTCGTTAACACAACAAACAAAAACCAACTTCAAAATGCAGACAAAGAACCTGACTTGTTGGCGGAAGCCATAAAAGAAAATTCAATAAACACCATTTTACCTCTTATGCCGGAGGAAAGCATTCAGCTCAGACTCAATGCCAGCAATAATGATGATGCAAATGTAACTAATACCCTATTAAATAGTGCTTCAAATTTAAGAAAATCCAGAACTCTCAACGAGTCCAGCGAACACAACAAAGTCCATATTAAGAATATTAAACAAAAGCCACCAAAGATTGATGGTGAAATGTTGGTTCAGGACTTTAAGGAAAATCTACAACAGCTCTTAAAGACCAGTAACAGCAACAACAACAATGACGACAAAAGGAACCACAAAGTTGGTAGCAATGGTAACGGCTTTGGCAGCAGTATTAATAAATCACCACACGATAATGCATATCTTATGGCCACTTCAACCAGTTCAACTATGAAGCGTGCTGTCTCCTCACCGGTTACACCACAGCCATGGACCACTTCAATGGCATATCCGTTCTCCAACTATGGTGCCTACAGCGGCAGCAACACCAACACCAGCAACAATGGCTATAGTTATGGTTCGGCGAAACAACAAGCACCACCTTTGGAGCGACGTCACATTGTGCCCGAAAAATTGCAATACACCAAAGAGATTACCATCAAACAGGGTCGCCTTATGGGCATTAGACGTAATTTTCATCCCTCTGCAGGTATACGTGATGTTGATCAATATCTTGGTATACCATATGCTGAAGCTCCAGTGGGCAGTCGTCGTTTTATGCCACCAGGTATGTAGTAAAAAAAACACACTCACACTCACACAAAGAATAAAAAACTGAAATCTTGCAACCGTATAAATATGCGGTCATAAAGATAACTGCAAAAAAGTGAATCTATAAAGACCATTTTTTATAACTTAATATGAAAAAATGTTTATTTTGTTAAATAACTAATTGAGCTAAGTTTTAAAAAATGAATTAAGATTTGGAAAAAAATTATAGAGATGAAAATTATAAAAACAATATTTCTTATTAATATAAGTCGCAATAATGGGTGCCACCGTGGTGCAATGGTATGCACACCCGCATTTCACGCTGAAGTTCGTGGGTTCGATTCCCCGGCCAGGTAACATCAAAATTTTCAACGGTGGCAAAATTACCCCTCAGTAATGTTGGTTACATTACTTGAGTATTTCAGCCATGTAAAACTTCTCTAAAAGTGGTGTCTTGGGACAGGCCGTTCGAACTCGAAATGAGGCTAATGGTACCCTTCACCTCTGAATACACCATCTTATTGACAAACTGAATAAATTATCTGCCAGAAAGATTGCCCTATGTAATGTGGGACTGATAAATTTTGAAACAAATATACAAAACTATGTAAAATGGATACTTGAGCAACTTTGCGTTTCATTAAAAATTCAATGTACATTAGGCCTTAATGAAAACTAGATACTAGACAATGTTAACTTTAAACATAGAGACTTAACTTTCGGCAAATAAGAATGCATTTTATAAAAAGGTAACACCAAAAGAACATTGTTACTCAAATTAGTTAAGTTAAATAACACCGTGCAACATTTTTAAGGTGATCTTGTGCAAACAATTTGAACTGAGGATTTTTTGAAAGTACAGACCCAAACGACAAGAAACCCTAGTTCGGTTTTGTTGTATCAGATCCTGCTCGGATTTTATGGCCCATCTAAACATGGTTAAATATTGAGTTTTTAAAGAAATTCGGGGCTATATCTTCTGACCTCCGAACCAAATTTGTAGATAAGGACAAGTATAAAATATTTGGAGAAATGATGAATTCGAAAAACTACATTTATTGCTCAAATTTTATAAAATATCGAAAATTTCCATAATTTGTATATATTTCGCACCGTATCTCCAAAACCGTTAATTTTTTCTGAATATTTTCTTCTGGAAAATATTCCGCGGAATGTAATACACAACTCTTCAGAACATGTCATTGTTGTAAACTGCCTCTTTCAGTACATTTTTTCAACGTCGATTTAATAAAAATGGCAATAATGGTGGTGAAATCCGAAATGCGAGAATAAACTGTTGGTGTGAACTGTGTTTGAAATACGTGTTGTAAAAGATATGATGCGAAATACCGCTGAAACAACATGAAGAGTTTCAGAATGTTCTAAAGAATTGTTGAGAACTTTATTTGGAAGATTTTTGCAAAAGGTTACTTGGTTCAACTTCCAATAGTTTAGCCGATACTGACCAGAATTTCAGCAATTATGTACAATTTTCTATATTTTATAGATTTTGATGCCCTAGATGGAGGTTTTCTTATGTAATTTTTTTTCAAAAGATATGTTCTACTAGTTTAGGGCTACAATATTGCTAAAGGCAGCAAGGCCAAATTCCTATTCGTTTCTGAGATAAAGGTCTGATAAATGCAAAAAGTGTAGATTTAGCCCGGTTTAGATGAGGCCATAAAATCCGAACTAGATCTGACAGGACAAAACCCTACTACGGTTTTTGTAGTCTAAATATGTACTTTCAAAAAATGCATACTAGAAGTTGTTTGCATTTTCAGTGTTGCATAGTGTAATTTTAGCTTTACCAGTTTCTATTTTAGACTACACTCATTAAATACACTGCCGCTCATATGAATAGGTTTGAACATTTTTATACCCTCCACCATATGGAGGGTATAATTAAATTTGTCATTCCGTTTGTAACACATCGAAATATTCGTCGGAGATCCTATAAAGTATACATAGTATTCATCAGCATAAAATTCTATATCGATGTCCGTCCGTCCGTCCGTCTGTCTGTTGAAATCAAGATACAGGTTGCAATTTTAAAGATAGAGAGTCAAAATTTGGTACAGAAGTTTTTATAACTTGCAGGATGGTTGGTATTGAAAATGGGATATATCGGTCCACGTTTTGATATAGCCCCCATAGAACGGTACCTCCTGATTTTCGGTATTGTTAAGGTTTTAGCTTCATTATCCTACCAAAATGGCTGAAATTTGGCACGTAGTCTTCCTTAGGGGTATAAAACTTTGCCCCAGAATTTTGTCGGTATCGGTCCACACCTTCAGATAGCCCCCATAGAACGGTACCTCCCGATTTTCGGTATTTTGAAGGTTTTCGCTTCATTATCACACCGAAATGGCTGAAATTTGGTACTTAGTTTACGTTGGTGGTATAAAACTTTCCCCCAGAACTTTGTTGGTATCGGTCCATGCCTTCATATAGCCCCCACAGAACGGTACCTCCCGATTTTCGGTATTTTGAACGTTGTGGCCTCAATATTCCACCGAAATGGCTGAAATTTGGTATTAAGACTTCGTTGGCGGTACTCAAACTTTCCCTTTAAATTTGTCGGTATAGGTTCACGCCTTCATATAGCCCCCATGGAAAGGTACCTCCCGATTTTTCACATTTTGAAGGTTGTGTCTTCAATATTCCACCAAAGTGGCTGAAATTTGGTATTTAGTCTTCAATGTAATATAAAACTGTTCGCCAGAAATATGTCTGTACAGGTCCACGCTTTCATATCGCCCCATTTCTGACTAAAATTCGTCGGTATAGGTCCACGTTTCGATATAGCCCCCATAAAACGGTACCTCCCGATTTTCGTAATACTGAAGATTGCGACGTCAATGTCCAACCGAAATGACTGGAATTCGTTATTTCGTCTTCCAAGAGTTATAAAATATTCCAGAAGAGTATTATCAGTATAGGTCCACGACTTCCTATATCCCCATAGAAGCGTACTTCATGATTTTCGGTATTTTTTAAGTTTTAGCCACATTCTCTTACCGAAATATAGGAAATTTGGTATTTAGTCTTCTTTGAGTCTAAAAACTTTCCGTAAGAAATTTGTCGGTATAGATCGACGTTTTGAAATAGCCCCCATAGAATGGTGCCTCACATTGTTTCACCGAAATTGCTGAAATTTAGTATTAAGTCTTCTTCTTTTACTTCAATACAACTTGTGGTGGAGGGTATAGCAAATTCGGCCCGGCCGAACTTAACGCCGTTCTTACTTGTTCTTTTTATATTTTAAGGTCTCTTCAGTTGTGTTTGGATTTGAGATACATACTATATAGTTTTTGAGAGTCCTGTACCATGCCAACATTGACAAGAAAAATCATAACGGTATTGTCGTATTTTCGGATAATATCCCTGTTATAATAAAAATGTACCAAAAAAGTGCTAAATTTTTTGGCTCATCTGAATTAGTTTAGTAACATGGAACTTTGTGGTAAATCCTACAAAAAGTTTGACCCACTTTTTTGAGTCGTAAGATCTCCTCCTAAGCTTCGAAACTTGTCTGAGAGCAAATACCAAGTGTTAGCCATAATATTGGGATAGATAAACTAGTTTCATTTGACTATCCTGGCAGTATAAATGTAAGCATTATCATGCTCAGAACTCCACCACTGTCGACCACATGTATCATACACGAAAATTAGTCTGAAAGAATGCCTCTTCAACGAGAACATCAAAACGTTTTGATCTGATTATATATTTACTACAGCAGTAACGCAGTCGGGGATGTCATACCCCTTCGTTTTAAATTTGAATTAACATTTTCTACGCTATTTGTCGTCGAAAAGACATTCTTCCAGATCAGTTTTCGAGCTAACACTTGGTATTTGCTCTCAGACAATTTTTGAAACTTAGGAGGGGTCTTACGGAATCAAAAAGTCATTTAAAGCAGGGTTATAAAAATGTTTTTTGGAATATTTCTTGATTTTATATGAGAGTTATTGGTAACTATTCCGGGTTGAGGTTGTTTTTTTAAGATTTACCGGAATATTCCATTTTACTAAATTAAAGCAGAAATGTGGGCAAAAATTGCATAGGTAGTACCTTTTTTCAATTTTATTTAATTCAAACCTATTTAGATAAGCCAAAAATTTAGCACTTTTGTGGTACATTTTTATTATAACAGGGATATTTTCCGAAAATATGGCAAAAGCGTTATGACATTTCCTGTGAATGTTGGCATAGTATAGGACTCTCAAAAACTATATAGTATGGATCCCTAATCCAAACACAGCTGAAGATACCTTAACATATTCAAAGAAAAAATGTCAGATGAGCGGGAGTGTATGTACGTTAGTCCATGGTCGTAACCCTCGTTGATCTATCGAAAAATAATTGTTTGTCGAATTATCCTTTCGTTCGATCGTCACCAATGTCTTCGTTACAATTCTTACTCCATGACAAGGATAAACCCCGAATCCACTGTTTGCTCAGTGATATATGACTTTTTTATACCCTACACCACACTGTAGTAAGGGATATTATGCCTTTGTGAATTTTTTTGTAACATGCAAAAGTTCCTTTTCCGTCCGTCTGTCCATGTATTTTTAATCAGAACACAGGCCGCATGTATTGTCCGATTTATCTGAAAAATGTTTTTTATACCCTCCACCGTAGTATGGAGGGTATATTAAGTTTGGTTTTCCGTTTGTAACGCATTAAAATATACATTTGCGACCCTATAAGGTATATATATTCTTGATCAGGATAAAATTCTAAGACGATCTAGCCTTGTCCATTTGTCCGTCCGTCTGTTGTAATCACTCTAGCGTCCGCAATAATTGCTAAACTTTTACACCCGAGTGTCTTTTTCCATAGACAGGTCAAGTTCGAAGATGGGCTGTATAGGGCTACCTTTTGGTATAGCCCCCATATAACGATACCCCCGATTTGACTTATTTTGAGGATTTTCCTCCAAAATTGGCTCCGATTTGGCACTTGGAGTTTCAAGAAAAGAAATAACTTCTGCACCGAAAATAGTGAAAATAGGTCCACGTTGTGGTATAGGTCCCATATAGCGGAACCCCCAATTTAAAATATTTTGAGCATTTTAGCTACATTTTCTGACCGAATTGGCTGAAATTGCCAATACAGGTCCACGTTTTCGTATAGCCCCCATATAACGGTAGCGTCCGATTTAAAGTATTTTGACGTTTTTAGCTACATTTGCATACCGAATTAGCTATAATTTGTTATTTAGGGTTCCTAGTGTTCAAGAAACTTATCCAACAAAAATTATGGGCATAAGTCCATGTTTTATTGTAGCCCCCAAATAACAGTACCGACCGACCCATGAAAGTATTTCATTGTGGAGTGCCCGGCCGAACTTACCGCTTTTTGTACCCTCCAATACAGTATGGAGGGTATAATAAATTTGTTTTTCTGTTTGCAACGCATTGAAATACACATTTCCGACCCTATAAAGTATATATATTCAGGACCAGGATAAAATTCTGAGTCGATTTAGCCATGTCCGTCTGTTGTAATCACTACAGCGTCCACAGTAATTGAGCTAGAGCGCTGTATTTTTGCACCCGAGTGTCTTTTCTCCATATGCAGGTCAAGTTCGAAGATGGGCTAAACCGGCCCACGTTTTGGTATAGCCCCCATATAACGGTACATCCCGATTTTCGGTATTATGTGCATTTTAGCTATATTTTTCGACCGAACTATCTGTAATTTAATATTTGAGGTTCACAGTGGCCACAAAATATCTCTATAAAAACCGTCAACATAGGTCCATGTTTTGGTATAGCCTCCGTATAACGGTACCTCCCGATTTTCGGTATTTTGAGGATTTTAGCTAAAATGTTTAACCGAACTATCTGTAATTTGGCATTTAAAGTTCTCGGTGGCCAAGAAACGTCTCCACCAAAAATCGTTAATATAGGCCAATGTTTTCGTATAGCCCCATATAACGGTACCTCCCGATGTTTGGTACTTTGAGGATTTTAGCTACAATTTTTAACCGAACTACCTGTAATTTGACAGTTTAGGTTCCCTGTGGTAGCAAAACATCTCCACTAAAAAACGTCAATATAGGTCCTTGTTTTGGTATTGCCCCCATATAACGGCACCTACCGATTTTCGGTATTTTGAGAATTTTAGCTATAATTTTTAACCGAACTAGCTGTAATTTGACATTTGAGGTTCTCAGTTGTAACGAAACTTCTTCAACATAGGTCGATGTTTGGGTATAGCTCCCATATAACGGTACCTCCAGATTTGCGGCATTTTGAGGGTCTTAGCTACATTGTTTGACGGAACTACCCGTAATTTGAATTTTGAGGTTTCCTGCAGTTATAAAGCTTTTCCACCAAAAATAGTAAAGATAGGTACTTACTTACTTACTTAGCTGGCCCATTACAGAACATTTGCTGATGTTGAAGAATTTAGCTTTTATTCGAATTGCAGCAAGTCTTTCATTCACTGGAGTGAAGCTGGATACCAGATGTTTTAGTCTCCGACTAACTACAAATCCGCAACCAAACTCATGCTTTACGTCATGGCAGCTATAATACAGTGCTTCACCTTTAGGTCTTGTTGTGACGCCTTTCCCAATCCATCGTATTTCCTGTATGGCAGTAATATCGGCCTTGTATTTTTCAAGTACGTCTGCCAATGCGAAGACTGCACCTTCTCTATAAAGAGTGCGAACATTCCAGGTGCAGATTCGCAGATCATGGTCCTTAAAACGTTTGCGGGGTTCGTCAACTTTAGAGGGATTTGTTCTTCTTTTCTTTTGTTTTTTCATAGTAGGCTCTTTTTTCTAGGGGAGGGTTACTAACCCGACGCCCAAACCCAAGTTTTTAACGTTCTTATGGGTGAACGCGCGGCACATTTTAGCTCACTACCTTTAACGGGTGTTAAAAGCAGTTCCCCAGGTGACACCGTAAAGATAGGTAGACACTTTAATATAGCCCATAGGCGGTACCTTTCACCCGGCTGAACACATTTTTATACCCTACACCACTATGTGGGGAGGGTATTATAAGTTGGTTTTGGCAAAAACGCATCGAAATAATAGTCGTAGACCCATACATGTATGTATATACCAAAATGAATGTCTGGACGAGCTGAGTCGATCTGGCTATGTGTGTCCGTCCGTCTGTCCATCTAAACTTTGCAATCACGCTACAGGTCGCAATTTTAATACGATCGTCACCAAATTTTGGGTGTTGATGAAGGTCCCGGAGGGGAAGAAGCCTATTGATTTTTGTGATGGTCGGATAATATTCAGGGGTCAGAATGTGCAAGAAACTTATTTGGAGAAAAAGTCAACGTTTTATTATAAAGCTAATATCTCCGCTTCTATAACGGGTATATCAAAAACATGTTAATGAAAGTAGAAAATATCACCTTTGCAACGATGTAACAAAGATTGTCGTAGGTGGTCAAACAACGAAGATATCGCAATAGCCGCTAATAGAACACAACTTTTCATTTTTGCGATTTTAATAATAATGACGAATATCACAGCTTTGGCCGGGAACCTTCCAAAACCAAAACCTGACTATGAAAGTAGAAAAATCCCATCGTTACACTGATGTAAATACTAACGCTTTATTTCAATATCTCTCTTCTGTAAGAGGTATATCTAAAGCAAAACCTGGCAAGGAAATTAGAAAATATCACCTTTACAGCCTTGGGAAGTAGGTTGTCATAGGTGGTCAAACAAAAGAGATATCGCAATAGTCGGTAATACACCCTTTTTCCATTTTTTGTGCAATCACACTACAGGTCGGAATTTTGATCCGATCCTCACAAAATTTTGGGGTTTATGGGGGTCTCAAAGAGAAAGAAGGAGTAAACCGATATAATCTATATTCGCCTGAATATAATATTACCATATGCAAGGTTATTACCTATTCGTTTAGTCCCTTCGAGAGTTATCGTACGCACCATTTTAGCGAAAATTTTTGAACTTTTGTGGGGGATGTACCGGAGGAAGAGGATCTATATGGTCCATCTTGGAACTTAATGCAATTTTTTTTTACCTGATCGGTTGCTTCGTTCGAGAGTTACCGTGCGCACCAGCCAGCCAGACAGACATAAGGTAGGACGGACAGACATTGCGCAATCGACTCCAAATTGGCTGAAACAGATTTTGTCTAAAAATACTTGGGGTCTAAACCCATTATTTCGATGGGACAATTTTTGGTCGTATCAAAGTTTATATACCCTCTTTAGCCTAAAGGCTGAGGGTATAATCATGATGCTGTAGGATATATCCTTAATGGTTATACCCTCAGCCTTTAGGCTGACAAGAGTATATTCACTTTGATACGGCCAAAAATGAGCCTCATCGAAATAACGGTTTTAGGCCCCAAAGTATGTGTGGACGAAATCTGTTTCGTCTGTCTGTCTGGTACGTACGATAACTCTCGAACAAATCAACCGATTTGGTTCAAAATTTGGATCTCGTAATATGTTGTCCAACCTTAGATCAAGTTCGAAGATGGGTCATATCGGTCCACTCCCTCACGTCCCCCACAAAAGTTTAATATTTTTCGCAAAATTTATGAGTATAATAGATCCCGAAGGGACTAACTAATTTGATCAATACATTGCGTATCGTAGTATTTCTACCAGGCAAAGATCAAGTTCGAATATAGACTATATCTGTCCACTCCCTCGGCTACGTCCCACACAAAATTTCTGAAAAGAGCAATTTAAAAGCTGCTCACAAATCGACTTGATTTTTTGCAACAACTTGTATTCGCTGCCCCCATTTTTCTGGGTCAAGTCTATACTTAAAGAGAAAATGGCCCGAAAGCAATAAAAACCCCTACGACACCATGTGTAGTGGCTGGAGCGCATGAAAGTTCTCAAACCAGATTCAATCCCAAATTTGGTTCTCTTAATATATTGTCCAACCTTAGATCAAGTTCGAAGATGGGTCGTATCGGTCCATTCCCGCAGGTACCTCCTCACAAAAGTTTTAATTGTTTGCAAAAATTTGATCGTTACTTTGCACATCGTAATATTTCTACCAGACTTAGATCAACTTCGAATATGGATTATTTCTGACTGAAATCGGACACTTTTTCAAAATGAGATTTTTGATTTCCTTTATTCCTTGCTGTGGTGATGCTGCTCATCAGGTTAGTGCAATTTATTTATTTATTTAAAATTCTTTCATGTAAACAAAGCCTTACGGCCAAAAGAGATGATTACATTATACATAATATTGAGAAATTCACTACTCCAAAATAAAATAAAATTTAGGGTATGTTCGAAGATCTTTTGGAAATTTATACCGATGCGACACCTTGTGGTCCTGTTTACAGTGATATTATGTTTTTCGAGGGCAAGTCCATGCTTCCTGACATACCAGCAGTGTTGCCGAAAGTTTTTGATCGGAAATCGTCAAAAAAATCGTCAAATCGTCAACAAAATTTGGAAAATCGTCAACATAGTATAGTCCAAAACTAGGTTTGGCTAATGCGATTTTTTAGCTGATAGTATGGCTATGAGACAAACTATATAAGATCTACAACCCACAGCAATAAATCTAACCCAATCTCACTTAAATACCGCTATAACAACAGCTTTCAGAACATGATAGTTTTCCCTATGTTTATCGTGTTTTCAGTAATGCAGAAAGGTGAAGCTGGGTGCACGTTGCCGGTTTTGCATGGCAGTTTAGCTCAAATATCACTTGCTTGACAGTGAATAATATTTTTAAAAACCATTTTCAATTTCATTAAAAAATTCACCAAAATAAGAGATCTACGATTTCGATTTATGGCAAAACGAGTCGAATCGTTTTCCATCACATACCCGATTAAAAAAGCCTATAAAATCGAGTTTGGAACATTGTTTTCCTTAAAGTCTTTCGTGAAATTTTGGAAAAAATATAGTTATCGCCTTTTATTTCATGCAATTCTGGCTTACGTGAAAAATCGTCATTTTGGACCATAAAATCGTCAAATCGTCATTTTCCAATTTTGGGCTAAAAAATCGTCAAAATGACGATAAATCGTCAAATTCGGCAACACTGCATACCAGTCCAAAAGCTCAAATTTATACGGGGACCAACTGAAATGTCTGGAAAGTGCGCTATCTATCAGAAAGAAATTGTTCCCAAGATAATACCCAGTTCCAAAATGGACTATGTCGATCAATACCTTCATGTACCTCCCCCGCAACACTGTTGATCTTCAATCCAAATATATATTTTTTTCGGCAAGTTCATACGTCTAAAATAGACAAAAAATCTGACCATGCTTATGTATCTGTAGGGAAAATGACTTTTGTTGCGTAGGCTGTATTCGATTCTATATAGTACATATATGGAAATATCAATTTACACAGGCTGAGGGTACATCTCTGTCGGTAAAGCCGACTGATATTGTTTTTACTTGTTTTTTTTTTTTAATTAATTATCCTCTAAACATTACAATCCTGCTGTCACCGATAATTAAGATATTCGATCAATTATCATTTGTGAGAACTTTTTCTAGGCTTAATTTAATTGCGAATAATTCACAATTGTAAAACGAGGAATATGCATTAATAGGGATTTTTGTCTTAAAATCCTCACTATGACAAAATTTTTAAAATAAACGTTTCTGTACGGCCTAATAAATTAACTTAAACTATGCAATGCATTCAAATTCCTGAATATTTTGCTTTCAAAGAGCACAAGCTGTATTAAATAGTCCACATTTTTTTCAGTTCAGTTTTCCTACATGCATTGGTTTGTTATAATACACAGGAACCCTGTGTAGACTTTTCACTGCGTTGGCGGTAGTATAAAATTACTAAAGATATTATCATTAATAGTTATAAGTGCAATTTTGTACGTTATTAATTTTTTGGACACCCCGAAATATTTTTTTTTTTTAATTTTTGCGCATAAACGACAATTAGTAATCTAGACATTTTTTAAAAAGGCAACTAAATACAGACATACATACAAATGCAAACACAAGAAATAGTTTTTATGTTTTTTCATTAATTTAGAATTTAAATAAAAACCAATAATGTTTACTATAAAAACTTTCACTGAATTTGAATTGTTTTCTTAACTACGAATTTAATAAACTTTTAAATACCTTCCCTTAAAATGCTTTCGTTTAAAGTTTTAGCATGCCAGTTTAAGCTGTACGTTAATTTTCGACAGCACAAAGGATGACTTGGGAATTCTCTAGATGCTGTGGGTTAAAACTTTAATGTTTAATCTCTAAAGTGTTATTTTTTGTTCACTCTTTTAGATGGGATATGTTTTAAATATAATATGCAACAATCGAGATTTCAGTTTTCGAAATTTTTAAGTTCTTATGCTTTGGATAAGGGGTAACATGAACAAGTCCACTTTTGAAATATTATTGTAATGATGTACATATTAGTAAATTAATGATATAAAATAACACAAATAAAAGCAATTGTAGAAGTGAGAATAAGTAAGCCCACGAATTTCCCAAAAATAAACAACAAGAATCTAAACTACATATTTCTTGTATTTAAATTGCTTGAGTACAGTAAAATATTGACCCAAATTCCAGTCATTACTCCTTGATGCCAAGTATTGATTTTTCTAACGTTTATTATAAATTAGATGATCGGTGTCAATATATGTTATAAGCTATCTCGTTGTGAATAAGACTTTAATCAATCATTTGCCATTATGTATTTGGTTAAAAATTAATTCGCAAAACTTGATTTATTCACTTTCAATCCTAGTCCAATTAAACCACAATTCGACCAAACAAAAAGCACACACACTTTGATATACACAGAAGTGGAGTTTTGGTTTGCATACTGAAAATTATTTTGCTGCTCTTTACCTAAGTTCTACTTATGTGTGCTCTAACTGCCCACATATTGAACGTTTGTAGTTGCTTCCGTTTTGAAAATAGACAGAATAACAATCATCAAAGTCAATGTTGTAACAGAGAACGGAAATGCAAAATTTTCTCAGAAATATCAGAACTCAAAATTAAAATCAAAAGTTAGTGTTTGGAAAAGTTAGTTTTAAACATTGATGTGGCTTTGCAACCGCAAAAACATACATACATGTCCAAATGTGTATGCGTATGTTGTATATATGAATGTATGTGTTATGTTGTCTTTAAATAATAAGCAACATAACCTACAAAGATATGGCAAAGAAAATGGTACCATTTGTATCCAAACTGGGCAAATAATTGGTTTAGCCATGTATGTGTGTGTGTTCCGTCCTAAGGATATGTGCAGACTTAACAAAATCAAATAAACTTTGTTACTGTTGTTGTTGTTTTCTTAACAGCCTGGAAATATTAAGAAATATCAAATAGATTTATTATGTAGTAAGCAATTATGTGTGAACTATTTAACTGAGTTTTGAAAAAAAATAAAGAAAATAATATCCCTTCATTAGGATAACATCAATAAATTGATATATTATACAAAATATCCGATATCACGCAGCGCCTTAATTAAATTTAAATAAAAGGTGCTTACACGTGGGAAGTTTTTGCTGTTTCTGAAACTACAATGTTCATAGATGAGAAAAATCAAAACAACAAAAAAATCGCCGGAAAGATTCTCAAATAAATCGCGGTTAAAGTTCACATTTGTAGGGTTATTTTAGGTTTTCACGATTTTGCTTGGAAACCGCAATTCCTATCGAAATAAGATTAAAGAAAATGTTATAGCAGTAAAAATTCTCTAGAAGATTGGTTTCTATGGTGTTTTCGTAGGTATTACCATTTTTGAGATATAGACAGATTTTGACAACTTTTTTTTTTTTTTTTTTTTATTAATTCATTTATTCATGGTTATTAGTTTACAATATTTATATTTTGATGTCCCAGCGCCTTCAAGGCTTTATTGGGACGAATTCATAAAAAAGAACATTTTTTTAAGAACGTGTTTCAAAAGATTTAAAATAAAAAAAAAAAAAAATAATGAAGGAGATTTAGTTTTACATCAGAAGCATATCGGCATTTTGTAATAAAAATGATTTTAGTTCCTTTTTAAAAGAAGATACTCTATTCAACGTCTTTAAGTAAGAAGGCATATTATTATATTCTAAACATCCGTGATACTCTATTCGCTGCTTTGTTATTTCCAATCGGCATCTCTTTAGTTTTAAATTTGAACTACTTCTTGTATCGATAGCAGTTTGGTTAACAGCAAATTCCACTGAATGCGGTCCCAAATTTTTAATAGCCTTGAACATATATGTTAGAAGCTGAAATTTGTGTATTCCATATAGCGGCAGGATATCTTTTGCAATATTAGTATATAACTCATACGTATGGTATAATCTTGGTAAATTAAATACAGTTTTTAGTGCATTGTTTTGTAACCTCTGCAGGGATTTCAAATTCGTATTATTCTTATAGCCAAAAATCATTATCAAATAGCTGAAATGACTTTGTATTAAAGATGTATATAACAATAACTTTGTTTTTAAATCGAATGTATATTGAAACTTATGAAGAATTCCAATTGCTGGTGCGACTTTATTTTTTAAGTAATCCATATGTTCGTTCCAAGCCAAGTTACTTTGCATATGTATTCCTAAGTATTTTAGCGAATGACACTCAAAAATCTGTGTTCCTCCAATCATTATATGAAAAGATGTATCGCTTTGATGACGGCGTGGTTGAAAGCGAATAATTTTTGTTTTTTCCGAGTTTATTACTAATTTATTTATTCGACAATATTCAATAATAGCTTCAGCATCATGCTCCATTTGTCCTTTTAATATAGCATTGTGATTATAGGGATATAGAAGGGAAATGTCATCTGCATACATAACCAGTTTTCCATAAAGAGGTAAATTCGATATGTCATTTAAATATAACGTAAATAGCAAGGGTCCCAGGACACTTCCCTGTGGTACACCATGTTCCACTCTTCCAACTTCACTTCTTACACCATTAATTTCAACAAATTGCTTTCGGTTTGTTAGGTAACTCTTCAATAATTTTAATTCTTTACCATGAATACCATAAAATGAAAGTTTCAAGAACAATATTTGATGATCGACTAAATCGAAAGCTTTTGAAAAGTCATACAAAGCTGCGCCTACCCCACCAAAATTTGCATCAAGACCTTCGCATATTATGTTGACCACATTTACCACAGCTTCCTGTGTGCCGCTTCCTTTTTTGAACCCAAACTGCTTCCGATACATTTGTCCAGTTCGGTCTAAAAAATCTGAGAGCTGTTTGTGTAATAATTTCTCGAACACTTTATCAAAAAATGGCAACAAAGAAATTGGTCTAAAATCACACGTACTACATGCATTAGTCGACTTGGGTATCGGTACAACTTTAGCTATTTTTAAAATTTCAGGATACTCAGGTAGATTTAACATATTGTTGAAAATTGTCATCAGGTGCTCACTAATGGAGTCTTTTACTGCAATCAAAACTTTGCCTACGATTCCGTCATGGCCAGGACTTTTGCCAGTATCAAGGTTTGTTATCACATCGATTATATCTGATCTATCTACAGTATTAACAGAAAATCTTAACTCACATTGAGTAAGTGTATTTAATTTGTTTATGTTATCTCCTGGTCTATATGTAATATCATTTTTTAAGGTCTTTGGGATACTCAAAAAATATTCATTAAACAAGTTAGACTTTAATAAGTCATCATTAATGATTTCTTTGGCGTCATTTCTTAATTGAATAACCTTTTTCTCCTTTCGTCCTAAACACTCATTTATAAAGTCCCAACATTTACGTGGGTTTTGGTCAAATTTTGCCAGATTGGAACTAACATAAGAGTTCATACTAATGCGGCTTGCTATTTTAATGATGCGGCTTATATGCTTCAATGTGAATTCTGTATGAGTATTTTTTCCACGTTTCCTCCTTTTTAACAATATTTTTTCCTTATACCTTCTGAGTGCCTGCAATTCTTCATTTTCCCAAGGTGTTAGCAGCGATTTTGATAATATGTTGACTTCACTATAAGTTGTGTTTTTATTTGTGATTTCCGTAATAGAAGAAATAATATTATCCATATCAGTCGAAGGATTTCCAGAATGAGTGTAATTTGACAAGTGGTTCTGAATTGTTGCAACTATGTTATTGTAACTGCGGTGTTTAATTCGTCTTCGTATTTTATGTTCGTTACGAACCTTGCTTTCCAATCCGCACCATATTATGTTGTGATCCGTCATTGGACATTCAACTGAATCTATACATAGCCTATTTTCAATATTGCTATATACATGATCAAGTGATTTCATGCTACTTGGTCGAGTAATTAAAGCATGGCATGATTTATAGTCAACACATGACAGAACAGAAAAAATGTCAGAGGAGCTACACGAATCTAATTGATTAATATTTGCATCCCCAACGACTATCGATCCACTGCGACAAGGTCCACACAAACTATGTTCTAAAAACTCAAGAAATGTATGTATGTTGCATTTGGGAGAGCGGTAAAATGATGTAAATTTAAGCGGCGATCCTCTAATTGTAACGTCATCCAAAGAAATCCGAATAGCTTCAACGTAATCTGTACTTTTACATAATTCTAACGTGTACGTGAGATTATCTCTTATATACAAAGATGTACCTCCATATCCGTCTTTACGACAACAATGTATAGCGTTGTATCCGGGAATGTTGTATAATTGCGTTACCATTTGTTGAAACCAGGTTTCTTGGATAGCTATAACATTCGGTAGATTTGGCAACATTGCTACCAATGATTTAAATTTATTAAATTTACTAAATGACGAAACGCTTCTGATGTTTACAGACATTATGTTAAAATTGTAAAGATTATTATGATCATAATTCTCAATGAATAAATCTAAATTTTCAAAATAATTGTTTTTATTCGACATTGGAAAATATTGTTATAAAAGTTTAAACTATAATAAAAGCAATACAGTATTCAATTTCGATGATTTACAGGGGAAAAATAATCAGCTTGACCTTCAGTTTCTTTCTCACTATCCTCGGATTCTGTCGGTTGTACAACCTTTTTTGATCTTCTGGATTGTATGTTGTTGGTTGTTGCTTCAATGAGTATGTCATCAACGTCTTCTTTTCTACGGATTAATTTTGGCTTGTTAATGGCGTTTTTCTTCACAAAGATTTTGTTTCCACGTGTGTATATATACATATAACCCACAGGTTTAAGTGATTTTGCATAATTAAACAGTTCCATAGATTCTTTAGACAAAAAGTCATTTATATATATATTTTGTGTTTCAACATTTTCTTTTAATTTTTTCTTGGCTTCCATGAGACGATCTTTTGCTAGTTTTGAAGTAAACTTCACAATAACTGATTGATTTTTGTTGTTTAAATTTTTCTTTTTTGCAAAATATGCGTCTTCAATATGATCTGCGCTAATTTTAGCACCAACATTGTTCGATATTTCAATGACAGTTTCTATGGCGCTTTTATTTTCTTCAGCTATAACTCCATTGATAACACAATCGTTTTTAACTCGTTGGTCATTTAACATTTTTATTTCTTGTTTTAATGATGATACTTCATTTTTAAGTGTTATGTTTTCATTTTCCACTTTTTCAATTCTTCTCGCATTTATGTTTACATTTTTCATTAGATCGTCGAATTTAGAGGTCATAAAATCGACTGAATCCGCTAAACGGTCTATTTTGTTAAACTTCTCGTTCATGAGTTTCAATTGCTCTTGGATGGAAGATTCATTTTTTTCACTACATAAATGACAAACATATTCTTCATCATCATCATTTAGAAGATGTTGGTATTGTTTCTTATCAAGTTTTGTGCAAATTACGTGATAGTTCTTAGAACACTTGTCACACTCAATAAAATCCTCTTTTCCTTCTTTTATTTCCAATTTACAATGACTACAAATAATTTTTTTTGATCTCATGCTTCTTCGTCCTGTGGTTGATGGCATTATATTTACTTTAAAATAATACAATTTGACGTATACTATTAGTTCACCAAATTAGTTTTATGCACTAAAGGGTACTCTCTTTATTATGTATTTTTTTATTTTGATAGAAGTTTATAGCATATTTTAGGGAGCTTGAGAAAACTGCAATATAATTTTTAATTGACTTTCGTGTTTTTGGAATAGTTTTAAAGCATATTTTTAGGCATTAACCGTTTGCATATAAAAGCTTTTTGAAAATGTTTTTAAAATGTTTTTAACATTTTCTAAAATGTTCTCATTTTAGAACATTCTTTTTAATAAAGCAAACGTCAAAAACTTCACTGAGGGCTCTCATGTATTTTTTTGTTGTTTTCCCTTTGCAAACACTTTATGACTTGTCATTTAGTTTCACAATAAGATTAATTTTTTTACGAAATTTATCTTATCTGGCACTGTAACGTGTAAACACTAGTATAAATCACTCCAGCTTTATTTAATTAATCCGGGTATAACTTTTTCAAACAGTCAAATGAGCTTAAAGCCTTCAAAAAACACTTTTTAATAGGAGCCTTGTAGAAACACGTCCGTCGTTGTTTTACTTACTGACTGTATCGTCTCCTTAGAAAACAAAGTCAAGACTGAAATTTCAGAACTTAAACTTATATACTCAAAAATGGTACAACCTTGGAAAAATTGCGAAAACAAATCTTATAGAGAATTTTCACAGCTATAAGATTTTCTCCAGTCACATTTCGATAAGACTTACCGTTTTCAAGCAAATCGTGAAAACCTAACAAACAAAACCTAAAATGTGACCTTAACTTTTATATCTCAAATGGTACAACCTAGGAAAAATTACGAAAATCAGTCTAATAGAAAATTTTCACAGCTACAAATTTTTCTTTAGCCCCATTTCGATAGGACTTGCGGTTTCCAAGCAACATCTCGAAAACCGAAAATGAACCTAAAAATGTGAACTTTGACCGCAATTTTTTCTTGTTGTGGGATTTTTCTCATCTATGAACATTACTGTTTCAGAATCCGCGAAAATTTACCATATGTAAGCGGTTTTCATTCAAAGTTAGTTAAGGTGCACCCTGCATGACGTTGTTTTTTAGGGGGCCATACAGTCAGTATATTGTCCCAAAAATGGTATCTCAAAAATGGTAAAACCTACAAAAATATCATTCAGGTCAATCTTGTAGAAAATTTTCACTGCTACAACATTTTCTTTAATTCCATTTCGATAGGGCTTGCGGTCTCCAAGCAAAATCGTGAAAACCGAAAGCCCTAAAAATGTGAACTTTGACCGCGATTTATTAGAAAATCCTTCTGGTGATTTTTTTTTTCGTTTGTTTTTTTTTGGTTTTTCTGATCTATGAACATTGTAGTTTCAGAAACCGCATTTCATTTAAATTTAGTTAAGGCGCACCGTGATATCTGATAAATACTTTTATGCTCCATATGTATTACAAAGATTTCGGAGGTGATTAATTGTCCGAGAAATAACGTAGGATAGTTTTATTATATACACTATATACACTTTGATACAACCAAAAATGTGCCCCGTCGAAATAGTGGTAAACATGTTTCGACGCAATTCCTATCAGACAATTTGGGGTCAATTTAGCCCTGTGCGTCCGTCTGACTGGCTGGTGCACACGATAACTCTCGAACGAGGCCACTGATCGGGTCCAAAATTTGGCATTCGTAATATGTTGTCCAAACTTAGTTTCTTTCCTGAACATCCCCCACGAAAGTTCAAAAATTTTGAACTTACTGTAATACTACTTTTAGGCATAGATCGAGTTCGAATATGGATTTTATTGGTCCACTCCTTCCAAAAAAAGTTTTCACATTTTTTTAGTAGGTTTTCCTTGCCGCACCCTTTACGACGGTACAATTTTTTCATAATTCCTGAGATAATGGCCCAACAACCTCCAAGAACCTTGGCGACATCAACTTAAATGGCAAATCCGCAAGATAACTCTCGTAGGGCGTTTTCGATTGGTCCAAACTTTCCGCATCGTATTATTTCATCCCCCATGTGTCAGGTTGGAATATGGACTACATCGGTCCAGTCATTCGGGTACCTCCCGGATCGTTTTGAAGTTATTTTCCAAAAATTTCTTCCTGCAAGCCCTGTTACGACGGCGTAATTTTTTTCGCGGACAAGTCCATACTTCCTGCGATAATAGCCCAAAATCTCCAAGAAGCCTGTCGGCACCAACTATACTAGGTATTACGTAAGATAAACCTCGAAGGGAAAAACCGACTTGGTCTAAACGTTGTATAACGTATTTTTTCTAACAGCCTCGTATGTTTGGAAATAGTGCAGTTTAAGAACTCGTCTGGGATCGTTTTTAATTTTTTGGCAACATATTGCGTATGCGGCCCTAGTTAAGATGGTACAATTTTTTTGGGAGGCAAATCCATACTTCATGAGAAATTGGTCCAAAAACTCAATAATAACACTGGTAAACACGACTTTTGTTTCAACCGAAATCTTTGTTGTTTCTAAATGAATTCGACGAGTTATTTTCAAATCCGGTCACCGTTTTTCTCCATCAGCTCTTGTTCTTGAGATATAGCTCAAAATCGGTTTTTACGAGTTTTACCCAGAATTTCGTTATTTCCTGTTTTTTCGACACTAATATATTAAGGAGATGTTGTACGTTCGATACAAACAGTCTTTGAAATAATTACAGTGAATATATAACGAAAAAATATAGAAAACATACGATGGACCTTGTAAAAATTGCATATTTTGCGCATTTTAAGCTGTTATTATCATCGGGGGAAGTCATAGTCATAGGATCTTCATATGGCAATGCAGATATGCTTAGGGTGTCTGCTATATAGTCCAGTATTCACATATATATTATTAAGTTCATAGCGCCCATGATTCGGGAAAAGGGAAATCATTTAGCAGTAATATCATGACCACATAAGCCCTTTACTTGTCAATGGCAGTCTTCACAACAAAAATTTCTGTTGAGACATTTAACTTTTTCAATTTTGTTGAGCAGTGTAATAATTCATTCTGAAAAATAATTCATTCTGACGCTCCTTTGAAGTTCCAGCATTAAGTGACAGCTTAGAGTTTTTTCATCCACCGTAAACATTTTCAATGATAAATAAGACTCGACTTAAATGCTGCAGACACTAATATATCGTTTTAGAAAAAAACACAAAGACTACTAAACCTTTAGTGCGATAGGTGAATGAAATATTGGTAGATTTCAGGGCCTATATCTCAAATATTATTGGCTTGCAACAGCAAAAAGCAAAAGCTCTTAGCACGGCCCGAGATTTTAACTTTTTTGAACAGATACTTGAAGAAATGAGCTGTTATTTTCACTTAAGGTTGTTTTTTAACATATCGATGTCGGATTTGTTTATGCGGCACTCACCTCCTATAAAGATTTATGAAAATCGGGTAAGATTTTGATATAGCTCCAAAAGCTCTTAGCACGGCCTGAGAGTTTAAACTTTTTGCAGCAGGTACTTGAAGAAATGAGCTGACATTTTCACGTAAGGTTGTTTTTAACATATCGATGTCGGATTTGTTTATGCGGCACTCACTTTCTATAAAGATTTATGAAAATCGGGTAAGATTTTGATATAGCTCCAATAGCTCTTAAAACGGCCCGGGAGTTTAATTTTTTTGCAGCAGGTACTTGAAGAAATGAGCTGGCATTGTCCATTAGGGTGGTTTTAACAAATCGATGTCGGAGTTCTTTATCTATAAAGATTTATGAAAATAGGTTAAGATTTTGATATAGCTCCAATAGTATATTTGGATATTTTGGGCCCTATAACCTAGCCTTATTTTAAAATCCAGCCGATTATCACATTTTTTTGTAGGATTATTTTTTATCCACAGAAATGAATTGGTGAAATTTTCTCATAGATTGGACAATAATTACGATGTTTAAAGCAATTTCAATAAAATTCACATTTAGCCCCATACAAATTACTATTGAAATTTTGAGGCTCTAGTGGCACGGGTTAAAATATTCGAATTGGCAAATTCCAAACATTGTCAATCTTAAAATCTAACAAAACTAAACACTTTAGGTAAACCGTTTGGTCACAGTACGATTTTCAGGTGGCACCCACGGCATACTTTCATAAAAATATCAAAGGGATGTTGAACTTTTGTGAGAGAATTACCTGAAGTTGCTGTCCCATATATGTCCCATTTGGAACATCACCAATTCGCATACTCAATTCGTAAACTATTGTGCTCATCACTAATTTCAGTTGGCACCGGCAAGGCTAAGCTATTTTAACCGTTAACATCATTTAGTGTACTAAAAACTGTTTGGAATAAAGCCTTGCTTCTTTAAATATTTTATTATTCATGTTGTCCTTCATATGTATATACAGCGCCTGGCATAATTATTTTGACAAGTTTGAAAATATGATGTGCTTGGTTTTTTACCGGATTAGTTTGTCCCAATTTACATTAGGCGAGTTTACTTGCGGCAATTGCCTCTCAATACCCTCTCTCACCCACAAACTGACAATTGCCGCAAGTAAACTCGCCTAATGTAAATTGGGACTTTGCTACAAAAATATGAAAAACTAGAGTACTTAAAATTAGTAATAAATTTTATCAATTCGAATATACGCTTTCACTTTTGTAATGGAAATAAAATGTCACTGCGTGGCATAAGTATTTTGGCAAAAATGTTAAATTTATTTTTAGATTCAAGAATTACAAATGTCTAATTTATATTTTTGATTATTATCAGTTACGGTAAAAATAATGTATTTCACACATATCTTTACCATTAGGATATAGGAATATTCAAGAGATTTATCATTAAACAACATTTTCGATAGTATTCTCCCATTATCTCAGAATAATTTGCGGATTTCGATTTTTTATGAGATTATGAACATTTGTTCTCTTAAAAATTAGATATTTGACGAAATACCTTTAAGTTTGAACCCGAAACGTGCTCCACAGAATTCAGCTTTACCATAGTAGCAGTGTTCTGCAAATAAATACAAAACACTTCGATCAGTTTACTACCATGTTGTTATGGACGATCATATGCCTGGTACCATTTGGGCATGAAAATAGCATCAGAAGGACATTTATTTCACAAAGATACACAACTTTTTAGCGGTTTTTTGACTCAAGCTTACCGAAAAGTGTATTTTAAGATGAATTATGTTCAAATATATTTTTATCAGTCCACAATATGCTCTGCCACAGTTTTTGGGGAGGTTAAATGATTTTTACTGAAAATCTAATTGACAATTTTTGTAGCTATGCCTTAACAACCGAGTGGAATAGCAAAATATGACTTCAAATTAATTTTTTCTAATATCTAGAGGTTCTTAATAGAGAACTTGTTTTAACATCGAAATTATTCAGAAGATGAGGATTTGTGATTCTGCTCTATTTACCGGAGAGCAAACTCCGTAATTTCACATTTTCTGACTAGATCATGAATTCGTCACAAAATAAACAGATAACTGCAACAATATCTAATCATGAGCTACATTTATCACCGAAACTGTCACTTTAAATTTCGTTACAGCTTTTGACACCAACTTTCCCTATTTTAATTAAAATGTATGTCTGTCAAGTACATTTTTACTTAAATGTTAATAATTTATCTTAAGCAATTAATTTTGGTATCAAAAGGTACGATTACGAGGGTCACTAAAAAACTATCTGGCCTAGGCAACACACAGTGTCGCCAGACGTCATTTGACATTTTTTTTTTTTTTTTGAAAGTTTGACACCTTTTAGCCTAAGCGTTTTTTTCCTTTATTTATTCCTCATGGGAACATAGGACTTCTACAATGTTTTTCCAACTTATTCTATCATTACATATTACTGTTCGTCGCCATGTGTTCTTTGGTCTTCCCGGTCTTCTTGTGCCTTGTGGGTTCCATTCTAATGCTGCTCTTGCAATACTTTCTTGTGATTTACGAAGTGTGTGTCCTATCCACTTCCATTTCCGTCTTTTTATTTGCTTTCCTATAGGTTTCTCATTGGCTAATAGGAGTAGTTCTTCGTTTTTGATTTTTCTTGGCCAAAATATTCTGTGTATTATTCGTAGACACTTGTTAATAAAAGTTTGCAGTATTTGGGCTATGATTTTAGTCATCAACCATGTTTCGCTTCCATAGAGGAGTGTGCTTTTTACGCATGCATTGAATAGTCTCATTTTTGTTTTTGTTGATATGTTCGTTGCTCTCCATGTTTTATTGAGGCGACCGAATGCTGATCGTGTTTTCTTAAGTCTATTTGTAACGTCTTCTTCCACGCCATTATCTACTGACATTACGCTTCCCAGGTAACAGAACTTGTTAGTATAGGAAATCGGGTGATTATTGACAGTGAGGTTGTTGTCGGTCATATAGTTTTGGCGCATTGCATATGTTTTTTCTTCATTAATTTCCAGTCCAACCATTTTCGCAAGTTTCACCAGGTCATTTAATTTGCTCTGCATATCATTGAATTAGTGGGATAATAGACATATCGACGCCTCCAAATAATAGTATGCTAAGTCGACTTAGCATGTTTTCAAGTTCTTTACATTTTTATAGTTAACATCCTTTAACTTAAATTCTGTCAAATTTTGGTAATAATCGGACAATCCGAACATAAGTTATAAACAAATATTTACTTAGCATAGTACTGAAGGTCAAAGAAATTTTCAAACTTTTAGAGCTTGTCCTGCAAAACTCACTGTTCAGAATTAGCAAACTATTATTTGGAGGTGTCGAACGTCCTTTAACTTAAATTCTGTCAAATTTTGGTAATGATCGGTCAATCCGAACAGAAGTTATAAACAAATATTGACTTAGCATAGTTCTGAAGTTCAAAAAAATTTCCACACTTTGAGAGCTTCTCCTGCAAAACTCTATTTTTAGACTTAGCATACTATTATTTGGAGGTGTCGATATGTCGTCTGCATAGTCGAGGTCCTCCAGATTTTGTTGAAAGTTCCAAGTTATTCCTCTTTTTTTCTTGCTTAGAATTAGCATGATCTCATCTAGTACCACCGCAAACAACAGTGGTGACAATGGGCAGCACTGTTTCACGGCGGCCATGGTGTAGAAAGGTTCGCTCGCCATCCCATTGTGTCGGACTTGGAGCGTAGCATTGTGGTACATAGCTTTTATTATGTGTATTATTTCAATGGAACACCTTTCGCCCGAAGTGTATCCCATATCGCTGTTCTTTTTATGGAATCGAAGGCTTTTTTAAAGTCGATAAAGACAAAGTATAGCGGGGTTCTCCACTCTATCGATTGCTCAATGATTATCCGAATGGTGTTCGTCTGACCCAGACAGCTCCTATGGGGTCTAAATCCAGCTTGCTCATCTCATAGTCCCCTTTCCACGATCTTTAGCCTGTCATTTATTATTGTTGCAAGTATTTTATATATGGTATTGCCCCGCCAATTATTGCAATCTGTCAGATCGTTTTTCTTTGGAAGTTTTATGATTGTTCCTTTCTTCCAAGTTTCAGGCAATTCCTCATCTATCCACGCTTATTGAATGTATGGTAGCAGTATTTCTGCAGCTGCTGTCGAGTTGGTCTGAAGCGTACTTAAACAATTTGACATACGACCATGTTTTGGGTTGTTTACAGTGGCTTATTGAGAAACCTCCAAAACATGGGTTTTGAACGCTGAACAAAGTTGCTGCTTTGTTGGTTGGTTTTCTGCTATGGAAGATGAGGAGAGCCAATTGGAACACAAAGGAAACCCAACATTAGAGATGAAGTGGACTGTATTTTTAATTATAAATTATTCCTCATAGCCAATGAGGAATAATTAGCGGTGTGTAAAGAGATGAGAAATAAAACGCAAGGAATTAATATTTTCGCAAAACGTTATAAAGGGTAGTTCAATTTATTAAATATAAAAACGTTAGAGACGAGAAGAGATGCTTACCAGTCGGTTAGTGCAAGAGAAGTATTTTTTATTCAGAGAGAAGGGTACTGGTAAAGCAAAGATATTAACATTCGTTCAAAATAGTTGACGAAAGCAAAGTAGAGATGTGAAATTAGTATAATTCAGTAACGTATTATTAAACATACGATAAATTACACCAAGACCTCGCTTTGCGTCGTAGATACGTTCCAGAAAAACACGACTCAAAGTGAAACGACACAAAGCGAATTTAGATTTTCTATGGAAAGCCATGTAAAGTTCGGAGATAGGTTCCAGGGTGAAAAAATTTGTTCTTATGTGCACAATTTTAGGTAGAGAAATTACCTGAACAAATAGGAACCATAAATGCTAAATTACAGCTATTTTTGTCTAATTCGGCCAGAAAATGTAGCTAAAACAAATTAATTGAAATCTGGCGATATCGTTATATGAGGGATATAACAAAACGTTTACCTATGTTCTTCATTTTTGTTGGAGAAGTTTTTACATCACTTGGAACAAAAATACCAAAATTTTAGCTCATTCGGGCTGAAGATGTAGCTAAAATGGTCAACATACCTGAAATCGGGCGGTACCGATGTAGCCCATCTTCGAACTTGCTCTAAGCTATCTCAAATCATTCGGAAGATAGCGTTATTACAACAAAAGGACGGATGGTAAGACGAAAATGGCTAAATCAGCCGTTATGATCGCAAATGAATATTTCAATGTGTTTCAAACGGAAAAACAAACTTAATATACCGTCTATACTATAGTAGAGGTATACAAAAATTAGACACTCAAATTTAAAACAACGCAAAATCGAAAATCGAACGATGCATATTGAAAATAGGCATTAACTAAGCAACGACGGAACTTCGAAAACAACGCAATGTGAAACGACGCAAAGCGAGGTCTTGGTGTATACGTAGTTTACATTTAGAAGGCTTACCCCCATTATTATAAGTGTTCTTTTGTTATAGTTTGGATTTACCGAACAGATTCATAGCGTTCCGGTTAACTTAAAGTTAAAAGTCATCATAATATGTCATGGAGGACCTTCTTGGCATTAACTTTTAACGTTAAAATTATATTTTTAATTCCTCCAAATTGGTTTATTTTTATACCCTCCACCATAGTATGGAGGGTATATTAAGTTTGTTTTTCCGTTTGTAACGCATTGAAATACTCAATAAAGTATATATATTCTTGATCAGGGTAAAATTCTGAGTCGATCTGTGCACGTCTGACCATCCGTCAGTCTGTGGTAATCACTCTAGCATCCACAAAAATGGAGATAGGACGCTGAAATTTTGGGAAAATGTGTCTTTTGTTTGCAGGCAGGTCAAGTTCGATGATGGGCTATATCGGTCCACGTTTTGGTATAGCCCCCATATAACGATACCCCCCGATTTACGGTATTTTGACGTTTTTAGCTACATTTTCAGACCGATTCAATAAACATATATAACAAAACTAGTGGACATAGGTCAATGTTTTGGAATAGCCTCCATATAACGTTACCGTCCGATTTCAGGTATTTTGACGTTTTAAGTCACATTTCTTGACCGAATTAGCTATAATTTGATATTTAGGGTTCTTAGTGACCAAAAAACTTATATTCGAAAAAATTATGAACATAGGTCCATGTTTTGGTATAGCCCCATATAACGGTACCTCCCGATTTTCGGTATTTTGAGAATTTTACCTACAAGTTTTAACCGAATTATCTGTAATTTGAACATTTGACAAAAATTGTCAAGAAAGGTCGATGTATTGATAAAGCCCCCATTTAACGGTACCTCCCGATTTTCAGTAATTTGATGTTTTTAGTTACAATAGTAAACCGAACTAGCAGTAATTTGACATTTGAAGTTCTTAGTGGTCACAACACCTCTCCATCAAAAATTGTCAACATAGGTCCATGTTCGGATATAGCTCCCATATAACGGTACCTCCCAATTTTCAGTAATTTTGGAATTTTAGCTACAATTTTTAACCGAACTAACTGTAATTTGACATTTGAAGGTTGTAGTGGTCACCACAAATCTGCATCAACAATTGTCAACATAGCCCCAATATAACGATACTTCCTGATTTTCTTCATTTTTACTTCAAATGTTTAACCAACGTAGGTCCATGTTTTGGTATAGCCCCAAAACAAACCTCCCGATTTTCCGTACCTTAGCTTTATTTTTTGGACGAACTTTCTGTAATTTGAAATTTAAAAGCCAACAAAAATTCTGCAACAAAAATTGTTCATTTAAGTTCATATTTTCGCATAGCCCACATACCTCTGAACTAGCTGTTAACGACTTTTGAAGTTCCCACGTTATGTACCGATTTTCGGTATTTTGCAGATTCTAGCTGCAATTTTTAGCCGAATTAGGAGTTATTTGACATTAAAGGCTCCCATCAAAAACTGTCAACATAGGTCCATGTTTTTTTATTATGACCCCTATATAATGGTACCTCCCAATTTCTAGCCCACCAAAAATTGGCAACATTCATAGTTAGATATAGGCACCATAAAAAGGGCCTCCCTTATGAAGCATTTTATGTACATTATCTGACATTTTAACGTACTTACTTAAAGTTGGGGACAGGAATGAAAACTAATTATTCCAATTTAGTTCATAATATTTTATGGTGGAGGGTATGAAATGCTTTTTTACTTGTTCGTTTTAAAATCCATCCAATAGTAAAAGAACACATATAAAAATGGCACATACTCTAATAAATCGTCTGCTCCGTCGGAAAAGGTCGTAAGTCCCTCTCAATAATTTTTTCAGGAGGAAGAAAAAACATTCCAGCGCTTTCTGAATTAAAGATTTTATTATGGTGGTAAAGGCAGTATTCTTCGTTTATTTATTCCGCTTCAATACCTGTACTTTGTTTCATAAAATTCCGTCGCGTTTGGGAGATAATTGAATGTCTTTGGACTTACGACCTTTTCCTACAATTTACGGACGTTTTTAAAATAAAATATTTATACTTTACAAAACAATGTGGAAAGGGTATTACAAGTATGTTTTGTCCAATATTCGTGTAACATCGCGAAGTATTCGTCGTAGAATGCTATGAAAGTATCGGCCAGAAAATTAATTTCCGAGGTAACTGTTGTTGAATCTCCGACCCTAAGTACTTATTCCATGTAATTTTCAGATTATGCACAGGAATGTCCCTTGGTGGAAGTAGGCTATATATTTTGTTGAACGTCGCAGGAGCGGATTACACCTGTGCCCTATTTTTTAAATGCGCAATATATAAAACTTACGAACTTACATTTCAATCAATAATTATTTTAGAATACTTTAATAATATAAACATTGCACTTACCCGTCCGTTAGAAGGTATTACTTTATTGAATTCAGAATACAAACTAAACTCGTTATTTGTATAAATGTCCCTAGAGAAACCACAAATTACCAGTTGATAAAGTTAAGTAACATATACTACAGTAAAAACAGTAAACATTTTGTTTTTTTTTTACAAATTTTTCAATATATGAGGTATTTGAACACATACATCATCTCAATTTGTATCAATGAAAAACCCGCAAGTCCATCTTTCATAATCAGTTCACTTATAGGGGAAAATAGATTTCAAATGTAAATTTTCGTTGCAATATAGAAATTATCACATTTTTGTTCAAAAGTTTGGTCCAGTTGCTCCGCCAAATATCTTCCGATTATCATCCAAAGGTGTAGGCTAGTTCTTTACATTGTACTCCAACCATGGATGACGGTAAACATTATATCTGAACTACATTAGCTGTAGTATTCCTTTAAAGTATATATTTTCCTGTGGACTTACGACCTTTTCGTACTCAAAATTGTACGTTTTGTGGACTTACGACCTTTTCCGACAAGGGCAAAACATAAAGAAAAACGCGACATACAACCATTTTTATACCCTCAGCCTTTAGGCTAAAGAGGGTATTTACACTTTGATACGGCCAAAAATGTGCCTCATCGAAATAATGGTTTTAGACCCCAAGTATGTTTGTACGATATCCGTTTCAGACAATTTTGAGTCGATCTAGCAATGTCCGTCCGTCTGTCTGTCCGTCTGTCTGGCTGGCTGGTGCGCACGATAACTCTCGAGCGGATCAATCGACTCGGTTCAAATTTTGGGTATCGAAATATTTTGTCCAGATTTGATTTAAGTTCGAAGATAGGCCATATCGGTCCACTCCTTCAGGTACCTCCCCCACAAAATTTCAAAAATGTTCGGAAAAATTGTCCGCACGATAACTCTTGAAGGGAATAACCGATTTGGTCTATACTTTTCACATCGTGTAATTTCAACCAAACTTAGATAAGGTTTCAATATGGACTCAATCGTTTCACTCCTTCGGGTACCTCCCACACAAAATTTCGGAAAAGTTCAGTTTAGGACCTGGTCTAGAATCGCTTTGATTTTTGATTCCTCAAGTTGTATTCACTGTCCTCTATACGACGCTGTAAGTTTCATTAGGGGCAAGTCCATACTTCCTGAGAAAATAGCCTGAAAGTTACAAAAACCCTATGACATCGTGTGTAGTGGTTGGAGCGCAAGATAACGGATCTGCCGATTCGGTCCAAAATTTGGCCTTCGTAATATTTTGTCCAAACATAGTTTAAATTCAAAGATAAGCCATATCGGTTCATTCCTTCAGGTACCTCCCCCACAAAAGTCCAAAAATGTTCGGACAAATTGTGCGCACGATAACTCTTGAAGGGAGTGATCGATATAATCCATACTTTGCACATCCTAATATATCTACCAGATATAGATAAGATTCGAATATGGACTATATTTGTCTACTCCTTCTGGTACCTCTCACACAAAATTTCGGATAAGTTCACTTTAAGACCTGCTCTCAAACCACTTTGATTTTTGTTGAAGCGATTTGCATTCGCTACCTCCATTACGACGGTAAAATTTTTTCAGAAGCATGTCCATATTTCTTAGGAAAACAGCCCGAAAGGTGTAAAAAATTCTTGAACTGTTCAACCGATTTGGTCCAACATTTGGTCTTCGTCATATTATATCGAAATAAAGTTTCATGGGGCAATACCTGTCCACAACTTCCGGTACTTCTCTCCAATATTTATAAAATGTCACTAAATTGCTAGGACGATATTACTTGAATGGGACAACCAATTTGTTCCAAACTTTGGATCTCCTAATATTTTGTCAACATTTAGTTTAATTTCTAAAATGGCCCATATCGGTCCTCCCTAAGGGTACTTCCCCCACAAAGGTTCAACATTTGTATCTTAGGGCAGTTAACTCCTAATCCACATTTTTGTCGGCAAGTTCAAATGTCCAAAAAGGGCCACAAAATTCTGAAGAGACCTTAAATACATTCGCTCTGTCCGTAGGTGAGAGTTTCACTTCACATTGGCTGAGGGTATATATCTGGCAAAGCCGACTGACACTTTTTTACTTGTTTTTCTGTCACAACGATCGTTTTTGGACGACCCTCACTAACTTCGTTTTTTTGGCGAGTGTCGGCAACGATTTAATTCATTAAACCAGTTTTTCATAGTGATATAGGATGGTCCTTTATCGACATACAAAGATTTAATTTGATCGATGCACTCTTGCCGTGATTATCCACGCCGCAAGTCGTGAAAAATTATCGGTCGAAAATGTTCACAAATAAATTCCATTTTTTTACAAAGTGATTTTTTTGTTGTCACTGTAAACAACCCTACAAATGGTCATATATCAAACAGTCCTGAGTACGCTTAGGCTAAAAACCGTCAAACTTTCCAAAAAATGTCAAATGGCGACACTGCGTGTTGCCTAGGCCAGATAACATTTTAGTGACCCTCGTAAGTGCCAAAATTATAACGTGTCAAAATACGTATGCCGTTTTGCTTTTGCCGCCCTATTTAAACATTCGCCTACCTAATCAGAAATTAAGCTGGAATTTCTTTGATCCATTAGTTTTTATTCAGCTGAGAGGTCAAAGAAAGCCCCTATGCTGACAATAAGTATACGCCTTTTAAGACAAATGTATATTTTGTCAAAATAATTATGCCAGGCACTGTATTTTATAAATTAACATGCTTTAGTTGTACGCCAAATCCTCCATAATTTTGTCTAGTCTTCACATGTTTATGCCTTTGACAATGTTTTCGACATAATTAAATTATCATCATCAAATTATTCAGCAGCAACGACGTAGACAGAAATAAATTTCGGCGTTAGGAAATAAGTCCCCAAACTGAAAATGAAATAAGTCCCCAAATTTGGGGCGTTATTTCATAATGAAATAAGTCCCCAAAAATTTAAATGAAATAACTCCCCAACGAAGTGAAATAACACCCCAAAATAAAATGAAATAACTCCCCAAATTTGGGGACTTATTTCATTATGAAACAAGTCCCCAATTTTAAAAATGAAATAATTCCCCAACAAATTTAATCGATTGTTATGTTTTTTTGTTCATATGCAGCAAAAATAGTAATTGATAACATATAAAGTTATACAACATCAATTTAGATACAATGTTTCTAGGCAACAAGGCCACTTGAAGGCGTTATTTTGTTCTGCAATTGAGTTATTTTTCAAAGATTTTATTTTCATCTGAAAAGCAAACTTTTCGGATTTCCTCTTGGAAAATATTTACTTTTGGTACCACATTTGTACACATGCCGTTTCTGTCATATATTATCCAAGTTAAAAAGATTTTCACCGTTATCTTACCGTTTTCCAATAACTCTGTTGACTTATCTATTTCACTGTCTTTCATAGGAATAATTTTTTTTTAATAAAGATAAATGTTCAATGCTTTGAAATATTAAGAATTTGAATGTAAATTATTTTGTTGTGAAAATAGGTTGATATTTTGGTATGAAACACAAATTCGCGCGAATTTTTAACTTGATACCAAGACACGCCCTTTTTCCCACAAACAACTACTCGTACTACCATTCATCGAAAACGATTTAATACATATTCAATGCTTTCAAATATTAAGAATTTTAATGTAAATTATTTTGTTGTGAAAATAGGTTGATATTTTGGTATGAAACAAAAATTCGCGCGAATTTTGGTTTCATACCAAAATATCAACCTATTTTCACAACAAAATAATTTACGATCAAATACGATGAATGGTAGTACGAGTAGTTGTTTGTGGGAAAAAGGACGTGTCTTGGTATCAAGTTAAAAATTCGCGCGAATTTTTAACTTGATACCAAGACACGTCCTTTTTCCCACAAACAACTACTCGTACTACAATTCATCGAAAACGATTTACTTTCACAATCATATTTCCCTATGCTTTTAGTTATATATACTCCTTCTTCGTTCTAATGATTAAGCTCCATATTTTTTTGTTAAACAAACTTTCCATCTTCCACATTCCAATCATTTTTGGAATAAATAATACCTTCGAACTTTTTTCTCAGCGGCTATAATTTCGACTTCCATACTAATCAGTAGACGCTCTTCAAAAAACTACTTGATAAGCAATAACTACATGAGAAAACACAACGACTGCGTGGTAAGTCCAGTGGGATATAATTTGCAATTTTAGAAAAATGAAATAAGTCCCCAAATTAATTTTTGGGGATTTATTTCATTTCTAAATTTGGGGAGTTATTTCATAATGAAATAAGTCCCCAAAATTTTGTATGAAATAAATCCCCAGAAAAATGAAATAAATCCCCAAAAATTTAAATTATAGTTGTTGTTGTTTTGTGTATAAAATTTTGGGGACTTATTTCATTTTCAGTTTGGGGAGTTATTTCATTGGGGACTTATTTCGTAACGCCATAAATTTCAATTGGTATTTAATAATACTTTCATGTAAAATATGTATGTATTTTTGTCAGTATTTATTAAAGCTCATGTGAATAATAAAATAAAAATAAAGGTTTTATCGGCAGAAAAATACCCTCAGACTACGAAAGTTAAAATTCAAAACCGTTTTTAAATTGTTTATGTCAAAGCAATTCTCCAACTAATGATATTTATCACATTCTGAAATAACTTTTGATTAGTTTGTAATTAATATGAGATTTGAGATGTTTTTTAATTGTGTGTCCAGGTTACAATTCGGGCCTCAATATTTTTGAAATCACTGATTTCGATAGTTGGAATTTTCGGTACATTATTTTGGGAAGTATTTCCTTTTCAATCCCTGTTGTTCAAACATAATTTAATCATCTGCATCACACTCAGCATTCATATAATAACCTCTTCAAATAAAATATTTATCTCAGTCATCATTAAACATCAACTGAATAATAACAAAAATATTCACTACCAATCCGCATATTGACATAAATCCAGTCAGCATTATCATCTCATTACTATTCCTTGTAATGCATTTCATCAAATTTGCCCCCAACTTCTTAGGCATGCATATCAATCGAAGTTTGATCAATTTCTAGTTTGAATTTCTAATATTTATACGTCCATCATCGTCATCATCAGCATCATCAACATCGGTAACAACATCCATGGAAAACTGCTATTTCTTAGGATACCCTAATCCACAGCAATGAAACGTGCTTTGATTCTTTGATATCCTCTTCAATGTTTTCGACAAACGAATGTCATCGAAGACAGTTGCTTGCTTTGGTTTGGCTGAGCAAAAGTTTCTAATAACATTTGACGCCATGATGTCACCGGCTAACAGGCAAGTGGGTGACATGGAGTCTGCATTAGGGGTCATAAAAGCGAAAGTCCCAAATAAATGCGAACGGAATAAGAAAATGCAAACAAAAGAGAAGTGGTGGAGAGCATAAATGTCATTGACTGTGGTTTTTATTGCAAGCACGAAGGACATTTATCCAAATATTTCCAAACGAAATAATTTTGCAATCATTTACTCATAATTTTTTAATTTAATTATAAAATGTTTATATTAATTCTTTTTGTTTATTACTTAGGCACTCCCTTACCCTGGCAAGGTTTGAAAATGGCCCATCACATGCCCCCAGTGTGCCCACAAAAATTACCGGATATCTCTCCTCAAGGCACAGCGAAAATGTCCAAAAGTCGTTATCGTCACCTGACACGTTTATTGCCATATCTAAAAGCGGAAAGCGAAGACTGTTTGTATTTGAATGTCTATGTTCCGAGCATAAACAGTGATGCTGATGATGCAGCCTCAACAGACAGTGGCAGTAGCACCACAACAACCACAGCTTCATTCGATTCAGACGATGCATACGAACATCGTCCTTTGTATCCGGTTATTGTGTACATACATGGCGAATCATTTGAATGGAATAGCGGAAATGCCTACGATGGCTCCGTACTGGCCAGTTACGGCGAAGTTATCGTAGTCACAGTAAACTATCGCATTGGAATTTTAGGTAAAGTTTTTGCTTTGGACATTCTGAAACATTGATGAAGAAAATTCTAACAAACATTTTTTCGTTTCATGTTTTTTTTTGTGTGTTCGGCTGCAACTTTGTATCCTGGCCAACAGGCTTTATGCGACCAAGTATTAATGAAAATACAGTTGCCAACTTTGGTTTGTTGGATCAAATAGCTGCTTTGCATTGGATAAAAGAGAACATACACTCCTTTGGTGGCGATAAGGACAGTGTCACTTTAATGGGCCATTCAACGGGTGCTGCTTGTGTCAACTATCTGATGATTTCGCCCGTAGCTGCAGGTAGGAAATGTTAACAACTTTACTTGTTCTGACTTGTGTACTTATTTTGTTTCTTTCTCCTTTTTTTCTATTTGTATACATTTCATTGCTCCCCACAATCTTTGGCAGGTTTATTTCATCGTGCCATTTTGATGTCCGGCTCGGCCATGTCTGATTGGTCAGCGACTAATCATTCGTTGCAACTTACCATGCAAATCGCCCATGGCCTTAATTGTCCCCTTAATGATGACAATGAAGAGATGTTATCGTGTTTGCGACAAAAGCGGTAAGTTAATGACTTGATTGAATCATGCCAGAAGGGATCGTCCGTCGCCAGTCGTTCTTCGTTTCTTGTGTAGTTTTCAGTTTTCTTTGGCAGCGGTATCCCTTTATTTACATTCAAGGCAGATTGCAGTTTCGTTAATTATTCTAAAATAAGATAGAGAAAAACTTTGTTGCCTCAACTATCATCAATTACCTTTATGTTAAACTTTGATTTAATTGGTCAACACTGTTGTGAACAAAACACAATGGATGAAAGATGTACAAAATAAAAGATATTGTTGAGGAAATTTCTAGCGGTGCAAAAGGCTATGTTATACTTAGCGATTACCAAAGGGAGAAGTTGCATTCATTCAAATAATGAAGAGTTACTAATTAGCTAAGCGTATAAAAAGAAGTATGAAGGCTCTTCAGAAATAAAGAATGAAAGAATGTGTCGGCAGTGAAAGATGTAATAATAAAGATGTCGGGTTAAGTGGATAGTAACAAATAATCATGGCTGTAGAAATAGCAAAAATATATAACAACAATTAAGTTCAAAGAATCTCATCATCGTCTCAAAAAATTTTGTTATTATTATTATTTTAATAAATCATATGAAGTGTATTTATTATACTCTGTATAACAACCCATTGTGCATCCTCTTTATAGCCACGATTTCTCTTTAATCATATCGTTAGTGCTGTGTTTGATTATCCCCCATAATGTTTGCACAATATTTGCGGTCAATATCACAAATGTACATTTGCCACAAATTTATGTAATGACTTTTCAATACCCTTGTCTCTTGTCCTACTTCTACTTACACGGATTTTAACATTAACCACTAACGATAGAATGTTTGTTGGCCAACGTCAGTAACAAACTGCCAGTCATTCACTCAGTAATTGTTACGAAATGGATTGCCAGTCAATTGACTGGCATTAACCGTTCGACCACCAATCATCCATCCATCCATCCAACTCTTTTGGGTAGTCCCAACTACATTTTAATTTTGCAAAACTGATTTTTAAATGAAAGTAGAAAATATTTAATTAATTAATAACGAGGTCAATCACGATGACAATGATGTTGATGGTAAAGTGGGATGACATTGAGCTGTAGTGATAGTGAAGAGGGTTGTAAAGGCCATCATATTTCATTTTAATATTTGCATTATGGACGTGACAGGACTATTTATAGCAAGTAATATTTAAATATGTTTATCAAAGTTAATCAATGTCCGATGAATGGAAAATTTTATTTATTCATGCGGCTAGTTAAATGAAGCCCATGTAAAACAATTTAATGTAAGAATAATTTTAATTTGCTGCAAGAATTTAAATTGGTATATCACGAAAAATATGGAATATATTACTATTTTGTATTTATTAACCAATAAACAATTTTTTGTTTTTCAAAAAGCGTTGCTCATGGAGACGTGTTCAAATTTATTCGTATTAGCTTAATTTAATCATACAAAACTAATCGTCGCGGTATCTAACACTTTGTCATCTTGTCTGGTGGTTCCGATTCATAATACATGTTGTTGTTGTACCAACGCAAATATAAACTCGTGTGTTCGTTCGTATGTATATATTTCCAGTTATGTGTTCGTTCGTATGTATATGTTTCCAGTTATGAGATTCTGGTTCCTCTGTGTCCAGATTCAAAAATACTGCATCCTAGACTGGGTCCGTCCAAATAAGGAAACAGGTGTCTTTCTGTCCCGATCCCCATGCAGGGCATGTGTTGGGTATCAAGCTATAATAAGGCGACTACAACATCCACATCCGTATTGGCCTGCAATCACTCCGGTTTATCTTGGCAGTTGTTGTTCTTCTTCGGCAATGGATGGGGTGGTCTCCAAGTACGTATCTGTACACGGCCTGCGCAACTGTGTCAGTGTGAATGCTATTCAACCTACTGATAGGCTCGTCGATCTAGAGCAGCCAAGATCACCCATATACGTTAACGTGACTGCAACAACAACATACGTACTCTTTATTCTCATCTGTCGTGGTTTTGCAAAGGAAAGACACTCCCAGAGAGACTGATGAGGAAAATATGATCTAGAGGTTTTTGTTTGTACCTTTGGGCCTCTCTCTCTCTTTCTCTAGATCATGAAGATCTCTCCTGACGAGTCTGGCTCATGGCGATAACACCCCAGCAGGGACTACATGGGCAACACCGGTTATGCTGATGCACTGGTATAAAGACGGTCTGCTTATAAAGATGGCTCATTGATATAATGAATCATATCATTGATATCATGTCAGGCATGAATATTCTTTCACTGCGTAGCTCTAACATTTGCATACCACACTGACGCCGCATAGTTTACCGTAGACCGGCCTATTACTTTGTAAGAGATCATCAAACTTTCTTTGTCAGTAACGTCAAATGCTGCCGGCAGGCAATTTGAGGAAATTTTCCCTACTTCTTACCTTGTCACAAATAGCTGTGGCTGGCGCGGACGAATTAAACACGCTATCGAACGGTACATCCTATATATTGAGGTAGCTAACGGTCGGGGGACTCTCATTTCAGCCGTCCAGGTGGTGAATATTGTGGCAATGGATTATGCCCTCGAATAGCTTGGTATGATTGGAGGCTTTCGATAGATCAAGAGCCATCGCAAATGTTCGGTGGCACAACCTTATCCGGTTAACACCACGACTGATATATGTGTATATGGCATATAATTCTGTTGTGGTACAGTGCAGTTTCCGAAACAGCTTCTGATCATAAAGAGGAGTAGTGATTCTGGAATCTTCGCTACTGGCGAAAGGAAGAAAATCCTTGGTTTGAGTACAATTACCACACTTCCAACTTTCCAGGCTTTTGGTGGGTGAGGACACATGCCAAATAATCAACTACTTGTTCATTCAGTCTCGTAAGCATTAGCATAGAGATACCTTGTGGGCCCAACGATTTAGTAGATTCGTGTTTCGTCGTCAATTGTGGTAATACCTCCTCAACTGCGAGGGTTCCTACTGCGTAGCACACTCCTCTTTGCCCTATCGCATTCAGCGTACTCTATAAATTTCCGTTTAAAATTTTCGGACTGTCATTGATACGCCATTGTAAGTAACAACCGTTGTATCATCCACTTTTTTCGGATTTGAGAGTGATTTAATGCTTGTCTACAATCCTGTAAAATATTGCTCGGTGCCCTTGAAGCAACTTTAAATGGAAGGTGCTTACACCTGAGAAGTTTTTGCGGATTTTCAAACTACAATGTTCGTAGATGAAAAAAATAAAAAAAAAAAAACATAGAAAATCATATCATAATGGTCAATCTTGCTTTTCATAGCAACAACGTTTTCTTTTGTACCATTTAGATACCGAATCGAATCGCGATTTATTTAAAAAGCGCTCCGGCGATTTTTTTAGTTTTTTGATTTTTCTCATCTATGAACATTGTAGTTTCAGAATCCGCAAAAACTTCCCTGGTGTAAGCACCTTCCCTTTAAAGTTGCTTCAAGAGCACCGTGCTTGTACTACTTCATGTGTTCTTCAAGAGTAAATTCCCTAACCAATGGGTCTTCAGGTTTTGTACGACGAAGCTCATCACGCTCATATACTAGGTCCATCCCTTTTTTTCGGAAATTTGGAAATCAGCTTTTCCATGGGGGAAGGCAAATCGTTCTCCACTTTTTGTACAATCCTTTTCCCAAACGTTCCACCTTTGCAAGATACAGGTGACGGTTACCTTTGTTTCCTGCATCATGGTATGCTAATAATGTTTCCCAGACTAATAAATTCTTCCCAACGCAAGATTTCATCGTTCTTTTGAATGAACATTTTGCTCGACATATCGCTGATTTACTAAAAGGTTGACATAACTCAAAAAATGTGTTTTCTGAATTTCTGTTTTTTCTACAACTTCTACTTTATCTTGTGGCAATGGTGTGCACGCCCGCCTTGCACGCAGAAGGTCGGGGGTTCGATTCCCCGGCCAAGCAACATCAAAAATTTTTCAACGGTGGCAAAATACCCCTCAGTAATGTTGGCGACATTTCAGCCTTGAAAAACTTCTCCATAAGTGGTGTCTTAAGACATGCCGTTCGGACTCGGCGATAAACAGTAGGTCCCATATTATTGAGCTAAATATGAATCGGGGTGCACTCATTGATATGAGAGAAGTCTCCCTTGTCCCGTATGGGATGTTGTGGAACAATGTTGTGTTGTTTGTTTTAGTTATTTTATGTGTAATAATCTTTTTAAATTGAGAACTCAAATTTCAATCGCCAACCTTAAATGCGTTTTTCTCGAAACTGAATTTTTTGAGATGTGTCACTCTTTGAGAAAATGAGCGATATATAAACACAATTTTTATAGAGGAAACTAACTATTTCTATTCAGTTGAGGCCATATTTCATCTTAAAAATGTCATATGTACATATGCTTTGCAATATTAATGGTGACTAGAAAGTCGTATGCTATTCACAAGGAACTCAACCATTGTGTATTAAGATTAAAATGGGAATGTTTTAAACATTTAAACGACTGTCCTAATTTTAAAATGGAGTTCCTGCCGTCAACCTCGTGGAAGGTTCTTTTAAATAATCCCACTCTTAACAGAAGTTATTTTTGGAAAAGGTCATTACAAATACTCAATTATTTAACTTTTATTACAAAATTAAATGACAAAAGAACGATTATATGAGATTTAAAGAATAAAACTAAAATCTTTGCATAACCACTACAATTAAATTGAAATGATATTACTAACATAATTGTCAGATCAATATTTAAGGTCATTTTTAACTATTGTCTCTATGTACTTTTTTAATATTGTAAATCTATATTTTTTGGATTATTATGGCAATTAGGACAATACTCAATAAAAATTCATTTTTACTAAATATACGTATGTGTTGTAGGAGTATATTGTTTTACGCCATAACATAAAAAATATTTAAGAAAACAATGAAAATTCTTCAGAACTTAATAATCCTTCAGTAACATTTCTTACAAACAAATTGCAGATAAACTATGTTCGAGAAGAAAATATTCAATCATAAAAATTGCAATAGTGAAATGAAATGGAAATGAATTTGTATGCATAGTATACTACATACATACATATACAAAAAATATTTTACACTACATTAAGGGTCATTACTACAAGTTACCTTTCGCCTAGGAAATTGAAAATAAAACTAATGTAGCCAGTGCAAACATAAATATCTATTTTAGAGACCTAAGGACTACCTTAACCTATTCGATAAAATTCAAACAATAGCAAAATGTAAATTGTAATAATGACCCTGAAGTCTTTATTAAAGTAGTGTTTGCAACAAATAAATTGAAAGTTATTTTACATTGGGAAAGTTTTTAAAGAACCAGAACTATGTAAAAATCGTATACATATGCTAGTAAGTTATACGGGTCATCTTCATTATACAATACACTTATATCGTACCCTTTCCTCCTGGAATACATATTTTCTTTACACAAATGTAAATTCATAATCATATTGGAGATTCAATGTTGCTTACATCAGAAATTTTAAAATATTACAGATAGTTTGCAATAGTAAATGATTTGTTTAAGTTTAACATAGAAATTATTAATGTACATAAACTACATATTGTTTTAACATTACTATAAATAGAGTTCATTTTGGGATATTATTGCTAGAATACTTTTCTTATTGACTTTTTATATAATGTAATTCAATACTGCATAAAACATACATATTGTTGTGAATGGAATGGTTGACGCACAATACATTTGCTATTGGCTGCAATGGTTGTCGCACAATACATTTGTTATTGGCTGCAATGACAATGAATCTCACAAAATATGGTTCCCATGACCATAATTTTTCTTCACGTACACAGTGAACTTTTTTAGTCGAATGTCGATTAAAGTCCTCTAAAACGGCTCTAAAACTTTCAATATTACTTTCGCAATATAAATATTGGAAATTTAAAAAAAGTCTCCCATTTGATGAGGATCATATTATAAATAACATTCAGGGGACAAAACGCTTTTTTCTGACTCTGTCGAGAAAACAAATCAATAACTTGACTATACTATTTTTTTCCTTTCGATTATATGCATTGATTCACTTTCTAAGCCAAACAAAGTACGTGTCGTAATAAATTTTGCCCGATTCACATAAACATTGGGGAAGATAGTTTTTTTGTCAAAGGAAGAACTCATTTATTTTGGAATGATTCAGTTCGTATTTGTATATAACTCTCATAAATTCGGCCTATTTTCGGCCTATATTAATTATTTTTGAGGCACTAACCTCCCTATGTATGTCCAATAGGGCGACCCAAAACTGGAACTCCTTTGTTTGATCCAAAATCCTTATATATGCAATTTTATGGCCATCGTTTACCGATTTACCCTTGCTACCCGGGGAATCGGATCGGATTTTGATAAAGGTCCCAAAATGGGCGAAATATACATATTGGAGCTATACCAAATCCGATCCGATTATCACAAATGTTTGTAGGATCCGTTTTTTAGCCAGAACAATAAAGCAAAGATTGTTCATTGATTGGACCATTAATCCAGCCTTTAGAGAATTTTCGTGAAAATGCACCTTTGGCCCCATACAAATTACTATGGAAACAAATATCGCTCATTTTCAGGACGAATTAGCTAAAATTTGGCAATTATGGTTCCTAGGGGTCAAGAAACTTATCTATCAAAAATTGCTGACATTGGTTCATGTTTTGGAAAAGCCAGAACTACTTGAAATTTGACACAACACCCAGATAAAGCTACACGCAGAAAAATATATGTTAGAAATATGTTTGGATCCAAACAAATATTTGTTTGGGGCTGGTTGTGTCCAAACAAATATATGTTTGCAACATTTTGTAACACATCTCAATTTTATTTGTTTGGGTACCAACATATTTATACCCTATACCACAATGTGGAAAAGGGTATTATAAGTTTGTTTTGGTAAAAATTTATGTAACACCGCGAAATATTCGTCGGAGACCCCCAATGTGGTATACCATTCTTCATATCTCGACGAGATAAAGCGATTTTGAGATGTGCGTCCGTCTGTCCATTATAAATTGTAAACACGCTCCAGGCAGCAATTATGGACCGATCGTCATCAAATTTTGTATGGAGGTCGGGTTCAGATCAGAATAGATCCCTATTCTTATTGGTGATGATCGTGAAATATTTAGCGCGTGAAATGGACCAAAAACATAATATTTATCCAATTTTTTAGCGGCTCTGTAGGTCTCAACAATAGTCCGATCTACGCGTAATTTTAAATAAGGTAAGAGTACATCACAAAGGAGAAGCTTGCAATTTGAGATGGCGATCGGATAATATTTAGAGGGTTAAATAGACCAAAACTTTTGTGTGAAAATTGTGAAAAAATTTAATATACAGCTTATATCTTAATTCCTGGGAGTGAAATTCCGGACAAGTGAGATATACATTGAAAGTGGAACGCTTGACCTTTCAATTGATGCCAATTATGTTGGTGTGCATGATCAGATAACAGAGTTAAAGCCCAATATATTCCGTTATTTGTTTGTAATGTAATAATAAACTCGCTAGAAGTCGCATTTATACATCAATAGTCACGAAATTTTGCACCGGGTAAGAGTATAGGTCGAAAAAGATGCCTACAATTTTTAATGATGATCTGATATTCTTTAGCGGGTGAAATGGACCATTACTTTTGTATAAAAAATATATAAATTTTAATTTTTGGTCGATATTTTAATTCCTTGAGGACATATATATTTCGCAAAGCAGCCTACATATGGAAAAAAACTACTGACCTTTCCTCTGATGTAAATTGCAATCAAGTGTTTGCTAGATAACGGGCCTACTGCCTAATATATAATGGGTTCTGTGTAGAGAACCACATTTTTATCCCATGATACATATTGTCTCTCCAAAAGTTTATGTAACACCACGAAATATTCGTCCTAGACCCCTTATTTGGTATGCCAAAATTCACATCTCGACGAGATAAAGGGATTTAGCGTTGTGTGTCGGTCCATTAAAAAATTGTAAACAAGCTTAAAGCCGCAATTATGGACCGATTGTAATAATTTTTAGTTTTTGGTGATGATCGTGAAATGTTCAGGGGATGAAATGGACCAAAAACAAAATTTTAACCAATTTTGTAGCGGCGATGTAGGTCAAAATAATAACCCGCAAAATTTTAAACAAAGGTTGAGTTTATGATGAAGAAGAAACGTACAAACCAACGTGAAGATCAAATAATACTTAGCGGGTTAAATGGACTGAAACATTTGTGTGAAATTGGTAAAAATTTCAATAACGTAGCGGTTAAATCATTGAAAAGAAGTTCCGTGGAGAGCGATTGTCCAGAGATAGTGGTATAGGGTATCCCATGGTCGGCTCCGTCCGACTATAGACTTTTCTTACTTGTTTTTATGTTAGAACATATTTTTTATGGATAGAGAGAAGATTTTTGTCAAAGATAGTAACAATAGGGCTCTCGCGGATGCGGAATGCTGTTTTATAACAAAGAGCTGTGTGTATGGTGTACTCGTAATAGGAGACACAGAAGCTTTGGCCAAACACATGTTTCGTGCTTTGTTGTTGTTAACCAACGTAGCAAGCGAAGAGGAAAAGAAAAAAAAATAATTATGTTGTTCTTTTTTCAGTTGTCTAAATAATCGGTAATGTGAGTGAATAAACCATTGCACTGTGGATCCACCCATTGGCCAAAAATAAAAAAATTAATGTCAAAATTTTGGTACAACATCTGGCAACTCTGACAGCTATGACATGGACCTTTTTAAAAATATATTAATTCTTGTTTCATTCGGACGCGATCTTCTTAAGAATAGCTTCAAAAGTCGGAACATTTGACTAATATTTTTTGTTGTGAGTACAACCTATATTTTAAGTGCAAGTAAATATATTCAAAATTTCGCGAAACTAATACGTATAGCAAAATAATATAGTGGATTTTGAAGGAGGAGGTAATAGCTTAATTTTCATTATAAAATAGCGTTTTAGCGTGTTGTGGAATTCTAGTTACCTGCATATTTTCTTAGTGTATTTTGTAATGCCAATTCGATCATATACTTAAATTTGACCTAAGGTTTTAGTCATGATGCCCACCAGTGCCCACCTCGGGAATAATTTTCCAAAGTAGTTCATGGGTTTAAGATTATTCAGGTATTAAATCAGCTGCCATCTAGTGCCAGACTATAAATGGTGGGCTGCTGACCAAAACTGCCCTAGAATAGGGTTTCTATGGATATATTAGCGTATAACTCTGTTATCAGACCACGTACATTAACATAATTGGTATCAGTGGCAAGATGAAGAAATCTTCTTCCAAATGTGTCCTACGTCGGCGGTACGTGCCTTCCAGGAAGAACGCTATAAGATCTATATTAAAATTTTTACAAATTTTCAGACAAAAATTTTGATTTTTTAATCCGCTAAATTGGTTGGATTTTATGTTGTTTTGGAGATTGTTTTGTTTCCCCAAGCCTATTTTTGCATCATAAGATAATCGCCACCTTTGTTCATGTCATTTTGTATTAACAGCATAAAACAATTCTTACCGTATACCCCCTCCAGAGGGGAAAGTGGGAGAATGTTACGCTCGTGGTTTATTAAACACTCTTCACTGTGCATTGTTTTGTTTTCTTCAAGAAATGGTGCTTTTTAGTAAATTAAATGCCCAATACATTTTATAATCGGACATTTTATAATTGAATCAAAAAGGTGAATGGAAATATTTTATTGGACAAGGAATAAATCGCATTTATATTGGTAATTACATCAATACATTTTTCATATACATACATACGTATGTATGAAATATGGATGTACCTATTTAATACATTTATAATCATTTAATTCCAGATGCCGATTTCCCACTGAAGATTTCAACTTTGAGGAAAATGTGTTTTATTTCACAACTAAGGAGAAGCGTTCATCGATGTTTCTATATATTTATTTCTTTTTAAAAGTCTAACTTTTTATAAATTATTTCATTCCGTTTTTCTTTTATTAAAGTCCGTTATGTATTTCTTTGGGATTTTTTATGTACCTATGTGTCTGCTGTTGCTTATTTCCGTGCGTTTTAAGAACAACCACCATTATTTATAAATGTGTGTATATATTACAGATATCCAGTGAGCGCTTATTGAGAACAAGTGAGCATATATTTCAATGTGTTTTACATTAAAATTTACGCTCCCTTGTTCTCAGTAAGCGCCCAATGGTGCATGTGTTTGTTTTTTGTGGCTTTTGGGTTTTTATTTGTTTGCACCCAAACATATATTTGTTTGCAGGACCCAAACAAATATGTGTTTGCTGCAAAATATGTTTGGTACATATGTTAGAGAGCCCGTTTTTTCTGTGTGTACCTACTGATTTTATGTATTTTGAGGATTTTAGCTACTTCTTGACCGAACTACCTGTTATTTGTCGTTTGAGGTTCCTTGTGGTCACAAAACTTTTCAACCAAAAATTATCAATGTTGTTGTATTTTAAATTAGCCCCCATTACAACGGTAACTCCCGATATTCGGTATTTTGAATAATTAAGCTAAACGTTTTAGAAGAACTAGCTGTAATTTGATATTTGAGGTTCCCCGTGGATTCCCACAAAACTTCTCCAACAAACATTTTCAACATAGGTCCACGTTTTGGTAAGGTCCCATAAAACGGCACCATTGAATTAGTATTTTCACCCTCCCCAATAGAACTATATTAAGTTTGTTTTTCTGTTTGTAACTCATCGAACTAATTAATTACGATCCAGCCATGTCCGTCTGTTGTAATCACTCCAGCGCACATTGGGGCAAGATTCCAAAAAACGGAGATCAATTCAGGGAAGCATTTGAGTGATCTAATGTTAATATTTTTCGAATGTTTACACTTCAATCAATATAATGGAACACAGTTTTGTTGCAACTTGAGGGATTGGAGAGGTATATTCAAAGATCTCGTAAATGGGTACCATAAAAACTATGAAGTGTTTTTACGGTTTTGCCTACATTTCTTATTTGATGAATCTAAAATCTTCTAATATGATAAATTATTGATTAAGCTAATATTTGGCAAAAAATGATTAAGTTAGGTCAATATTTTATTGTAGCTCCCATACAAGGGTATCTCCCGATTTTATGTATTTCGAGGGTCTTGACCACATTTTTTAGTACGTTTATCTGTAAATAAGGATTTATAGTTCTGAATGCCTAAGAATTCATAGTGTGAAAATTTGTCAATATAAGTCAATGTCTTGGTATAAGCCCCATATAGAGGTACAGTCAAATTTGGGGGTTTTTGAATATTTTATGCATATATTGCAACTAAACTAAATTGTGAATTGTACATTTTGAAGGGAATGAAAATATTTCTATCAAACATCATCTCTATATATTTTCGTTTTGGAATAACCTCCATATAAAATATTCCGCTACCTTTTTAGTGTTTAGAGTTACACTTTTCAAAAATAGTGAAAAATGGATACATTTTAAATTAATTTTTAATCTTCTTCTTCTTTATTTGCCATTCCGTATTCGGGTTTTAGCGATCATACAATTACATAATGATAATTTGGTATATTTAACAAATCAGTTTATTAATTTATATATAGGTTTCTGTTTTTGGCGGCATTCAGAAGATTTCTTTCATTATGGTGTCCAGTCCAATCTTGAATGTTTTTGAGCCATGATGTTTCCCGTCGCCCTCTCGGTCTTCTCCCATCGATTTTTGTTTGGATAATTGTTTGCAGAAGCTTATATTTTTCATGCCTCATAATGTGACCAAGATATGCGGTTTTTTGTGTTTTTATATTTTTTATTAATTGACGTTCGATATGCATGCGTTCTAACACTTCGTCGTTTGTAATGCGCTCGGTCCATGGGATCTTTAAAATTCGACGATATATCCATATTTCAAACGAGTTTAGTCTTTTTTTCATCTACAGCTTTCAAAGTCCATGTTTCCGCAGAGTACAATAAAACGGACCATATGTAACATTTTACAAATCGTATTTTTGTAGTAAGACTTATATCGTGGCTAAGTAAAACTTTGTTATTTGATAGACATTCTTAACTCAATAAATATAGATGAGAAAGAAATACAATGTATAAAGAGTCTATACTGGCACCAGACTGCTCGAATTGAGGTAAATGCAGAAATGACGGAAAGTATACCTATATCCAAAGGAGTCAGGCAAGGGTGTATACTGTCTCCATTGCTTTTCAATATTTATTCAGAACAAATATTTCACGAATCGATCAATAGATTGCGAAATGGCATCCATATAGGCAGTACGGTTTTAAACAACATTATATATGCTGATGACACAACTCTAATGGCACATAACATATCCCAACTTCAGAACCTTGTGGATGCACTCTCAACTTGCAGTGAAAAATATGGCTTAAAAATTAATATCCAGAAAACAAAATTTATGATTATAAGCAAAAAAGAAGAACACATTAACGCCATATTAAAAATACACAATTCAAACATACAGAGAGTTAAGACTTTTAAATATCTTGGAGCTACAATTACCGAACAATGGGACTCCTCGAAGGAAATAAGATGCCGAATAGAGTTGGCGAGAGATGCATTTATGAAATACAACCGAGTTTTTACCAGCCATGACGTCAATCTTGAAACGAAGACTCGATTTGTCAAATCATATATCTGTTCAGTCCTACTGTACGCAATGGAGGTGTGGACAGTGAAATCTGCCGATATTAAAAAGTTAGAAGCCTTTGAAATATGGATATATCGGCGAATATTAAAAATTCCTTGGACTGCTCATGTTTCAAATGCTGAAGTATTGAGGAAAATGCATTGCGAAAGAGAACTCATTACAGCCATAAAGAGAAGAAAAACTGCTTATTTGGGACATATTATGAGGAATCAAAAATATAAATTATTACAAAATATAACCCGCATAAAAATTGAAGGAAACCCCATTAGAGGAAGAAAAGAGTTAACATGGCTTGATAACATCACGGAATGGACTGGTATTCGAGATGTCACAAATCTATTAAGCATGGCGAGGGACAGAGAGGGATTTGCGGATTTGATAAATAATGTATGAAAACAAATAATGTATATATGATAATTGTAATTAAATTGTATTGGTCGCTAATATTCGGAAAACGAATGTGCAAATAAAGAAGAAGATGTTTGAAAAATTGTTTCTTGCCATTTCTATTCGACATTTAATTTCTCTTGATATGTCCCATTTATCGTTGATTTGAATTCCGAGGTATTTGTAGGTTGTCACTCGCTCTATTTCATCGTTATTTATCTTTAGTGGCGTATTATTGTCGGCATGATTCCTGCTTACTACCATATATTTTGTCTTCCTGACGTTGATTTTTAATCCGTATATTTCACTATTTTGTGTTACTGCGTCTATTAATTGTTGTAGTCCAGCTATGCTGCTTGCTACTAATACGGTGTCATCGGCATAGCGTATGTTATTTATTAAGGTGTTGTTTAGTTGGATACCAATATTCTTTCCACGTACAGATTCTTCGAATATTTTCTCGGAATATATGTCAAATAAAAGAGGGGCCCATATGCAGCCTTGTCTTACACCTCTTGAAATTGGAATATCGTCAGTTAATTCATTATCTACTTGAATGTTTGCTATATGTTTCCAGTATTGGTTTTTAATGCAGTTTATGTCACTGTCTGCCAATCCGATTGAAAGTAGGATCATCATGATCATGATTTACCGTATCGAACGCTTTTTCGTAGTCTACGAAACATAAATATACATCTTTTCGTACCTCTCGACAATTTTGTATTAATACTTGTACAGCTAGTAACGCTTCTCGTGTCCCCATGCCTTCCTTGAATCCAAATTGTGTTTGTCCAATGTGTGCTTCGCAGATCGCAAAGATTCGTCTATGTATTATTTTTAAAAATATTTTAAGAGCGTGGCTCATTAGACTTATTAGTCTATTGTCGCTGCAGGTCTTCGCATTATTTTTCTTGGGTATTGTGATAAATGTTGCTTTGAGCCAATCTTGGGGATATTGTCCTGTTTTATATATTGTTGAATAGTTTTAAAAGAAGTTTGGTGTTATTTCCGTCTATTAACTTAAGTACCTCGGCAGGTATTTCGTCTGGACCCATTGCCTTTTTATCTTTCATTGACATAATAGCTAGTTGTAATTCATTCTCAGTAATGGGTGTCCCTGTAAAATTAATTTCATCCCCAGAGTTGGATAAGGATGTTCGTTGGTGATCGATAAATAATTGCTTAATATATCCTTCCCATAGCTTTTTCTTTTCTGCAGTTTCATATATTGCTACTTTATTATCATTGTAGGCAAATGTTGACGATCTCTTTGGATAAATACCAGATGTCTCTTTTAATTTTTTGTGGAGATTGAAATCGACATGAAGTATTTTAAGTCGTTCAATTTCCTGACATTGCTTATTAATTTGCTCATTTCTTGGTTTATCTCCCAATATCTTTCATAGTTCACACTTTTGTGTTTACTTCTTTCTTTCCGAAGTGCTCGAATTTCATCCGTTATCCATGGATCTTCTTTTTTGCGCATGTTGGTTCCGATTATATTTTTGTGACATCTTTTATGGATTCCATAGGTTTTCGACATTACATATTGTTGCATTTATTTCAGTGAGATCGGCATTTAATTGTCCCTTTATCGTTTGTTTCGCTGAATGACCCATTAGTTTTTCAATATTGATTCTTGGTTCTGGCTTTTTCTTGCGAGTGGTAGCAAGTTTAATTCTTAAATTGGTCTGAGGGGACATCAGCACCAGGATAGGTAGAACATTTTGACACACACGTACAGTACCTCTTATTTATCAAAATGTAGTCTATTTGGTTTCTTACTATGTTGACATTATTATCCTGAGGTGATTTCCACGTATAAAGTCGCCTAGGGTGAAGACAAAATAATGTGTTGGTGATTTTGTATTTATATTCTTGGCAAAACTGAATCAATTTCCCTCTCTCTTTCATTCCGTTTTACCAGTCCGAATTTGCCTGTTACTTCTTGCCCGACATTGGCATTAAAATCCCTTTGCATTATTGTGATGTCGTGCGGTTTTGTCATTTTCAACAATTTTCAAACATTTCTAATATGCTTCTAAATTTGTTTTGCCATAAATATATTTTTCTAAGACTCAGATTTCTAACTGATGTTGACGATTCCATTCTAAAAAGGGCACTTTTGATGCGTAAAAATATTAATCTTTATACACCAAAAAAATTAAATTTTTTATGGTGCTCTTTAAATTATTAAAAATTCTTTAGCTTTATCATAGTGTAACTGTAGAAGTAAACAATATATGATCTTGACATTTTGGTTAAAGACTTTGAATTTTGTACCATATTAGCATGTAACGACAGTTATACCAAAAACCGAATTTATTTTTTTTTAATTAATCTCCATTTTTTGCGATTTCACCTCTTGTGCATCGCCATCATTTCATATAAATCATTATATAAAGTAACTATAACATAATGGTGGACCTACACACATTATCTTATGTAGGGTGACCACAGACATTAAACCAAAACACGACATACTGTACAACAATAACAGGGAAAATGAAGACAAAAACCCCAAAATGCAAAAATTTGACCCACAGCTATTTCCACCATTTTTGACATAACTCAAAATGCGCAAACAAGACGCAAGTTTTGTTTGCGCAATATCAAAGGCAACAATCAAGAGAAAAATACACAAAAATTCTCACGACCTTCTCGGCACACTTTTTTGTTATACTTTAATACATTTAAAAATTATGCAAAATCAGGACACATTATGACAAATTTTTTAAACACATTTCTACAAGACTTTTTCAGTACATTTTTTCCTAAAATATTAAGAATTACCTCTGTTTGAAATATCCTTTTTGAAAATGCCAAGTTTATGTAGCAAAAACTACGTTATGGCGATTTAAAACAGCAAAATTTAATACTTTTCACCTGTTTCTTAAAATTTAAAAATATGTTCAACTTTAACACTGTGCTACACGAAAAGTAAACAACATACGACTTTGCTATTTTGGCTAGTGAGGTAGAATTTTGTACTCGTTAACCTTGTCAAGACATATTGTCAAAAATTTGTGTTTCAATTTTTCAATTAAGAACCGTTTTTTTCAATCTTGCCCCAACGTGCAGCGTCCGCAATAATCGAGATAGAACGCTAAAATTTTGGCACCCAAGTGCCTTTTCTCCATAGGCAGGTTCGAATATGGGCTATATAGGATGGGCTAACGGTGCATCCCGATTTAAGGTGTAATGGGGATTTTAGCTAATGTTTTGACCATAATATTTATTTTTTGTTTTGTCATATAATCTTTTGTACAAATTTTAACCGAACTAGCTGTAATTTGACACCTGAGGTTTTCAGTGGTCACGAAACATCACCACTTAAAATCTTTAACATATGGACTTATGTTTTGGTATAGACCCCATATAACGATACATGCCCCTCAATTTTCGGTACTTTGAAGATTTTTAGCTACATTTTTTAACGGAAATTGCTGTAATTTGACCCTTGAGGTTTTTAGGGGTCACGAAACTTCTCCACAACAAATCGTTCACATAGGTAAATTTTTTGATATATCCCTTTTATAAAGGTTCCAAAAGATTGAAGACATTTTAGGATAAATTTTTTGACCATATTTAGGCATTTGGGGTGTCCGTGGAAACTAATTATTCCATTTTAGTTCAGAATATTGTATGGTGTAGGGTATAAAAATTTCCGTCCGGTCAAACTTAATATTTTTACTTGTTTTTTTAGTTTTTATCAACACTTCCGGTGAAATCGTGGTGCAATGGTATGCACGCCCGCCTTGCCCGCAGAAGAACATTCCCCGGCCAGGCAACATCAAAAATTTCCAACGGTGGCAAAATATCCCTCAGTAATGTTGGCGACATTTCCTGAGTATTTCAGCCTTGAAAAACTTCACCACAAGTGGTGTCTTAAGACACCCCGTTCGGACTCGGCGATAAACAGTAGGTCCCATGTCATTGAGCTAAATATGAATCGGGGTGCACTCATTGATATGAGAAAAGTCTCCCTTGTCCCGTATGGGATGTTGTGGAACAATGTTTTGTTTGTGTTTATGTTTTATCAACACTTCCGGACAAGATTGAATGTCCTTTGGTATTTAAGGTTCCCATATTCATTAAATATTGTGGATAAAGGTCCACGTCATGGTGGTGTAGACCCCATATAACGGTGAATTAGCTAAAAACTTCTCCTCCTAAAATTGTGGGCATTGGTACTTTCGTAATAGAAAGAAAATTATTACATATAAGTTCAGAAAGTTCGTGTTGGAGTTTATCTATATATATAAAAAAGGATGATGTTAGTTACTACGCTTATAACTCAAGAACGGCTGAACAGATTTTGACAATTCGCACCACGTCGGAACGGTCTCATGGCAGAAAAGGATAAAACCTAAAAAAATCGCGAAAATTTGCAAAAATATTTTTTCAAGAAAGTCAATTTTTCCAGAAATTTATATCGAGCTTCGCGTTTTGAGTATACCTTGACACTTATTTGGACAGTTTTTGGCGAATATTGTATATGCACCAACTGTGAGGCTCCATTGTACGCCTCTGTTTTGTCAATTTTTTTAAAGTTGTATAGAATTTTTTATTCCGAATCAAATCGATTTTCATTTATTTTCAAGCGTCTTTTTAGGAAATTAACAGCGAAAAGGGTTGAAAGGATTCGGTCAAATTCCGATTGAAAAGATGAAGATGACAACGCTGAAAGTGGTTTCCATAGTTTTGAGGAAAAAGGTACAAATCCACAAAATTGGTGGGTTATTTTGAAAAATCAATTGCTTCGAGGTAATTTTATTGAAAGTGAGGTTAAAGCATATAAGTATACCTTTAAACTGTAAGTAAAAACATATTCGAAAGATCAATTAACAGCGAAAAGGGTTGAAAGGATTCGGTCAGATTCCGACTGAAAAGATGAAGATGACAACGCTGAAAGTGGTTTCCATAGTTTTGAGGAAAAAGGTAAAAATCCACAAAATTGGTGGGTTATTTTGAAAAATCAAGAGCTTCGACGTAATTTTATTGAAAGTGAGGTTAAAGCATATAAGTATACCTTTAAACTGTAAGTAAAAACATATTCGAAAGATCAACTTCCGATTTATGCTGTATAAAATTTAGTGACGAAGTAATCGACAACAGTTACCAGAGCCATTGCATCTAATTCCGAACTTGCAAAGCAAGTAGAATTCGGGAGATCACGTTAAACATAGACATCAGAAAAAAGCAAATAACGATCGGATCCCTCTGCTCAAAATAGGTTAATTGATTAAAACGCAAATTTATAAAAGCACTATATTCAGCATTAAATTCAAATTCCTACGATGGCATTCCTTCCTTCATGTTCAGTTGCTTGCGTGAAATATCGTGTTCAGTGGTGAAAACAAGAATTGCAGAAAACCATCCATTATGAAAAAAATAGGGGCTTTATGATATTATATTGCTCAACTGTGCTACCAAATATTTTTATTTACATCGCAAAACGTGTTATTTGCTTAAAACATATATCTTAGCCCCGATTTACAGTTGCCTATTGTCAGTTTATAGGAGAGAGAGTCGAGGAAAATAGAAACACTTTGCCTCTCAGTACCTTCTCTCTTCGTCAAACTGGCAATTGCCTAATGTGCACCTTCTTCAAAGATCGTCCTAAAAGTTCAAAACAAAGAAATGTATCGGTTTGGAAATTAAT